>NC_139024.1:39873076-40274885 GCF_964662115.1 Mustela nivalis
TCTGAATCTTTGGCAAGTCAACTAATTGAAATGACCTAATAGCCTTTGTTGGACCCATCTGGGACCAGAAGCAAGGTGGCAAGATCAGCGGGCAGTAGCCTCCCTCCCCTTCCCCCTCCGCATTCCACCCCCAGGTGCCCAACTCCTCACAGCTGGGCAGCCATGGCGGGCTTGTCAAGAAATGAATTTGCATGGCCCTCACAGGGATCTTCTCAAGCCTCGCCCTAGAAAAAACATCAACTGGTGCTATCAAAATGCACAAAGTTATTGCCCTGATGCTCACATACTCACAGGAATGATGAATGTAGAAACATCGCCATCCACAAGACTAAGAACTTGCCCTGCCAGGGCAGACCGTAGATCAGTCTTCTTGGTCCTGGCCAGGGCGCCACATAGGGACCTCTGAAGTGTGGTGTTTTGTCAACAGGGGTCCTGGACCCAAAGTCAGGAGACTGAAACCTGCTCCAAGCTCTGAGGCTTCTCTTCATCTGAAAACCATAAAAGCTAGCTGAGAGAAACTCTCCATTGTGGTTCTAGACCTACCTGAGAGGCCCTGCAATGCTGTCAGAAAAATCTGCTTGGCCCCTTCAGCTTCCTCTCATCCATCTCTTAGCTTTCCACACAGATGGTCAAAATGGGGCCTTTTAAAACTCTGCCCTCAAAAGAAGGTGGTTCAGAGTCACATTTTGGCTGGTATCGCAAGACTCCCAGGGCAATGCTTCACTGCTTCCTCAGCATATGCCAGTGCCCATTTTACAGGGGGGATTTATGATCCTTCTCTCAGTAGAGCCAGCCAAAGTTTTATAATATTCATTAAAAATCAGCACCACATGTAATAATATGGAATACTGCCGGTACACAAGGGGGCTAAGTTATAGGTGTTCAGGGAAACGTGGCAGAATTTCTTGGCCTTGGCAGGAATAAAGTTGCAGGCACCAGCTCTGCACTAACACAACCTTCCTTTATTGCAAATGTTCGTTCAGTCTAAGTCCTAATTACTTTCTGTAAAATCCTCACCACCATCAAGCCTTCTTCTGAAAGGGCAGCCACACGATGGCCTTAAAGTGCAGCAGCAACACCCTGGCAGCCTCCAAAGTCAGAGGCAGGGGAGAGGCTGGGACACAGGAGGAGCTGGGGCTGAAGCTGAGAGGGAGGCTCTTGGTCTACACTTCGCAATTGCTCTCGCCGCTTAAACAAGTCGTGGGGGCTCACGGACTTGCTCAGTGGGACAGGCCGAGGCTCCCGGGTGAAGGATTCAAACGTCAACACAGCTGGCGGGTCGGAAGCTACTCTTCCTCGCCCCACCCCCACTCATGAGGGGGCTCGCTTGGCTTTGTGGGGGTCCGTGGAGCATCTTTTCCCGCCCCTCCTGGGAAACGCTAGACAACCCAGGAATCCCAGGTCTCGACGTCTGGCTCCTCTTCCCGGACACAGGGCCCTGGGCTCTGCACCCCTCCCCACGTGCCACACCAGCCTTCACCACTCCCGCCACCCCTTAAGCCTTCAACCCTTGCCTTTCAAGGCCCTCACGAGTCCGGGGCAAGGCCGGACCCAGCCAGCCGGTCAGCGGGGCCCGGAGCAGGGGGCTCTGCTCGCCGCGCGGCTGCACAAAGCGGGGAGTGCAGCGGCGGCTGAGGCGCGCCCCCTCCCGCGAGCCAGCCGAGCGCGCGCGCCCGCCCCCGCCCCTCGCCCCCCACCCCAGCCCCCGGAGCGCCATTCGCGGAGCGGCTTACGCTAGTCGCCAGGCGTACCGCGCCCCAGCGGCCGGGGAGGTGCGCTGCCCGGCTCCCGTAAAGTTATTGTGAATGGGGAGCGGGTGACGTCAGCGCCGAATGTCAACAATGTAGCGATTGAGAGTGTGGGCGTTCCGGGGAGAGCGCGAGCCGTGCGGCGCGGAGCAAACAGCGCCGAGCCGCCGCCGCCTCATCAGCAGCAGCAGCGACCGTGCACACCCGGGCTGCGGTCGCAGCAGCGCTAACGTGAGCGCCCGCCGCCGCCCTCGCCACCCCGCTTGCCTACTCCCGCTGCCGCCCGGCTCTCGCTTTCCCTCCGGCCTCTCTTCGACCCTTCCCCTCCCCCTACCCGGCACACTCGGGGGGCTGGGAACGAGCTGCCATGTGATGCGCGTCCTCTCGGCGAGCTTTTGGTGACCCCCGAACCGCCCACCGCGCCGGCTCCCTGGAGGGGGCTGCAGGCTGGGAAGACGTTGGGAAGAGGAGGCGGAAAAGGACGCAAAGTTCTCTGGCGAGGTGAGTCTCTGGCCCCGGGTCCCGGGCCCTAGCGCGGGGCGGGGCGGCGGGGCAAGTTTGCCGAGGGCGCGGGTGCGCGGGGCAGGCGGGGAGGCGTGGGGAAAGCGGTGCGGGGAGGGAGCCGCGGCGGCCCGGCGCGCAGCCTTCCGTCGAGCGCCCGGCCCGCTTTTATGGCATTTTCTAGGAACGGGAAAGGGGTGGGATCCAAGCCGGCGGACGCGCCGCGGCGAATGTGCGCTCTCTCGCCAGGCTGTTTACGGCAGGCGAGGCGGCATTGTATTTTGCTCGCGTCGACGGGTGTTTTGGAACAGCAGGGGGAGGAGGAGCAGAGGGTAATAAGTCAGGCGTGGGGAGGGCGGGCTGGAGGGAGGCGCGCGTCCGCGCGAGCCGGAGCAGCTGTCAGACCCACGGCCCTGTTCCCCGGCCCCCAGCCCGCGATCCTAGCGCCAGGCCCGGCGGCCTCCTCCTTGCCCGCGGCGTCCGCGCCTGGGGCCGCTCCGCCTTCGCGCTCAGCTGTCAGTCGCGGCTAGGTAGCTAGGACCTCCGCGACTGGAGCGTCATCAAAGCCCAAGTTTAGGGGTCCCGAGAAGAGGCAAGCTGGGGGCCTCGCAGCGTTAACCGCGGGATGGCATTCCTACCGGCGAATGACCGCGTTATCGGAATGCGTCCCCGGGAGATCGAAGCGCGGCGCTCGTGCCTTCAGACTGGGAAACCTTGCACCTCCACCTCCCAAGATTCTCCATGAAATCAAAGTGCAACACACACATCCTCTTCTCCCCCCCCCCCCCCACACTTCAGTCTCAAGCTCCACCTAGGAGAGGAGTTTATCCCGGAGACGCATCTCCACCTCCCCACGCCAAGGCTCCCTGTGATCGCTCCGTACTCCTCTCACGGGTGTGTGCTCGGTTGCCCAGTGCCTTTGGAGAGGGCGGCGGGCGGCGCTCATGGACTACCCCAGCTGCCCGCGAGAGGGGACTCGAGTGAGCATCTCGTCCACCTCGGTCTGGCGGAGGATTTGCAGGAACTCGAACCGTGGGAGGAAGCGGGCAGGGCCGAGTGTATGCATGTGAAAGGGGCCGCGTACCCTTGGCTTCGGGGGTTGTGGACGTGCTGGGTATCCCCAGCACCTTCTCGCGTGTGGGCGGGTTTGACAACTTGGGGGAAGTTCCGGTGTAGGCGCTGTCCGGATGGTTTTGTCTGTGGCCGGAGAAGGCGCGCCTCGCAGCTCTCGCGCGGGGTCATCGCGGTCGCTGCGACCGGTGGCCCCCAAGAAAGGGGAGGGACGAGGGCGCCCCACCCCTCCTGAGCCGCAGACTCCCGGCGGGCCCGCGGGTAGCGAGACACGGCGTTCCAAGGTTTTCACCTTCACTGTCTAGTGCTGCAGTCGCACTCCGTGTGTAAATTTCATCTGTTGAGCGTATTTAACTAAAAAGGGTAATTACTTTAGATAAAAATCCTTTTCTGCCTAGTGGGAGCCTTGGCGGAGATGATGCCTAATGAGATATTTTGCTTTTGTCTGTTTAGAGTAAAATTAGAGATGTTAACTCTGATAACGGTTTTCTCAGATCATTAAAATGTAACATGTAGGAAAGGCATGTCGAGCCGCGAAACTCTGGCTGACATGAAAGAAGCTGAGCGTGAAAGGCTGCCACTCTTTCCGAGGAGAGGGCTATTTTGGTAAGGCAGCGGGCGTCTTGCTTAAAATGTGAGATTGCCCCACCCTGGTTCTCTGGCAGCTCCCGAGTAAATGGCATTTTTCATTCTTGCAGGTAGTAATAAACGTGAGTCAAAATGACATCTTGTTAGAATTAGTCTTTAGTCTGTAAGAGAGATTGCTAAATTACAGTGTTGCGCTCAAACTGCTCCAGTGAAAGGTCTGTCAGCATTTCCATTATAAATTCAGTTTTTCAGGAGTTTATAATTTCACCACAAAACTTGTGGTGGCTGAAGTGTTTCTCCCTTCCAGAGTTCTGGTTTGGAGAACACATTGATTGCTCAATTCTGCCTTATTTTGCTTTTCCTGAAACTTGGAATGTCATTCAAAGGGGGGGGGTTCCCCAAAATGGAACACAGGACCATGGGATGAAGTACTTTTGTTAGAACACACTTCATATATGCAGAGCAATATTTTCATTTTGGATTTTGGAAGGCTTTAGCTTTGACATTTGGTAATCTTAAGTGTGTTGAGTTAATTCCGCTGGTATCTGTCAATTCTGCAGGTGGATCGAAATGTCAGTTCCTATTGTCTATGCCAGGGTTACATGG
Source organism: Mustela nivalis (assembly GCF_964662115.1). Taxonomy (NCBI): domain Eukaryota; kingdom Metazoa; phylum Chordata; class Mammalia; order Carnivora; family Mustelidae; genus Mustela; species Mustela nivalis. Next base: position 39,877,591 of record NC_139024.1, read on the forward strand.
AAAAACATTCTCTTCATACATGTGTATGTATGAACTCTCAGCTAAATTATGAGTACCTTTGTTACTTTTCTGTTCCTTGTAGGTGGCATGTGAGGATCTGCCACAGAGAAGCAGGGGTAAAGCAGAAAGGCAGGGAGGGAATCAGAACAACCCTCTCCTCTCTCCACCCCAATTCCCTTTTCAGTATCACTAATGCCTGGGAGGAAACCATTTATTCTCTTTCTATTGAATCATGCCTTTGACTCTGTGTCTTCAGGCAAGTCCCTTCCAGTGGCTCAACCTCTGGCTGCTGTTCGAGGGGCTTAATTATTTGCAAACTGCCTTGAAATCCCTGGATGAAAGGCACTGCATAAGTGCAAAGTATTGTTATTCAGATATGGGATTTAATGATCCATTACAGTTCATCAGGAAATGCACTTTGCTGTGATGGTAGGAAACGTTTCCACCTGATAGAGGGTAATAATAACTGCTTAAAAGTAGGTTCAGATTACAGATGAGACAATTAACTCTAGCCATGTGCTCTTCAATTTGTTGCAATTCATTTTGTGATCAAAGTGAGTCGCAGAGAGCCAGATGGTCAGGTTCATGTTCAAATCTCTCCTAGGCCAGCCCTTCACTTCTGGGCCCTCTGTCTGCACGCCGTCGGGACTTATTCATTAGCGCTTGTGAGCTGTTCTGCAGAATGTATGATCGGGGGCTCCTGTGATGCCAACAAAAGGGCTCAGGCCAATCTATATTGTTGGGAGCAGTTTAATTTTACTTGGATTAACTCGCGCTTAGTGTCTCTGGTATGGATCCAGCCTTAACAAGGGAGGAGAGGGATCCTGGAAGCTCTTTAGCTCAGCTGTGTGGCGCTTTCACTCCCCTACCTTTTGTACCTCTGATTTCAGGGGATTGGGGTATCTGGGTAATTGTAAATACTGGCTTCGTTGCTGAATGAATGACGGAACACTCAGAGAAATAAAGACCCTTCCTGTTTTGCTAAGGGGGTGTGGTGTCTACACCCGGCTGTGTGGACCTGTGCTTGTTCTGTTGTACCCTCCTCCCCTGCTCAGACGGGTCTCACACTTGGTTGAATCTTCTGTTGTTAATCTTCTTGAAATCCTTAATAATTCTTGAATTCAGAGCCCTTCATTTTCATCTTTCACTCTCCTGGTGAGGACGGGGGCACAGCACAGAGGGGCGGGCAACCACTATTTTGTCTCAGCTTCTTGTCGTCGACTGTTGCCAGGTAGGAATGGGAGGGAGTCCAGGCTTTGTGTTACCATGCCATCTGATATACCCAAGAGAAGCTGTTTATCTGATAGACTTCTACGTGGAATCCCTAATTTTTAAAGATTAGCTCAAAATTTTTGAAATGTTGGATGAGAATATACGCAATTGCTAGAGCTGGCCGGCAGGCAGCCTGTCTTCTACTGCTGAACCGGCTTAAACATCTTATTGTTTGATATTTCTGTATCTGGCTGTTTCCTAAGAGCCTGGCACACAGGAGATGATTTATGAGTCTCCACCAAATAAATGGTTATAGCTATCCAAAAAGTTGCTAGATGTAAGAAAAATAAAACTTGAAATCCACACTGAGTCCCACTCAGAGATTGGTAACTTTCCTTTTGAGAGAGATGCAACCTTAAAGGCCAAAGACTAAATACCATGGGCACCATGTAATCCTCTGCAGGTAAATAATCCATCGCTTTTGAGTAACCTGTTCACTACATACATGAGAATTTGACATTTGAAAACACCCACTAAAATAATAGCTGTGATTTATCGAATGCTCCTGATGTGCCAGAAACCATATTGACTACTTGACCTGTTCATATCTTATTGACTCCTCAAAGCAACCCTGTGAAGTAGGCATCACGCCCATTCTACAGAAGAGGAATTTTCTCCCTTTATGTGGCAAAAAATTTCATCTGAATGCAGTGTGTGTTTTCTTGACTGCCTAAAGGTTATTCCCCATCCTGTATACACAGTCCAGCCCTGAGTCAGTGACTTGGTGTGAGGTGGGGACCATAGTAAACAGAGGATATGGCTCCTGCTTTCCCGTACCAGCAACAGAGAACAATATTAGATGCAACATCTTTGTTAAAACCTGTGTTTATACAGCCAGCACTGCATCTGCCTCCTGGTTCCTCCCTTTTCTTTCCTGGATGGTAGGGAAGCTCCAGTGACATAGGACCCTACCAGAGGCACTTGAGGATCTGAAGCCAGGGCTGGTTGTAACAATTTGCATTTTGGGGGAAAAGAAGATGAACTTCTTGCTCCTCTGGAGCCATGTAGGCAAAGCAGCAACACATCCTTGGGAACAACAGAAAACCACTCTTGTTTTATCAGTGACAGTGTATGACCTAGTCCTAGCCCATCTTTAAATTTTGTGGAAATATTTACAAATTGTTTGAGTCCAAACTGAAACCTGTTGTGAACTAAACATTTTATAAATTCAGATAGACTGTCCACAATATTCTTTCTTTTTCGGTGGTGGGGGGGAGCTGTCTAGGATATTTCATAGGAAAGTAGTTGTCTTTGCTAATTCAACATCTTTTCTTTTACTTTTCTCCCTTTTCTTTTTCCTTTCTTGTTCATTTCAGATGTCAGTCTACCTAAAACTGAAACCTGATTTTACCATCAGCTGCTGCTCAGCTTCCCTAATGCTGGAAGTATCCTCAGAGTCTCTTCTCTGTCCTTTTCAAGGACCATTTCTTTTCTAAAGAATATGGAAATTGAACCTTGTCTTACTAGTGGCACTACTTCACAAATCAGGCAGGAATTTGGCCTTTGTTTTTCCTTGAGCTATTTTTTTCCAAAATAATAAATCTGCCCAATCTGAAAGCACTTCACGTATTCCTTTATTCTAGTCATTGGAATTACAGCCAAAATGTCTCTCAGTCTTCCCCAGTGACTTCGTAATCATCATTTCTCCAGCATATTCCCCTGGTTAACTTCTCTTTTGTTCCTCAGCCTAATAATAAATTGTCCTTTGGTTCTGAGATGTGTCATTTTCCTCCCTGACCTTTTTGTGTGTCTCCTGCAGGCTGTAGGACACACTGAGGATACCCCTGAGAACTGGTGCTCGGTCGCTGAGCTCCCTCCTGTCTTTGTGTCAGCTTTCATCTTCTCCTTCCCCAACCATTTAAATCTCCACTGTCCAGTGCTCCCAGGCTTCTCGTAACTGTTTTCATTTGTTCCTGAGCCTACAGCTAGCGTGTCACAAACTCCAGGTTCGTTTCAGAAGAAATCTTTTTGAGTTTTCAGGGCCTCCATCAATTCTCGTCTTGCATACCCTTCTCTTCTCTCTCCCCCGTCAATTTCTGCAGATGCTTCCAGAGTTTCCTCGGGACTTTCCGTGAGTCTCACTCAGAAGGCTTAGACTTTCACTGTGGAGTTTAAAGTTGAGAGAGCCCAGAGTGGTTATTCCCATTCTGTAAGTGTGAAAACAAGGGGAAGGTGCGTGCTCAGCAAGTTTGCTCAGCGTCCCGGGATCCACACGTTAGGGACAGTTTTTATTTTCTTCCCATTCTGTATTTTCCTAGGCAACAAAACCACATGAGTGTCACAAAATGGGACAAGCGTTCGGTGCCATTCTTTAGAGATAAATGCCTCATTCATTCCATGAATAAACGTATACTGAGTATCTCTTATGTGGCAGGCATTGTGTTAGGTGAGCACAGTGCTCAGGAGCAAAGACGGCCCTGGCCCCTGCCCTGTGAAGAACGACATCAAATAGGAGAGATGACAGGGCGCCTGGGTGGCTCAGACAGTTAAGCATCCAACTCTTGATTTCAGCTCAGGTTTCAAAGGGAAGACAGATCTTGCTTGAGATTCTCTCTCTCTCCTCTTGCCCCTCCCCCTGCTTCTGTATGCACACGCATTCTCTCTCTCTCTCTCAAATAAATCTTAAGAAAAAAAAAGGTAAGAAAAATACATTAATTAGGTGGTGAGAGATCACCTCTACATGTTCTGTGAAGGAAAGGTATTCCATGCAACAGAGGGCACAATGGTGGGATTTCACCAGGTTGGGAAGTTGGGGTAGCCCTCCCGGAGAAATTATGGAGTGAGGTACCATCAGGGTCCATCTGAAATTTGGGGCTTGCCTTTGCCTCATAGCTTCCTAATCCTATTAATTCACTACTGTCTTTGGTCCTTTGGAGTATTGTATAAACCATGATATAGCCCTTGGGGCCATTTTGGCAATAATGGTTCCTATATAGAGAGTCCAGAATTGATTTATTTACCTACATCTTTACAACCTGATAAAAACAGAATTGTTAATTGCCAAGATGACGGTTCATTCTCCTCCTTGGAAAGAAATTCACAGTAGCATTTTTATTCTGAACCTATTTAGGGTCATTTTGACATTTAAATGGTTGGAAGTTACACAGACATTCCTCCAAGTTGGTAGGTATATGTATGACGTAGGCAAGGATCTTTAGTGAAAATGTGAGCCCAGCTTCTGTATGAAACCCCTGCTCAGCTCAGAGCAGGAAGGTTTCCAGCCTCTGAAGACCAAGAAGGATTATTTAGACTATTCTTAGTATAATTCAGGAGTTTTGACAGTATCTATCAATTTATTTTAAGGCATTTTTTTAAAAGATTGATTTATTTATTTTCGAGAGAAAGAGAATGAGCAGGGGGAGGGGCAGAGGCAGAGGAAGAGAGAGAATACACAGGCAGATTTCCAGGCAAGCCCAGAGCCCGACTAAAACAAAGTGTTGGTGACTACTGAGCCACCCAGATGCCCCGACAGTATCTATTTAAAACAGACTACTATATTGTATGCTAACACTCTTTTTCTTTGATGTTAACTAACCTATGTTGGGAGCTTCCTATGTGTGTTATTCATATTAACTCATTTAATCCTTATAACAAACCCAGAGCTAGGTGTGATTGTTAGAAGCTGAGACACAGATGCCACCCAGCTAATGAGGGGTAGAGCTGGGATTGGAAAGTAGGTGTCTGATGCTAGGGCCTGTTCTCTTAACCACCATGCTATTCTGTCCCCCTGCCCCTCTCCCCCTGCTTTTTCCTTTTTGCTTCCTTGCAGTTTTCAGAAGTGGAAATATAGGCCAACTCACTCTGCAATATTGGATTACTTTGTTGACATCTGTCTGAAAGATAAAATTGAAAAATAATGTGTCAGTGAACTTGAATGAATATGCTTTTTGTCTTCCATATGATTCACTTTCTAAAAATTTCATTCCTCAGGTCTAATTGTCCATTTGGGGATCAGAGAACAGAAGTGGTGACATAAGGACCAAAGAAGAACTAGACAAAGAACATGAATCCCATGATTCTTTTCCCAGGATTTTCTTGTAGTTCAAGCCTCTGCCTTTTGTTAAGTGAAGACTTTGTTTTTAACTTTTCTTTTCTTTTGATGAGGTAGGAAAGGTAAAAGACTTATACTAGATAGATTATTCTACTGAGGTGGAAGAATTTCACCCAGAACCAATTCCATTAGAGCTCCTAATTAGAAATATTAGCTACTAGTAACAGATAAAAGCAGGTAACCTTTGCTCTCATTCTAGTCAATTTCAGGAAGAGATTATCTTGCCAGATTAGCATGTTGCAACTCTCAACTGGGGATTTGAATGGTTTTAAAGGATTCAGCCTGGCAGTTGGTTTGGCAGTGACCCTGATTACCTCAGGTCTGTAGGGTCACTGTTGAGAATGCTGACTCAGCTCTGCCCTGGGACGGACATCCACATTGTCTTCCTTAGTCAAGAGGCATTACTCTTGGGGCGCCTGGGTGGTTCAGTGGGTTAAAGCCTCTGCTTTCAGCTCAGGTCATGATCCCGGGATCGAGCCCCGCATCAGGCTCTCTGCTCAGCGGGGACCCTGCTTCCTCCTCTCTCTGCCTGTCTCTCAGCCTACTTGTGATCTCTGTCAAATAAATAAATAAAATCTTTTTTTTTTTTTTAAGAGGCATTATTCTTGGGAGCTGCTAGAACAGCAAGCATATATTTGAAGCTCAATTTGGAAAATGATCTAGCGTATGAATGTATTGTGCTTATTTTTCAGTATTTAGTTCAAGTTTTGGAGATGGCTAAATGAGGAGATGCTTAGTGTGTCACTGTTGGAGGTTTTAAGTGATTAAAAAAATCAAGCAGATGAGTGCATAAAGATTTCTATGCAAACAATGATGAGCTTAAATTAAAGCTGCTGATTTCGTGTAAGAATTACTTGCATTGATTTGTAGAATATCTATATGGGTTCAAGATTCCATATTATGCAAATGAATGAGCCCCGAAGAGTCAAACTGTGAAAAAAAAAATGAAATTAACTATAAAGATATTATTACCCATTCAGCAAGAGGAAAATGCAGGCATACTTATAGAGTTAACCCTTACTTTTCATCTGTCTCCTTGGGAAGATCTGTGTCAGGAATGATGATCCTTTCTGTAGTTGTAAAGCTGGGCAAGGTTTGCTATGAATTCTCCACTGTCTTCTTTTCCATCCTTCTACTCTCTGTGATGCCTTTCAGTCAAAAGGGCCCTTAATTAGTCCCCTCACTCCCTTTCAAAACCAGTCTCAGAAAGGGATTTTATGAAACCAATTTTACTAGGGTATAAATAACAGTACCATTTTAGTACTCCCTTCTTTCTGAAGCATCAGCATACTAACAGGAGAAAAAGCCAAAGAGTTAAATTCTGTAGATGGAAATGTTAAGATTTCACACACTTGTAAACTGGTTATGGGAGGATATTTCTGAGCAAAAAGAGGGCTGTTCGTAAATCCAACCCTGGACAGAGAATATAGATAAGCAGAAGATAAAAACCACTGTAATATTAAAAATTCAACCAATGATTTTTAATGTTATAATACATTTGTCAGTGAACACCACCTTCCTCCTGCCAAACACTGGATCTAATCACACAAACCTGTGTAACAAGATGGTGTGTTATTTGACATTTAAAGAGAACTTCAGGAAAAAGCCACTTGGTTTATAATTAGGAATTTTTGTCATTTCAGTAGCAGTGAACCCAAAATACTCTATTATCCTTAAGTATTCAATTTTAGGAGGAAAAAAAAAAGCAATGGACCCTATTCAATGGCTTCCCTATCCTATTTTATTACTAAAACTTGAGTTGATAGGTTTAAAAATTGGCATGCTCTATGCTATTAGCATGGTGATGACATCTGGATGTTTGGAGAAGTTGACTGACTAATGAAACCATGCGTATTTTAGATAGACATGTTACCTGCTAAATACCAGTTGTGGAGTCTCAACTGCATCTCGTAGCACCCCTCCCCCAAGGCAAACGCCTCCAGCAACCATGCTATGTTGAGTTGATGGCGCCATCTAGTGCCAATCTATGGAACTGTCCTACTGGACTTCTGCCTTTGCGGTGTTGGTCCGGGCCTCTGGGTGGAAAGACTCCTCTCTGGGAGTTCACTGTCTAGTGGGGGACCTTTCTCTAATTCTTACCTTTCCTCAGGCTTCCTCGTTTAGTTATATCTCCATGCCTTCTTTTCCCCCAGACTCCATTTCCTTTTGTTCCTCAATCACTAGTATTCCCCTTTTGTAACCATTCTTCCTTCTATTTTTCTCTTCCAACTCTTGGCCATCTTCTTTTTTTTTTGGAAAAAAAAAAGTTCTCACAACTGATAAATATAAAGATTTTTTTTAATTATACATTATCCCAAAGTAAGAGAATGCCTTGAATTTTAAAGTGAAATTAATCATTTAAACCATGTTAAAAGAACCAGAGTGAAACTAAAGACCAAATCTAAAAGTCTTATTTAGAAGTCTGTCCCTTTATCTTCCTCTGATTAGAAGCTTCCTCAAACATAGTCACTCAGGAGGCTTTTTTTTTTTTTTTTTCATTTTTAATGGGTTTTGGAACAATTGTTATAATGTTATTTTCTCTTTTTAAATTGCAAATTTAACCTCTCACTCATATTTTATCTTCGAGAACAGTTTCGTGGACTGTCCTGAGACACTGTCTCACTAGACGCTGTTTCTATGGGAAAATGCGTTCTGAGTTCCGGATAACCAGTTTTTCTGTAGATATTTGGGTCCTGTATTAAATGAGAGACCAGAGATGAAAGACATGTAGGACGAACGTGAGAGGTAATCACTCTATAACGTTTGTGGGATCTGAATTAGTGTACAGGTTTAAGTCTCCCACATCAAACAGTGAATTTTAAATTTCCACTTATGTTAAGCATCTTGATATTGTGGGTTTGAAAGTAAGTCCCCTCTGAAAAACAGGAACTGTGTTGGTCTGTTACCAGTTTTTGTGGTTGATAGGGCAACTATTTTGATTTTTCAGAAGGGAGGAAAAGCAGTTAAATCCAGTTAAAATTAAAACCAGTTAAAATTAACTGGCTTGTAAGATTTGAATGCAGCTGTTCTACACATCACGGAGAGTGAGCTGTGTTTATTACCACGATGAATTATTGGGAGCCGTTGCTGCTTTTTGAGCAGTGGCATATAGATTATTTGTATTTTTGATCTAACCTTGGAAAATAGAACTGCAAGGGTCGAGAGGTTCCTGTTTGCTAATTTGCATGTACCTTGTTTTGATTTTTTGCTGGGTAGGTGTGTGCACCTTATGCATGCAAGAGTAATTTAGCATGTCAGCAGTTTCCTATCAGAAGTGCTTGCTGACTCATGCAGCTGTTGCGGCACTCAGCCCGCAGCACTGTAAACTGCCCACAGGGCCATGCTGCCCTTGGAGAGCACCCGGGGCCGTTGAGCGGCTGGCGGGCTATTTTCAGATCTGCAGTCACTGCTGAGCTGGGTTCCCTTCTTCCAGCAGCCAATCAGAGCCTTCTGGTTGCAGGGTAGAATGTTGGGCATATTTCTACCTTTACAGAGACTGCGTAAGAATCGTGGCATTTCTGGGAATCCCTCAGGAAAATAGATTGTTTACTTCATTTACCTTTTCTGGGGGCTCTTTAAGGGCAGAAGGATAAGGGGATGATATTAAGGGAAAGGTATATGCTGTTATTTCTTCCTTAGCACTGGAAGAAACTCTCATAAACCTTTAACATAGGTTTCCTTGATGTAACTGAAACTTGACCTACTTCTCCCTCTGGGAGGGGCATGTGCCTTGAGTGGGGAAGTAGGGGAGTGGGTGCTCAGTGGCTCACCTGACATGGTTTTGTGTGGTTCAAGCCCTTAAGTGATGACAGAGTTTGTTTATATCTGTTACATGTTATTAAGGTTATAAAAAACAAAACAAAACAAAAAAACAACAACCTGACCTCAGGTCATTTTAAATCTGGCATGTGTTTTCAAAGATGGTTTCGCTGTTTGTTTTTGGAGTTCAGTTCTGCTTATTTTCATCGGAAAGTGTGAAATGTTACTTTTCTGAGGTTTCTAAATAAACTTCCTTTTATAGATATGAGTTGATCAAATCATCTCAACCTATCTTGAGAAGGATGAATGACTTGAGATCAGCTGGGGAAGGGAAGCTTTGCAAATCCTTGAGGAGTTCTCCTTTTTCTTTCTTTTTTCCTTTCTTCCTTCCTTTCTTTTTTTTTTTTTTTTAAAGCTTCAGTAAGCATTCTGAAGCAGCTTTGACCAGTAATAAAGAAAAAGCCAAGCCACAGTGACTGTGTGTAACATGATGTTGATGGAAGTTCTTGGTTTCCGCCGATACAAATGACTCATCAGTATCAATAGAATTGTGACTTCTAATAATAACACAGTGCAAGACCTTCACAACATGTGGTTTTAGTCCTAGCTGTTAGTGAAAGGTTGGAAAATATTAGTTTGAGCTTTTTTTTTCTGATCTCATGATTTCACCCAAGTATAAAGTTGTTTTTTGTAGGTGTGATGATCACAGTATTGTTTTTTCATCTTATGTTTTTAGTTTCATTATGACCAAGTAGCCAAAGTCAGATCATTTCATCGTTTAGAAATCTGTGTAGTAAGCATCTTCTGTCAGGGCTGTGTTTTGAGGGAAATGTGGCTGAAAAGCAGATCCTCCCTGAACAGAGAGAGGAAAAAAACGGTACCCACTACAGTCCACGGAGGTGCTTGCCTCCTACACAGCATCTACTATGGAGGGCTGTGGTATTGCTGACTAGCCCTATTGCCGTGTGAGTCATTGTCAAGGATTCCAAGAGGAGGGTTAACAGAAAATGCGAGTCAGAGGAAATAGCAGAGTGGAGAAGGAGCACTTATCACAAGAGGAAGGGCCTTGCCTCCTTTCCATGGTCAGGAGGTTGCCTGGGAGACCCTGAACATCACAGGGAGGTCCTGGGTGTGTTCAAACAGGGTAGCCTGTTGCTTGCATCTGTATATGTGAGCATTCTTGTTTTCCTGTTTAGTTTTGGTTTGTTTCGCCTGTCGTTTGGCCAGACCATTCATGTTCGTTATCTCAGCTCTATACCACAGCGGTCTGACCCAAGAGCCTTTCCTTTTTACATTTTGTAATGCAGGCAGCTGAATTTCTAGAATTTCTAGTTTTTTCTGTCTAAACATGATCTTTAGAAACATTCCGTCATTTGTTTCCTAGTTATTTGTGCTATGTTAGCCTTGGTCCGGGAAATAAATGCATAAGAAGAAGCACACAGGAAGAATCTTATTAGCTCAAATTTTGTGTCAGTCTTGCCTCTTTTATACTTTATTTTAGCAGATTAATTTATTGATTGATTGTCTTGTGCCATCTTCTCAGCATTTGGGGATTTTAATACCAATACCTCCCTGTCACACTTTTACCATTTTGTCTTAATATCCTGTGGTGTTTCCTTTTGGGTGTCATTTATTTTCCCTCTTTTGGCACATATTTTTATTTCTTTTTCTCTGTGAGCACTCACCTCTTCTCAGTTGTTCTCTTAGATTCCATTTGCTCCTGCCTGATGCCCACACCTCTTTCTCGCACTGTTCTTGTACAGACCTAGGCAAGCACACGTTCATGCTTGCATAATTACCTATTTACGGGTCCACCCATGTGTACACACAAGCACCTATACAACGTTCCTCTCTGACCCTGGTCTCTTACTTGCAGAGACCCCTACAGTGGTCTCAGGTGCTGCTGTTGCCTTCCTTGCCAACAGCCTGTTTCTAGAAGGAGACGTTCAGGTGGGAAGGAAATCACCAAGGGAGCCTCCTGAACTGGCTTCCTACCTACTACTGAGAAAGCATCCTGGGAAGGAGGCTGGATTTTGAGGCCCCAGCTTCAGAAGCCAAACCAGAGATAGGCTGGACTCAGGGAGCTGGGAAAAGGAAGGTGAGAGGTTGAGATGGCTCTGCCACCCAGCCATAAGTTTGAGAATCCTGATGGTGTCAGAAATGTGTCTGGTTAGGGTGGGGTAGCTGAGAGAATTAAGGGAAGAGGCCCAGAACCCAGAGTGTGAAAGAGGACTGGAATCTTTAAATAGCCTTCTGGCTGTTAATACACTTGTACAGTCTGGTATGGCTGCGGGAACTGGTGGGAGAATCCGTGGGACCCACAGTAAGGACTGGCTCTTCCACTGCAGCCTCAGGCTCTCTTCCAACCCTTAAGGGAGGCCTTCCCAGCACCTTGTGGAGCACAGGGACTGCCTTCCTTCTCAGGTGTCCCACCCCTTCCCTTTCCTTCCTTTTCTCCAAAGATTTCATCACCTTCTGATATCCTATATGAGTTGCTTGCTTGTTTATTGTCCTTTCTCTCACTATGACATAAGCTCAGAGGTTATTGTTTCCTGTGGCATTGCCAGTACCTGGGAAAGTTTTATTTATTTATTTATTCCAGTACACTGGAAATAAAAGTGCTAACGGGCACCATTTTTCTAGCCCTTCTTCAGCCTAGATAACCAGATACTCTTGTAGGAGCCAACCAGTTCTAACACTGTCCATCTCCCTTGTGAGTTCCACCCTGACATTCTCCAGCAGACCTGCCCTACCCAGCCTATCTGCTTCAGCAGGCATCCCTCCAAAGTGGCTACTGCTTCATCATACCTGGTAGGCAGCCCCAGCTGGAAAGACTGGTGTCTTTCCAAAGTGACTGCTGCCTTTCCAAAGTGACTGGAGAAAGGTAACCCCACACCAGCATGCCCATTGTTCTTGCAGCCAGGCCTCTTAGCTGGCTGCACAGGAAGAAGGCCCTGCCCTTCAGTGTGCCTGCAGCTGTGGCAGAGAGGCTAATGGCAGACAAGCTGAGTCCAGCTCTGTCCACCAGTGAGCCTGCAGCAGCCAGAGCCAATCCTCTTAAAAGTCCAGGAGAAAACTCTGTCCAGTGTACCCACAGTGGGCAAAGCAAGTCATTGCAGCCAGCTGGTCTAAAAGAGGCTCAGTTTCAACAGGAAGGAATAGTCAATCCACAGAGGGACCACTTTTAGAGCACCTGGTTTTGATGACCAGGAGGGATTATGCTACAGGGCAACCTGTAGGACCTCTTTTAGAAAAGGAGAGTAGCTGACCTATCTAATACATAGAAGCAAATGCAGAGAGTTAGACAAAATGAGGAGACAAAGGAATATGTTCCAAATGTAAGAACAAAACAAAGTCATAGTACAAGAGCAAATGAAACAGAGATAAATGATATGCCTCATAAGGAGTTCAAAATAATTTTGTAAAGATAGTCTCTGGATTGAGAAAAGAGTAGATGAACTCAGAACTTCAACACATAGATAGAAAACATAAAAAATAATCAGAGCTGAAGAATTCAGTTATTGAAGTGAGAAATTACTCTAGAGGGATTAACAACAGATTAGAGAATACAGAAGAACAAATCAGCAATCTGGAAGAAGGGTAATGGAAAGCAACCATGCCAAGCAAAAAGAAAAAGGAACAATAAAAAGTGAAAAAAGGTTAAGGGAACTCTGTGACATCATCAAGTATAATAACATTCACATTATAGGGAGTCCAGAAGGAGAAGACAGAGAGAAGGGAACAGAAAACTTATTTGAAAGAAATAAGAGCAGAAAACTTTCCTAATCTGAGGAAGGAAATAGACATCCAGGTCCAGGAAATACAGATATTCCCTAATGAGATGAATTCAAGGAGGTCCACACCAAGATGCATAGTAATTAAAATGGCTAAAAATAATGACAAAGAGGGAATCTTGGGTAGTTCAGTGGGTTAAGGCCTCTGCCTTCAGCTCAGGTCATGATCCCACGGTCAAGCCCCACATTGGGTTCTCTGCTCAGCAGGGAGCCTGCTTCCCCCTCTCTCTCTGCCTGCTTCTCTACCTACTTGTGATCTCTGTCAAATAAATAAATAAAATCTTTAAAAAAATTTTTTTAAAAAGGGAATCTTAAAAGCAGCAAGAGAAAAGAAAATTTATGTACAAGAGAAACCCGGTAGTGCTTTTGGCTGATTTTTCAACAGAAACTTTGAAGGCCAGAAGAGAGTGGCATGATATATTCAAAGACCTGAAAGAAAAAACCTGCAACCAAGAATACTTTACCTGGTAAGGCTATCATTCAGAATTGAAGGAGAGAGAAAGTTTCCCATATAAACAAAAGAGTTCATCACCACCGAACCAGTCTGGTAAGAAATGTTGAAAGGAATTCTTTATGTGGAAAGAAAAGGCTATACCTAGAAGTAAGAATATTATGAAAGGAAAAAAATTTTAGAAGTGAAAGGAAATATATAGTAAAGGGGTTGGATGATTTACTTATAAAGTCAGTATGGAGATTTAAGCATAAATATAAACAAAATCAATTATATCTACAAAAATTAGAGAATATGCAAATTAAAATGATATGAAATATGACATATACATAAAATGAGGAGGAGTAAAAATTTAGTACTTTTAGAATGTGTCAGAACTTAAATGATCATCAATTTAATATAGACTGCTATACGTATAGGATGTTATATGTGAACCAAGTGGTAACCATAAACCAAAAACCTATAATAAATGCACAAGAAATAAAGAGAAAGGAATCCAAGCATAACACTAATGATGGCCATCAAACCACAAGGGAAGAGAGCAAGAGAAGAAAAAAGAAACAGAAGAGAACTACAAAAGCAGCCAGAAAACAATGAACAAAATGGCAGTAAGTACATACTTATCAGTAATTACTTTAAATATAAATAGACTAAGTACTCCAATCAGAAGAATGGATGACTGAATGGATTAAAAACAACAACAACAACAAAAAACTATATCTTACCTACAAGAGATTCACTTCAGACCTAATGACAGACTGAAAGTAAGGGGATAGGAAGAAATAATTTACTTTACTGAAAGTAAAGGGATGGGAAGAAATAATTCATGCAACTAGAAGAAAACAAAAACGCCAAAGTAGCAGTAAGACAAAATAGACTTTAAAACAAAAACTGTAGTAAGAGACAAGAAGGGCATTACATAGTGATAAAGGGATCCATCTCACAAGAGGATGTAACAACTATAAATAGCTTTGCATCCAATAAAGGAACTCCTAGATACATAAGGCATACATATTAACAGACATAAGGGAAAAACTGACAGTAATAGAATAATAGTAGGGGGTTTTAACACCCCAATGGAGAGATCATCATCAGTGGACCGTTCATTCAGACAGAAAAGCAATAAAGAAACAATGGCTTTGAATGACACATTAGATGGACTTAACAGATATATTCAGAACATTCTAGTGCACGTTCAAGTGAACTGGGACATTCTCCAGGATAGATCACATGTTAGGCCAGAAAACAAGTCTTAATAAATTTAAGAAGACTGAAGTCATTATCAAGCATCTTTTCTGACTATAATGGAATGAAACCAGAAATCAATGACAAGGGGGAAAAATCTGGAAAAAACAAACATGGGAAGCTAAATAACATGCTCCTAAACAACAAATGGATCAAAGAAGAAATCAAAGAGTATATAAAATACCAAAAACTAATGATGTACTATATGTTTGCTAATTGAATTTAAATTAAAAAAAAAAAAAGAAAAAAATACCTGGAGACAAGTGAAAATGAAAACACAATAGTCCAAAATCTTTGGGATGCAACAAAAGCAGTTCTAAGAGGAAGTTTATAATGAAACAAGTTTACCTCAGGAAACAAGAAAAATCTCAAATGAGCAATCTACCTTATAACTAGAAGAACTAGAAAAAGAAGAGCAAACAAAGCTCAAGATTAGTAGAAGGAAGGAATTTCCTTCCTTCTATAAATAAATGAAATAGAAACTTTTAAATAAGTGAAATAATTGAAATAGAAACTTTTTAAAAAAATGGAAAAGAAAAATGAAACCAAGAGCTGGTTCGGTGAAAGATAAGCAAAATTGATAAACCTTTAGCAAGACTCATCAAGAAAAAAAGAAAGGACTCAAATAAGTAAAATCAGAGATGAAGGAGAAAAAATAACAACTGGCACCACAGAAATACAAAGAATTATGAGAGAATCTGTAAGAAGTTTTATGCCAACAAATTGGATAACCTAAAAGAAATGGAAAAATTCTAGAAACCTACAATCTTCCAAAACTGAATCAGAAAGAAATGTAAAATTTGAACAAACCAATTACTATTAACAGAACTGAATTGTTATTAAAAATACTCCCAACAAATAAAAGTCCAGGGCCAGATGGATTCACAGGTGAAATCTGCCAAACATTTAAAGAAGAGTTCATGTCTGTTCTTCTCAAACTATTCTGAAAAACAGAAGAGGTAGGAAAACTTCCAGATTCATTCTACAAAGCATTACCCTGATAACCAAAATCAAAGACATGACAAAAAAGGAAAATAATACATCAGTATCCTTGATGAACATAGATGCAAAAATCCTCAATAAAACATTGGCAAACTGAATTTAAAAATACAGTAAAAGGATCATTCACTATGATCAGGTGGGATTTATTCCTGGGATGCAGAGATGGTTAAATATTCAAGTCAGCCAATGTGATATATCACATTAACAAGAGAAAGGCTAAGAATGATGTGATTATCTCAGAAGATGCAGAAAAAACATTTAATTAAATTTAACATTCCTTCATGATAAAACTTCTCAAGAAAATGGGCTTAGAAGGAACATACTTCAACACAATAAAGACCATAAATGAAAAATCCACAGCTGACAGCATAGTTAATGATGAAAAAACTGAAAGGTTTTCTTCTAAGACCAAGAACAAGACAATGATATCCACTCTCACCACTTTTATCTAGCACAGTGCGGTAAGTCCTAGCTGCAGCAGTCAGACAAGAAGAAATAAAAGGTATCCAGGATGAGGATGAAGTAAAACTCATCATTTGCAGATGATGTGACACCGTATGTAAAAAAGACTAAAGACTCCACCAAAACAAACAAACAAACAAAAAACCCTATTAGAACTAATAGGTGAGGGGCGCCTGGGTGGCTCAGTGGTTTGGGCTGCTGCCTTCTGCTCGGGTCATGATCTCAGTGTCCTGGGATCGAGCCCCGCATCAGGCTCTCTGCTCCGCAGGAAGCCTGCTTCTCTCTCTCTCTCTCTCTCTCTCTCTGCCTATTGTGATCTCTGTCTGTCAAAAAAAAAAAAAAAAGAACTAATAGGAGAATTCAGTAAAGTTGCACAAATATACAGAAATCTGTTATATTTCTATACAGTGATAATAAAGTAGTAGAAAGGGAAATTAAAACAATCCCATTATGGTTGCACACCGTCCCCTCCCCCAAAATACTAAGGGATAAATTTAACCAAGTAGGTGCAAGACCTATGCTCTAAAAGCTATAAGACATCAAAGAAAGAACTCGAAGAAAACATAAACAAAGGGAAAGATATGCTATTCTCATCAACTGGAAGAATTGATATTGTTAAAATGTCCCTACTACCCAAAACAATCTACAGATTTAATGCAGTCCCTACCAAAATGCCAAAAGTATTTTCCACAGAACTAGAACAATTAATCCCAAAATTCATACAGAACCACAAAAGATCTTGCGTAGCCAATGCAATCTTGAGAAAAAAGAACAAAGCTAGAGGTATCACAGTCTCAGATTTCAAGATACACTGCAATGCTATAGTAATCGAAACAATATGGTACGGGCACAAAGATGGACACACAGATCAATGGAACAGGACAGAGAGCCCAGAAACAATCCACACTTACATGATCAATTAAACTATGACGAAGGAGGCAAGAATATATAATGTGGGAAAGGACATTCTCTTCAATAAATGGTGCTGGGAAAACTGGGCAGCTACATGTAAAAGAATGATACTGGACACTTCCTCACACCGTACACAAAAATAAACTACAAATGGACTAAAGGCCTAAATGTGAGACCTAAAACCAAAAAACTCCTAGAAGAAAACATAGGCGGCAATCTCTTGGACATCAGCCTTAGCAGCATATTAATGGATAGGTTTCCTGAGGCAAGGGAAATAAGAGCAAAAATAAAATATGGGGACTGTATCAGAACAAACAAATAAAAAGCTTTTGCATAACAGAAACCACCAACAAACAAAGACTGGGAGAAGATATTTGTGCACGATATATTCAATAAGGGGTTGTTATTTAAAACATATAAGAAATTTATACCACTCAACACCAAAAACCAATTCAATTAAAAAGTGAGCAGAGATGGCGTGCCTGTTGGCCCAGTTAGAAGAACATGTGATTCTTGTTCTCAGGGTTATGAGTTTGAGTCCCATATGGGATGTAGAGATTACTTGAAACTTAAAGGGGTACCTAGATGGCTCAGTTGGTTGTGTCTGCCTTCATCCTTCAGCTCAGGTCAAGATCTCGGGGTCCTGAGATCAAGTCCTTTGTCAGACTCCCTGCTCAGTGGGGAGCCTGCTTCTCCCTGTCCCCTCTGCCTCTTCTACCTGCTTGTGCTCACTCACTCTCTTTTTCAAAAAAATGAATAAAATTTGAAAAAAAAAAAAAAAAAAGCTTATACACTTCGGATTGGCAGAAATTTTTTTTTTTAATAAAGATTTTATTTATTTATTTGACAGAGATCGCAAGTAGACAGAGAGGCAGACAGAGAGAGAGAGAAGCAGACTCCCTGCTGAGCAGAGAGCCCGATGCGGGACTCGATCCCAGGACCCTGAGATCATGACCTGAGCCGAAGGCAGCGGCTTAATCCACTGAGCCACCCAGGTGCCCCCGGATTGGCAGAAATTTAAAAGTCTGACAATACCATGTGCTGACAAGGATGTGGATGAATGGGAGATCTTGTATATAGCTGGTAGGAGTATAATTTGATGCAACTGCACTGGAAAACAGCTTATAACCTAACCAGCTGGACCTAATAACTTACAGCCCAACAGTTCTAGTCCTAGGTGTACATTTAGGAAGAACACTCATGTGCTTCAAGAAACACAAGACAAGAATGTTGAAAGGAGCATTGTTTATAGAAGCAAAAACTGGGAACAACTCAAGTGCCCATCAACATTGGATTGAGTCCACTCCTTTTGCTATACATATGCACTGGGATACTATCTGGTGGTGAGAAATGATCTAATAACACCACATAGAGGAGATGGTGCAGAGAGGCCTTCCTTGGTGGTTCAAGTCCCGGCTCAGGTCATGATCCCAGGGTCCTAGGATCGAGTTCCGCATCGGACTGCCTGTTTGTTGGGGAGTCTGCTTCTCCCTCTCCCTCTACCTGCTGCTCCGCCTGCTTGAGCGCTCTCTCTCTCTGGCAAATAAATAAATTAAATCTTTAAAAAATATTTTTAAAGATAAAAAATACATTTTTTAAAAAAGTGGAGATGTTTAACCTGGAAAAGAGGGGATAGCGCAGGAGAAAAGGTGTCTTTCATCCTTAGGAGAGGAAGCAGACTTTCTCTATTGCTCTCTCCACAAGTCAGATTCCTGAAGTGGCTACCATGGAAGCAAACTTCAGCTTCTGGTCACTGGAGATGCCCAGGCAGAGTCTGTGGGAACTTCCTTGGGTTTCGTTAGAGACTGGTTAGCTGACATGCGGTCCCTGGGGTAGCAGCTGCAGTACCAACTAGCACTTGCTAGAATGGCAGAGTCCCATACCCACCCCACCCCTACTGAATCACAGTCTGTGTCACATACACATCAAAGTTGGAAGGGCAGTAGGGTAAATATTTCTAAGACCCCCTCTTCATGATTCTTAAAAGATTCAGTGATTTTATTTAGTAAACTCCCTACTCAACTAAAAATGATCAGTTTATAGATGACATTATTAATTAAAAATGCCTGACTATAGTTAATAATACTATATTGTATATCTGAACATTGCTAAGAGAGTAGATCTTAAAAGTTCTCATCACAAGGGGTTCCTGAGTGGCTCAGTTGGTTAAGCATCCAACTTCTGATTCTGGCTCAGGTCATGATCTCAGGGTTGTGAGATTGAGCCCTGAGTAGAGCCTGCTTGAGATTCTCACTCTCTCTTCCTCTGCTCCCTCCACCTCTGCTTGCTCATACACACACTCGTTCTCTCAAAAAAAAGTTCTCATCACAAGAAAAAAACAAATCTGTAACTGAGTGATGATAGATATTAACTAGAGTTATTGTTGTGATCATTTCACAATATATGTAAAAATCGAGCCAGTATATTATATACCTGAAACTAGTGTTATATGTTGATTACATCTTAATTTTTAAATGCTTTAAAAAATAAAATACCTGAATATTATAAGTATTTGTTGCTGAATCAGTTTGAAGTGGATTTGTCCATTTTTCTCTTAAAGCAAAATTTAGGTTGCTTATGTTTGGGGGAGCAACTTATAACAATTAAAACATAAGTGTTTTTTTCTTTTCTTTTAATTTTTAAATTTTATTTACTTTTATTTTTTGTTATGTTTATGTTAGTCACCCTACAGTACGTCATTAGTTTTTGATATAGTGTTCTAAGATTCATTGTTTACATATAACACCCAGTACTCCAAGCAAAAAGCTTGAAGAAACAAAATTTTTATAGCAAGAATCTAGTCCTATATATTAAAAAGAAACTAGGACTAGATTCTTGCTTTAAAAATCCTGTTTCTTCAAGTTTTTTCTCCTTATATTCATTAAGATGTCCAGATTAGGTTAAGGTTCTGAATACCTGTTAAAAATACTCAAAAGAGGGGTGCTTGGGTGGCTCAGTGGGTTGGGCCTCTGCTTTCAGCTCAGGTCATGGTCTCAGGGTCCTGAGATGGAGCCCTGTATCAGGCTTTCTGCTCAGCAGGGAGCCTGCTTCCCTCTCTCTCTCTCTCTCTCTGCCTACCTCTCTGCCTACTTGTAATCTCTGTCAAATAAATAAAATAAAATCTTTTTTAAAAAAAGAATACTCAAAAGAGACATTTAAAAAAATAAAACATCTCATAATACATTGATTTTATACCTATTTTTTACTTGTATATAATATTCCATATTTTGACTTTTTGGGAATCTTTGAAGTCTGAGTATTTTATGGTGGTTCTCCACAGTACCTCTTATCTTTGAGAATCTAGATCTGAGATCAGGCAAGTAAAATACTTTTACCCTTTTTACTTCAAAAGACCATGACTAACAGAAGCTATCTCTTTTTTTCCTTAAATATTTTGTTACCTACCCTTTTAACTGCTGAAGTTCAAGTGGAGTCCATGATTCATTTCATCTTTTCCCCTTTATGTAATTAATCATTCATCCTTTTGATGTCCATAGTAAAATTAACACTTAACATGATTGCCATAAAATTCCAAAATAAAGAAGTTCTTAAATGACTTGCAATCAGATATAAAGTATGCTATACTGTGTGGCACAAATGAATGGGAAAACATTCTCATGAGTACAAGATGTTCTTTAAGGCCATGGAACCATGAGTTATTTGGTTTAAGCACATATTTCCATATCTATTTTCTTTTGGCATAGAGGAAAAGGAAACTATACTTTGATAGTTGGGTTAGATGATATTTGGTGTATTTATGTTATGTACATAATATATGACAAATGGTTTTACAAAGTGATAAAGCACTATAGACATTTTAATAACTTTTGCATGTTACAGTTGTATTCTAATTCTTGTTTACCAGGGTTTCCCCTCCCTTTGTAGGACTGGCTGTTGGGGAAAAAAAATCTAAATTTCACCTCGGTGAGATTCTTCAGGCTTTGATTTCTTAATTCATAAATGAACGAGAACAGATGTCACCATGTCTCCACCATATTTGTAACTGGATATGAGATGGAAGGCTAGACTTTTTTCTACTAGCTTGCTTGCTTGCATATTTTGTTATTTATTCATTCACTGTGAGTATATACTGAACACTTCCTCTGTGGAAACTCTGGGCTGAGTACCCCGAATAACAAAGTTCCAGTCTCCAAAATTTTTCAATTTATTAATTTATTTATTATTTTTTTAAAAGATTTTATTTATTTATTTGACAGAGAGAGAGAGAGCAAGAGAGGGAACACAAGTAGGGGGAGTGGGAGAGGGAGAAGCAAGCTTCCCACCAAGCAGGGAGCCTGATGCAGGTCTCGATCAAGGACCCTGGGATCAGGACCCGAGCCAAAGGCAGATGCTTAAGAACTAAGCCAGCAAGGCTCCCCTAAATTTATTTTTTTAAGATTTTTTAATGTATTTATTTGATAGATAGAGATCACAAGTAGGTAGAGAGGCAGGCAGAGTGAGAGAGAGAGGAGGAAACAGGCTCCCTGCTAAGCAGACAGCCCGATGCGGGGCTCGATCCCAGGACCCTGGAATCATGATCTGAGCTGAAGGCAGAGGCTTTAACCCGCTGAGCCACCCAGGTGCCCCTACATTTATTTTTAATAATCATAACACCATACTGAATTTCTGATAATTAGATCACCATTTTAAATATTGAGTAGATATGGATTAATGTTGAACTTAAATACAATTGCTTAAAGTGTATTCTTCAATTTTGAAGAGCAAAGGTTAGGAAGACTGTAACATAATTCTACGGGGTTTGCCTGATCTTAGGTTTACTCAGAATGGTTCAGAACTGTATATTCTAGCCTGTGCCATCTAATACGTTAGTGACTGGTACATGTAGCTTTTGAATAATTGAAATGGGGCTAGTCCAAATTAAGATGTGCTGTGAGTGTAAAATATGCATCAGAATTCAAAGATGAAGTGTACAAAAAAGGACAAACTATCTCTCTAATAATTTCTTATGTTGATTGTATGTTAAAATCATAATATTTTATATATATAAGGTTAAGTAAAAGTATTAATTTTACCTGTTTCTTTTTACTTTTCTTTTTTTAATGTAGCTTTTAGACAATTTTTAATTACATATATGGCTCACATTACATTTCTATTCACAAGAACTGGTCTAGACTCTAAAGGGTAGAGTGATTGAAAGCTCTCAGAGAAAAGAAGATCAGAGCTTAGCAGAGAGTTTTAGAGATGAGATAATGCTGACAGAATCCACTTACTCTAAGAAGAAATCCCAGGCTGCACCTTTGCCCTACTTTCAGAGAAGCCTGCTTTCCTGAGCCCACAAAAAGTGCACTGGTGTAGCAAGCATTTATTTAATATCTACAGTGTGCAGAGCATTGAGGGGGATTAAAATAAATATCACACAGGTCTCTGCTTTTAGGAAAAAATATAGCCTACTGGAGAGGCAAGATATGAACATGTGACTTGTTAAATCATGGTATGAGAGATAAATAGCTATTCAGAGCTTATGTAATAACTAATAACTGTCACAAATGGATGGTAGAGATACTAAATAGGAAAAAAAAAAAAAAGAGGTCACCATGGCCTGGAGGGGTGTCCTATAGGAGTTGTGATTTAACCAGGGGCGATTCAACTGAAGAATGGATAGGATCCCAATAAGTAGAGGAAATGGGGCATGGCTGGTTAGGAAAGTGGGGTAGAATGGGAACCAAACAGTAAAGCTAGGAAAGCTCAAGACAATTGAAAGTTCATTGAGAAGAAGAGGTAAGTCCAAGAGAAGATTCAGGAGTGTACGTTTTAAGAGTAAATGTTGTGTATCTTTAATTGTTAGGAAGTTCTTTAAATAGCAAAATTGATGATACTATATTACCAGTGAGAGTTATACTGACATTTGTATACAACTTTACAACTTAAAACTGGAGTTTTAACTGGAGAAGTATAATATAATTTAATATTCAGGCAACAGTAATAAATATTTGTTTATCTTTCTTGCTAAAAATTCACTGTTATATCATTTGACATTTGCTGTTCATTTTATAGAAGTGAAAGCCAGAGAAGATGAGATTGCAGAATTAATAATAAAATTTTGAATTTGAATTCAGCTTTTTAGCTCCATTTTACTATGCCGAGTTAATATTCACACCTGTAGATCTATTTCTTGAGAGAAGATTCTAGTTTTATTTTATTTAAATTTAAATTCAATTATACATTGGGAAAATTGCATATATCACAAACATTCATTATACTGATGAATTTTCAGACTGAATAATTGATAGAATCAGCTCCCAGATTAAGACACAGAACATTACAAATACTGCCCCAGAAATCTCTGATGCTCCCTTTTAGTGACTATCCCACCTACAGTGACCATTGCTCGGACCTTTATTTTTAATGTTTTTTAAAGATTTATTTAATTTAGAGATAGAGAGAGCACATGCGCACAGGAGGAGGTGCAGAGGGGGAGAAAAAGAGAGAAAAGTCTCACGTAGGGCTCCATGCTCTGCAGGCCTCAGGGCTCGAGCTTACTACCCTGAGATCATGACCTGAGCTAAAATCAAGAGTCGGACGCTTAACCAACGGAGCCACCCAGGCACCCCACTTCTCTGACTTTTAAAAGCATAGTTTCACTTTGCCTGCTTTTGAACTTGGGATAAATGAAGTCATATGGCCTGTACTATTTTACGTCTGGTTTCTTTCATTCAATAATAGGTTTGTGAAATCCATTCATAGTGTATATAGTGGCCAATTTTTTATTCTCAGTGCTGTATAATATTCCATTGTGTGAATGTACCATTCTTTATTCATTTGTACGGTTCTCAGGGTTTTTTTTTGCCAAATGAATAGCACTGTCATTGAACATCCCAGAACAGATCTGTGGATGAACACACATTTGCACTTCCATCGGGCATATATGTAAGAGTACAATCACAAAAGCAGTTTAATTATTAAATTGTCTTATAGATGAGGCTGAAATTTGGCTTTGGGCTACTCTTTTGAAGAAAAATAAAACTTCAGCCTTTTGTTACTTCAAATACTATATAAAAATAAATATGAAGGTAGCCATTACAAAAGGATCCAAGGTGGAGGGGTGTTACTGCCTTAATATTTTTGGAAGTGGGAATGAACAGGAGATAGTGATCTCTCATCTAGATAGAATATGAAAGGATTAAGAAACTGAAATCCTGAATTTGTATCACTCAGGGTTCCTCATGGGGTTTAGATATTCTAGCAGATGATAGTAGAAAATTAAGCTGAGATTTTTAGTAGGATGCCGTTATCCTAGGATACAATAAGGGGTGAATGACTGGTGTTGCATTTATTGGGGGAATGAGGAAATGAAGATGGAGATAAATGATAGGAAATAATGTCCCAAAATCCATAGTGAAAGCTCCAGTTCTCAACATTTGACTGAGCTTTCCTCCATCCCTCTTTCTTTTGTTGAGGGGTCATCTGCTGGCAGTCAAGTTCACATTCTTGCAAAGAAGGCACCTGCAGCTTCACTCACCGGTTTTTTTTAAAGAAACTGTTAAGACAGACATTCATCCAGAAGCATCCTGTGTGAAGGAAGTGTAGTTCTAGGATTTGTCAACACAGAAGACTTCAGTGTCTACCTCCACAGCTTATTAACATTGATGATTCTTTAAAGATGTGTATTTTATATTTAGACTGACAAGACTGGCCAGACTTCAGCTGACTGGAGAGGAAGAAATGCTCTGTTTTTTCTGTGCTCTGACTCAGGATGGCCCTAGGCAAGTTACAAGGGAGATGGAAGCATGTGGGTAAATACTCTTGATAGTTTCTCTGGCCCCAGTGGACAAAGAAAATTGTTGCCAGTTAAACTTATTTTTTTTTAAAGATTTTACTTATTTGTTTGTCAGAGAGAGCACAAGCAGGGGGAATGAGAGAGGGAGAAGCCGACTCCCCGCTGAGCAAGAAGCCTGACGCAAAACTTGATCCCAGGACTCTGGGATCATGACCTGAGCCAAAGGCAGATTTTCAACCAACTGAGCCACCCACGTGTCTCTAAACTTACTTTAGAGTGGAGAAATAGGGCATTAACTACTTAGGACATATCTCTTAGAGACTCGGAGTTCTCTGCATGTATTGCTATGGCAGACCTCTTTGGTAATAGGTAAAGGCCCTCTTTGTTATTGTGATGTCAATGAGGTGTGATTACTCCCACCTTCACATACGGGGGTGTATTTTGGATGAAGGGTATATTTTTTAAAATGACACTTTTCTTTAATGTCCATGATGATTTCTTTAGGATCTATAAGTTATGGGTCAGAATTTGAGCCTATTCAGTTTTTCTTCTCACTTTTCGAATGACATAAAATGAGAGCATAGGGGAATCAAATTATTTTCAAGTCATATTTGAAGAGCAGGTGTGTTCTCTCATGACTTACAGTGCAGGTGCATTTTAATTTAATAGCTCAAAATGGCGATTAAAAATTATTCAAGTGGAAAAAAGCAAAGTTTTAAAAATGACTTATAAACAGTTGCTCTTATTTTTTTTTTCCTGTTTTCTCGCCACCTGACTTAAATAACATGAGTTCTGAAGCAGGCCCCTCAAAGAACACTGCTCCAAACATACAAATTACAATCTTTCAATGAAATCCAGCCCTTCGGTTGTAGGACCATATGGGGTCACAGGGCTGTAGATCTCCTCTACCCAATTCTTGCCCAATTCTAAGGCAGGAAACGGCCCTCCTTCTTTTTGGACCCAGTGACATATTTCCATTTGTCATTGAACTCTAGGGGGAGGAGAATTACAGCCCCCAAAGTGTCCCCA
The DNA here is from genome assembly GCF_964662115.1 of Mustela nivalis. Classification (NCBI taxonomy): domain Eukaryota; kingdom Metazoa; phylum Chordata; class Mammalia; order Carnivora; family Mustelidae; genus Mustela; species Mustela nivalis. The sequence goes on from NC_139024.1 coordinate 39,903,306, forward strand.
GAGGATTTGCTGCTTCAGTCTTTTAAATGTCCCAAATATTTGATATTAAGATCTCACACTTGTGCAGCTAGTTATCAGGGTTGTGTGGGTGTGGCGAGAGGGGTCTCCCCTTAGCTTAGCTTCAGGTCTTAGCAACAGAATCTAAATAACACAGGTTACTCATCAGGAGTTGAAGATTTTTTACCCCCGTCACATTGATGCTTCTGATACAGTGTTATACGTTGGCTGATCATGTGTGCGTACTTTGTGGCTGCCAAGATGCAGCTGGAAAGTGTGTGGGGGTTGTCTGCTTCCTCTGAGGCTCCTACAGGTGGTCAGGTGGGGGCGGCCGAGATAAAGGTACAGCACCCACTTCCGGCAGCTCGTCTTAGGACTGCTCTAACCCACTGCCTGAACCCCAGCCGCACTTCAACCCCGTTCTCTCCTTGGGACTTCATCTCTCACCGCTTCTCATTTGCCTGCTGAAGGTTTATGACTAAGGTTGTGGTTAAAAATTCCCTTTTTAGGTATGAAAAATCTTTCAAATTACTTAGTGTTGCAATTTCTTTTTTTTTTTTTTTCCTTTTCTTTCGCTACGGACTTTCTGGATTTTGTAAATGAGTCCTAAGAAAAAAAAATCAATATCAAAATAAGGGAGAGAGGGTCAGTGGATAATGTATTCCCTCATTAGAGCAAAAATAAAATCAGTTTATGGTCTTGGCAGATTGAGTAGGTTAAAAATGCATTTCATGATGGAAGCACTGGCAGGTATTTATGGTCGATACAGAAAAGTCCATTTTGGAATATTGTCATAGAATCATCAGACTAGGAAGGGGTTCATTTACCTACATGCCTCTTTAATTTCTGCATGGCACTCTCCTTGGAGCTGGGAGAGATACGAGCTGCCCTTGGGGGGTGTATAGTCTCACTGGAAGGGGACAGACATTTATTAATATGACCAATGAGGTGATAGGAGCTTGACATGACCTTATTCAATCTTTGAGAAACCTTATAAATGAAGTTATACTATAGCTTTTCCAGAGGTAGGAACTGACCATCAGAGATGTTCATCACTGACTTAGGGAAACCCATAATCAAGGGGGTGAGGCCACTGGCACCAAACACTAGTGCTCTCTCCCATGTGGAGTCTGTCTCTCACACTTGGTAATTTAGAGAACAAATTGATTTAGAGACATCCAGTAAGTATTGTAGAATCCAGAGGCAGGAGTGAGGGGGTACAGCTGGAGTGATCAGGGAAGACCCACTGGTTGGATGGGAGTTAGATCTGAGCCTTGACAGTAGGTAGAATTTGTATAGGACAGCCAGGAGGAGAAGGGGTAGGTGTGATACCAAAGGGAGAATTGGCACATGCTGTGGAGAACAGTCTAGCTGGGAGCTGTCAAAATTTGACAGTAAATGAGCACTCTCTGTGCTAGGCACTCTTCCATGTTCTTCACATCTTTTAGCTAATTCTGTCTTCACAGCAAACCTCTGAGGGGGCTATTATTATCAGCTCTGTTTTGGGGATGAGAGACTGAGGCACATAGCCATTAAGTGGTAGCACTGGGGTACAAAACCCAATCATCCGTCCCCCGATCCTGAGCTCTCGGCAACTCTGCTGTGTTTACCCCTCATCACACGAGAGGCAGGTGGTTTTATGGGGTGATTTGCTGAGGACAGTGACGGGAAGATCAAAATGGTAGCAACAGGTTGGCTCATTTGGAAAGAGGAGACACTGGAAAAGAAGAGAAGAGCAGTTACTCTGAGATGAACAGGGTCTTGTTAGAGCAAGTGGGTAGCAAGAGACAGAGGTGACAGGCTTTGGATGATTGGGATTGAAGAAGAGGAAGACTCTAAGATTTGGAGCCTGGGTGGCTGGGAAGACAATTCTGCTGCTGAAGAAATGAAGGAGGTCAAGACAGAAGCTCTTTTGTCCAGGGAACAGCAAAAGGGGAAGAAATGAAGATTTGTGAATGGGCCGAATACACCCTAGAGGCCCCACATGCTAGAAAAATGATTTGATGGAGAGTTGAAAATAAGGGAGAGAAGTCCAAGGGAAAGGCTAGGGAGTTATCTACAGGGAGAGAGAACTCATGCGTGGGGGAGAGGTGATTTCTCAAAGACAGAGAACCCCAGGGCCTTGAAAAATGCTCTCAGTTAAAACGGAGAGAAGGAGGAGCAGGGAAAGAGGAAGGAAACAGAAGCCGCTACCCAGGGGACAGCGGATAATTAAAAGAGAAAATCAAAAACTGCTGGAGAGTGTCAGATGCTGCAGAGAAGTGAAGAGGAACAAAGAATGAAAAGGGGGCCTCAAATCTGACAAAGGGGAAGACCTTTAGTGCCCTGTACAGTAGACTTGGTAGAATGGGCAGGTGAAGCCCAGTTGGACTAATGACTTTGGTATTGTTATATTCCTCCTCAAAGGAAACTTACTTTCTATTTCTTTCTTTTCTTTTCTTTTCTTTTTTTCTTTTCTTTTCTTTTCTTTTTAAAAGATTTTGTTTATTTATTTGTCAGAGATCACAAGTAGGCAGAGAGGCAGGCAGAGAGACAGGGAGAAGCAGGCTCCATGCTGAGCAGAGAGCCCAATGCGGGGCTCGATCCCAGGACCCTGAGATGATGACCTGAGCTGAAGGCAGAGGCTTAACCCACTGAGTCACCCATGTGCCCCAGAGGACCCTTTCTAAGCACTGAATTTACAGGTAGTTCAGAGCCAAGCAGAGTGGGAGCTTCATAAAAATACCACTTGGTTGCCTGATGCTGCATTTTATTATGCTAATCTGTGTGATCCAATACACTTTGTCTTTAGTGCATTCATTCATGAGGCTCTGTTTCTGGCTGTGGAGGCATTCAATCAGCCACCACTCACTGAAGACACGTTTTGGGGGCCAAGTTGTTGAACCCTTGAAGCAGGGCAGGTGGAACAGATGACCATCAGCTTGGAATCTTGCTTTAGAAGTTCACACGTCCCCCCACCACATGCCGCACCTGTTGGGATGGCGGGCTTCATCATTGTTACGGCTCTTGTGAACACACAGAGGGTTACAAGGAATCCAAACACTATTCTAGCACTGTCATATACACACAGGCTTCTCTTCCCTTTAGGGCTCCTTTGTCATGTAAAATGCAACTGACCCAAAAATAACCTAATTTTTTTCCCCCGAATTCTCAGAAATCCTCAAAGTACCCAAATATGTCATAGATCTTCCAATGTCTGCTCACCGTTGGGCGAGAATCCTGGATTTCCTTATGTCAGCCCCACAGCTGTGAATTGTCAAGCATTTTATCCGCCACCGTGGTCCTCAAGGTTATTTACATTTAAGCTGCCAAGTTTGGAAATGCACCTCACTTGAACACTGATTTGAAAACTTTAGAGAGGAGAGAAGAAATTTGCATTGACCAATCATCATATTTTCTATTTTAGCTTTTGGCCAGAAGCCTATTTTGTTCTTTAGTCTTCTAGCCAGTTTTTCTCAGTAAGTCTAACTCAGTGCAGTCTGATTTTAAAAAATATGTCTCTGTCAGGAAAACTCAGAAGACATGGTTCCTAGCTGGTGGTGAGCTCTTTCTTCCCCACCAGCATAGAGTACTGGTAAGGGAAACTTAAAATAGTGTCAGCGCAGGAAAGTCAGACCCCCACTTACTACCCCATTGGGCCCCTGGCTTCTCTTTCTTACTACCTGTCTTTTCTCATCTTTAGATGCATCTTGACTCAGAAGTATGAGAGGGGAGAAAAATGAAAGTCAGTAACTTTGTTTTTTATCTATAGTTTTGGCAAACAATAAAGCTCTTGTCAGTTTCTAAAGTTGTCTGGGGTTTCATTTACTCGCCACCTCTCTTTGTCTTCGCTTGTAAATACAATCTAGACTTCATTGTTCCTCACAGAGAACCGGCTTGATCATTTATGTAACATAGTTAGAAATCTCTTCTGATTACCAGACGGTTTTCTCGTAACCTTTTTGGGATCATAGTATAAGAGTTTGAATGTATTAATATCATCCAAACACGTTTAACACAATTTAATCTTTTGTTATTAAAGTTCCTAAAGTTTTATCCTTTTGAACATTGACTTTCAATGTTTAAAATTGTGCTTCTCTGTTTTGTTAGAATCATGGACTGTTGATTTTATAGAACACAATAAAAATGCATTATTAGAAAAATGAAATTAAAAAGACATAAAAGCACTTACCTAATTAGTTTTGAAAATTATTACAGTCAGCGGATATAAAATCACTCTGGCAAAATGCGAGAAAAGTCTGTACATAGCTACTCCTAGTTTCTGTGCTGGGACTGGGGCTGGTATCCAGATCCCACTGTGAGTTGCACTGCCTGGAGAGAAAATAAACCGTTCAGGAGGCTGAAGATGAGTCTCTGCTAACTTTAGCTAACTTCTGCTAACTGTCACCTTGTATTCTTGTATATATGTTTATTACTCATCAAAACCAAATACAGAAAAAATCTTATTTATTTAGACATTTTTGTTTTTATAAATATCACAGGGCAATACATGATTCTTACAATATTTCAAACAATATAAAGGTGAATATGGAAAAGTTCATTGTCTTTTTCCCCATTTCTCAGATAGTTTCTTTTCTCTAATATACAGAGGAATGTGTGTGTGTGTGTGTGCGTGTGTGTAGTGTTTTCCTTTCTATAAAAATGGAATCATAAGCAGTTCTCTGCAACTTATTTTTTTTTTACTTTATATTTGGTCATTTTTCCTTATAAACAAACACAAATCTAATACCTCCTTTTTAAAAGATGTATTTATTTTAGGAGGGCAGAGACAGAGGCAGAGAGAATCTCAAGCAGACTCCCTCCCCCCCCCCCCCCCCCACCGAGGGCAGAGCCTGACATGGGGCTGGATCTCATGACCCTGAGATTATGACCTGAGCTGAAACCAAGAGTCAGACACTTAACTCACTTCGCCACCCAGTTTCCCCTAATACCGCTTTCTGATATAATTCTAGTGCCTCCTACAGTTACAGTTGGACCATAGTTTATTCAGTTATTCCCCAGCATTCTAGGCATTCAAGAGCATTCTGGGTTTTTATCCTTCCTAACATCACTGCAGTTAAAACTCATGTACATGTATTCTAATGTATCTACTTTGGTATTTGAAGGATAGATTCCTAAAAGCTGAGTCAAAGATAATGCCCGGCGACAGTCTTAACAAGTTGCCTCACTGTGGATTCCCATCAGCAAAATATAAAGTGCCTGGTTCCCTCACTTCAGCTAGCTGGGTATTGGGAATCTTTGACAATATTCCCACTCTGACTGATGAAAAGTGAACCCCAGTTGTTTTAGTTTTAATATCCCTGATGACCGGAGAGATTGCACCTCTTTTCATATGTTTAAGGATTTACTGGATCTTTCTATTTGATTTGGAGGGAATAAACCTCAGTAGATTTCATTTGTTTAGGTCTTCTAAGTACCAGTTTTTCCACATGTGGTGTACTCAATGATTAGGGCTTCTGTTTGTCTTAGTGGGATAGAGAAGAAAAGGCGGCGACAAGGTTGTCGTGTTGCGTTTTAGTTTTTTTAAGATGGCTTAGTTCTCATTTTTTTTCTCTTACCTTTTTTTTTCTTCGAGATCAACTTACAGGAAATCCGTCTCTATTTGTGTATAATGTAAAAAGAGCCCAGGGTGGGGCATCTTTATGGCTTGACACGCTGTATATCATTATTCAAGACTGCCCAAGAAGTGTGTGTTCACATACGTACACTTTTCTTTTTGTTGAAGTAAATTCACTTTACATGAAACGAATCCTCTTAAAGTATATAGTTTAGTGTGCAGTCGTCACCTCTATCTAGTTGCAAAACATTTCCGTCACTTTAAAGGAAACCCCATACGCATTCAGCAGTCACTCTCCATACCCCTCATTCCTTGCCCTGGAAACCACTAATCTGCTTTTTTGCTCCTATGGATGCACCTTTTCTGAATAGTTCATGTAAGTGGAATCATATATGACTTTTTGTGTCTGGCTTCTCACTTAGCACCGGGTTTTTAGGCTCATCCACACTGGAGCATGGACTAGAACTTCAGTCCTTCATATGACTGGATAATATTCCGTTGTGTGCCACAAATAAACCACAATTTGTTTACCCATTCATCAGTTGATAGACATTTGGGTAGTTTCCACCTTTTGGCTATTGTGAATAATCACACATGTAAATTTAGACTTCAAGTCAGTCATACAGAGGGAGGTATGAGGACAAGGAGCTCTTCTAGAGCGTTCCTCTCTTTTGGTGACTCGTCATTTACAGGATCTTTAGAAGACTGAGTCAGTTTTGGGGTGAGATTGGGGATTTGTATTCATTTAGCTTTAAGAGCTGGATTCAATCAAAACACAAGGCCCCCCTCCCCCACTCACATGCTTTGGATTTTAAAAGGAACTTACTTTCTATTCAAGGGCATGGTTGCTTATTTTTCCCCCTTGAGGCTCTGCATCCCTCTGTCCTTAGTGGGTGCAGTGACTAGGAGGCAATATTCATAGCTCTTCCTTCTATGGCGGTTACCTCTGTCTCCAGCATCTGGCTTAGAGCCATGGAATGTGACCAGAGGGAGGAATCATGCCCATGTTTTACTTGGCATAAGTGGGTTCAGTTCCCAGATCAGCAATCTTGATTGAGTTATGTACCTCCCAGCTTGCTCCCCTGTAAAATCAAGTTTCACTGATACTTACATCCCAGGGTCATAGAGAGTGAAGCAGGATAATACCTGTAGAGCATGGTTACATTGCTACATGGTAGTGTTGGATAAGTGCTCATTTCCCCCTCGCAGGGATTCTTTGTCCTTTTCTGTCCAGTGCCTACAACATTACCTACTCCGCAGTGGTGTGGAAAGAATAAAATGAGGTAGTAGGCATAGCAAGATCCCTAGCACCATGCCTGCCATGTAAGTACTCAGTATACATAGACAGAAAGGGATCTTAACTTGCAATTAGTATTTCTCATTTAGAAAATGCCAGCTAGTTGATTACTAGTTGATTACTATGCTCTGAGTGGTAAAGATTTCACCTGAGCATATTGAGTTGTTCTGAAGCTTGGCGTTTATTACCATAAACATAGCAGGCTAATTAAAAGACAATCATGTTCAGGATAGATAGACTGTAGCTAAGATTCTGATGTGTGAGTTAGGAATTTGGCGTCATATTAGCACAAATATATTAAAGAAAGTTATGTTTATATCACAGTGTTGCATCCCAAAGAAAATATGTGGACTGTGTAAAAATCTCTCTTTTGGAATCTAACCCAAGATTTTAAGGCAAATGAGAAGTGATTTTAGAAAATTAAATAGTCGAAGAAGAAACTCCTTCACCATCCCACTCCCAGTGGGATACTCAGGAGAAAGTAGATCACCTCAACATGCCGGATGCAAGGAAATGGTTCAAAAGCTTTCTTGTCATAGGTGCCAGTGTAACTGCAGGAGGAAAAGCGTTCATGTTTTATCAGAAATGAAGCATACCTTTAGTTAGCCTTTTGTTTCTCTGACCAAATCTATCCTGACTATAATAGCAAATCTCTTGTGTAAGATTTGCTCATAAATATTTGAAAACACATTTTAGACTCAGCTACAATTTTGGAAACCCTTAAGAACAATTAAGACACATATTTTTAAATTAACAGGTCTAACATGCAGAATCTGCTTGCAAAGCCACATTGGTCTCCCAGGCATTTCTGGGTGTCTTGGTGGGTGCTTGGGGAAGGGTAAGCAAAGCAGGACCTCACTGGGAAGTAGATCAGGAGACCCTGGGGGAGCTAGCTTTTGGAGCCTTCTAGAGGGAAATGCTTGGATTGTGGATGTATTCATTATGCCTCTGTACCTACATCCCAGATTCAAATCACAGCCACTTCCAGGATATGCCAATTGAATCAATATCATGCCTGTAGAAAACAATCAAATGTGTCTTTTGTCAGTCCTTATTACAGTCTTTATTACAAGGTCCCTCAAGTTTTAGAGCTGGGGTGCTTAAAAAAAAATTGCATTTACAATTCAAAAAGCTGGAACTCATCAAGTAAGGTTATTCTTTTACAACTTCTTCTCTTTTTTCTTTTGAAAAGTTCAAACCCAGAGGGAAGATGACAAAATAATATGAGGAACATTTCCGTACCCTGTTTGCACTTGCCAGTGATTAACATTTGTTGTTTTACTCCTTATGTATGGTTTTATGTATGTGTGTTGGGGAAAGGGGTTCACTTTTCCAGAACCATTTGAAAGTCAGTTGTGGGCCTCATGACATTGTACCCCTAAATACTTCAACATCACCTCTGAAATGAAGAACATTTTCCAAGAGGTGTCTGGATGGCTCAGTCAGTTAAGCATCTGACTCTTGTTTTCGGCTCCAGTTGTGGTCCCTGGGCCATGGGATCGAGCACTGTGTCAAGGCTCTGTGCTCCGCTGCTTGTCCCTCTCACCCCTGTTTATCCTCAGTCTCTCTCTCAAATAAATAAAATCTTTAAAAACAAAGAACATTTTCCGATATCACCCCAAACCTATCACAAAGTAATTCTTTTTTTTTTTTTTTTTTTTTTTAAAAACATTTTATTTATTTATTTCACAGACAGAGATCACAAGTAGGCAGAGAGGCAGGCAGAGAGAGAAGAGGAAGCAGGCTCCCTACAGAGCAGAGAGCCCGACATGGGACTCAATCCCAGGACGCTGGGATCATGACCTGAGCTGAAGACAGAGGCTTTTAACCACTGAGCCACCCAGGCGCCAACACAAAGTAATTCTTAATTGAAAACTTCAGAAAGAGGACAAAGGCAAAAAGGACAGAGATTGAACAGTGCTGGGATTAAACTTGAAGTGTAAGGAGGAGAAATATAGGGAGAGAATTATCTCCCTATATTTAAACAAATCCTATTTGTTTGTTAAAGGATAAATTTTGTATATACTAGTGAACCACCCAAATGCTGTGGATTTTCCCCAAATATTTATTTAATTCAAGTAGTTTCTCCTGGTGCTCAGAAGTCATTGAGTGCTTTGGCCAGGGTTGTAAGCCTCTCAGCCTATAAATGCATTTTTTTTTTTTTATTACCATCAGTGTAAAACCTGAGAGGTCACCTCTACCTAGAGTTGTGATTATGAGCAAATTTTTTAGAGAATTTACTGGTGTCATTGCATTGAGAACAGCGATTAAGGTCAGAAATGTTTACTAATAGGTAGTGTCAGGAGTGCTTTCCTGACATTTCATTTAGGTTTGAGTAAAAGTGAAATATTAGCACCCATTTTGAGGAATAATTTTACTGGCCCAGCCAAATGTTAAGCTTGATGTCATCACTGACTTTTTGTAGATTTAGGCCTCAGCAGTCAGCTCCAGGAAAAAATGCTGCTCTTACAAAACAGAACAGCAGGGGACTGTGTCAAGGGGATAGTATACATAAGCATCAGTGATTTGTGTATTTTGAAACAAAGATATATATTTTCTCGATACCATTAACTCATAGAACATTAAATAAATTAAAAGCTTTCTTTGGACTGTTTCCCTGAAGGCATCCATCTTTGGCAGGATTTAATATTTTACAAGAATTCTGTCTGGGAATTTATTTTTCAAATTTTAAAAAAGCTATTTGCACTAAGTTTTGGGATGGGAACCATATTAAGCCGTCTCTCTGAGTAAGCACATCATGCGTCATCAGGTCAAGAATGAGAAAAAGTGTGTTTCCTTTAACAGCAGTATATGTCACAGAGATTGCTTGACCCATGATCTTTTTTTATGAAAAGGTCCATTTTCAGTAAACTCTTGTGTTTACCAAGCGCATTGAATGTGATAACGGGCCTCTGACTGATCCGGCTGGAGGGAGATGCATTCTGGAGAGTGCGAAACCGTGTATTTTATCTTTCATTTCCTTTTTCCTTTTACTCCTTTAGTATTCAGTGGCCATGGAGATTTCTAATTTTAAATTCTTATTTACATATCAAATTTACAAGCTATGACTTTTAGAATAATTTTTGTGCTGTGTTCTGTGAGCAAATTACAACAGCATTTAATGTAAAATGCATGTGTAGTTTCTTGTGTATCAAAGCCACGCTTTTCCTCTGCCTAGCTAAACCATCTCCTGTTTCCAATTTGTTAGAAAGTTCTGTGTGAAACGTGAACTCTGGTTTACACAGTTACTGAGAATGAATGCATGTCCCTTGGGATAATAGCCCTTGAGCTATCTTTGCTGCAGTCTTATGTTGAGTATTTGAATCTTTCTCCTCTAATGCCAAGTACTCACTTTTCACATGTAAATTGAAGATGTCACTACTTGAACTTGGCCACCAGTGCGTGCCTGTAATGTTGATTGGCATCATAATGGTTTTTGGCCACTCTGTGAAAATTTTGTTTTTAAGAGACAAATTTTATCAGGCCAGACTCAAGATGGAAGTTTAGATTTGTTCATCATTCATTCGTTTAGTCAGTGAACATTCATTAAGTGCCTGTTTTGTGTCAGTGCTGTGCCAAAAGGAACAGGATAAAATTGCTACCCTGGAATCATGTGTCGGGTGCTATGAACAGGTACTGTGAACTTGGTGAAAGCCCTTGAATGGTCTGAGATGGGGTTGAAGGGATGCTAAGGGGCCCCACTCAAAGGTGAGTTAGTCAGTAAAGACATTTCTGAATTGATGAATCCAACATTGATTATTGAAAAAATGTATAGAAAATTCCCCTAGTAGGACAAAGGTGATGGAAAGAGCATTCCAGGCTAAAGGTAGGTGCAAAGCTATAGAAGCGCAGAACATGTAACGCACTGTGTGAACGCAGACAGTTCAGTATGATGAGAGTTTGGAGACAGCACGGAGAAAGATCGGGCTACAACATAGATGGGAGCCCGATTATGAAGGATCTTACATAGCATTCTAGGGAGATTAGCCTTTATCCTGTCGGCAGTGGGGAACCAGTTCTCATCATCAAATTTGTGCTTTAAAAATGTCGTCTTACAGGGAGCTTGGGTGGCTCAGACGTTAAGCATCTGCTTTCAGCTCAGGTCATGATCTGAGGGTCCTGGGATGGAGCCCCGTATTGGGCTCCCTGCTCAGTGGGGAGTCTGCTTCTCCCTCTCCCCTGCTTGTGTGTCCTCTCTCACTGTCTCTGTCAAATAAATAAACAAAATCTTAAAAAAAAAATGTTGTCTTACTGCTATGCAGAGATGTGACTGAAGGGAAATAGACTTGGTCATAGGTCAGAGGATCGGTCACTATGTTCCTACAGAAGTTCGTGAGAAAAGTGATAGGTTAGTGGTTGTAGGGGTCAAGACCAAGAGATGATGGTGTTGAGAGCTAGTTAAGGAGTAGATTCCTCAGAATGTGGTGACTGATTGAATATAGATATTGAAATTGGGGAAATAATTCTGGGCAACACCCAGGTTTCAGGTTTGGGTGACTGCATGAGTGATGTCATCAGTGAATGGTGCTTAGTTAAGACACAAGGTTCATGAGATTAATGTGCAAGACAGAGAACGGAGAGGACCAATGGTAGAAGCCATAGGAAGTGGACATGTAAGGAGGAGGAAAATAAAAAGAGTGAATGACCTTCAGGAAGGAAGAAAACCTAAGCATAGAGTATCCCAGGACCCCAATGCAGGTATTTCCAGAGGGAAGGAGTAATAAGGAGTGCTGAACACTTCAGAGAGGTCAAGAAAAGATTCAGGGTATGTCAACTGGTAGCTTCATGTAATCCTAAGTAAAGAACAGTTGATGAGCAATGAAAAATAAAAAATGAGGCAGTCCACTTATACCTGTCTCACAAGAAACTTAGATGTGAAGGGAAGAACAAGAGGGTCAAGGAACCTTTTTTAATCTTCATTTTTAAGGTTGAAAATCTTAAGGATGTTTACAGAGGAGAGGGTAGAATCCAGAAGAGGCAAAGAAAAGAAGGACACATATTAGCTAGAACACACGGAGAGATTAACTTTGGACCAGAGAAAGAACAACTCTTCTTAACACACAGGAGCAAAGGAAAACTGGATGAAAAAGGAGGAGGGAAAGGAATGTAAGACTTGAAAGTTTGAGGAGTTGTGGTGTCTGTGAAGATGAAGTGCTCACATCTGCAGCTGGCAAAGCAGGGTTCAGCTGTTGTCCCTCTGGAGCCACGTCTCTGTGCTGGCACCAAGACCACACATCACCCCCTGGCTCCTCGCCGTCCATGACTGAGGATAGTGGGGGCTCCTACTGCGACTCCATTCCTGTGGGATGCAGGCTTTTTCTAGTGGGCCCCACTGGCTTGAGAAATCCCATTGTCTTGACCAGACCCTTCTCTGAACTGTGTCTCAGTCTGAGACATCCTCTCCGTTCCTCCTTCCTTCTCCGTGTCTCTACCCATAGCTGTGGTCTGAAGGACCTCGCAGATTCTCTTTTTCTCCCCTTAATAACCCTTTTGTATTTCTTTTTTTTTTTTTTAATATTTTATTTATTTATTTGACAGAGAGAGATCACAGTAGACAGAGAGGCAGGCAGAGAGAGAAAGAGAGGGAAGCAGGCTCCCCGCCGAGCAGAGAGCCAGACGCGGGACTCTATCCCAGGACCCTGAGATCACGACCTGAGCCGAAGGCAGTGGCCCAACCCACTGAGCCACCCAGGTGCCCCCCTTTTGTATTTCTAATCCTGTCTGGGGCCTACTCCTCAGTAGACCCAAACTAACGGCAAAAAACAAGGTCAGAATTTCTGTGTTATTAAGGTAATCCTCAACTGCTGTAAAGATAATCCCTCAACTCTCACTGGTTTAAAAGGAAAGACGTTTCTTCCTCATTTGCATAATGTTCAGAATGGGTGTTAGGGAGCGATAGGAGACATTCCTCCTAGCAGTCCTTCTGGAAGCCACCCTGCTTCCATTTTGTAGTTTCTCCATTTTCAGCACTCGGCTTCTACAGTTACCGTGCTTGTCTGTGTCACATCAAAAGAGGAGGAAAGAACTTGGAGGATTACACACAGAAGGTTTTTATGCATTGGGCCTGGAAATTAGCATAATCACTTTTGCTCACACGTCAGTGGTAGAACTCAGTCATATTTCACCATGGCTGGGAAACATGCCATGACCTACTTGTGTGCCAGCAAGAGGATAGAAGCTGGGTGAAATAGCCTCTGTAGGAAATGGAAGGACCAGCTTAGTAGGGGGACCTGGATGTACTAAACCCTGCAATTATGTGACTTCCCCCCTCCCCCCCCAGCAACTTCAACATCGCTTCACAAGAATGACCCGTGAAAGAGCGGAGAAAATTGGGGCTTGGGTTAATGGGTTAATTCAGAGTTTGGAGGTTCTACTCTTATTTCAAAACAGAATAGTTTTTAAAGGAAGAGTAGGGTAAGTTTCCATTGGTAATTGTCTTTTCAGAATTTCCATACAGGTTGGATTGATATGAGAGAGTCCTAGTCACAACATATGTTACCCTGTGGGTTGCTGGCTTTCGGTCCTGTACCTGGACAGCCAGCCAGGATTTCCTTCTTCCTTCCTTCGTGTTGGACCCTTCCAAAGCAAAGCAGTCAGTCAGAGAGTGTGACTTACAAAGAAAGAAAGATCATGTTTCAGACCCCGTGATCTACTGATCCTTCTGATGAACCATTTCTCTCTTCCCTCTCTTCAACCTGGATGAAGGAACCCTGCTTTCAGTGAGTAAGCTTACCCACCCACTCTTCTGAGAGGATGTGATGGTTACTGGAATTTTTGCCTTTGTAGATTATGCTCATTGTGTCTCTCTCCTTCAAGGTGACCTTCTTCTCCATTCCTCCTTTCTTCCCTTTCCTGTTTGAAGGTCACAATCTTGGCCGTCCTATTCTCTCTGGCCCAGGTTAAATGACACCTTCTTTGCTGTTTCTTCATATTTACCACAGCTGAACACCTCTTTTAAAAAAAAAAAAAAAAACTTTATTTATTTATTTGTCAGAGAGAGAAAGAGCATACACAAGTAGAGTGTACAGCAGCCAAAGGGAGAAGCAGGGAGCTTCTCCCTGCTCAGCAGGGAGCCTAATGTAGGACTCGATCTCAGAACCCTGTAATCATGACCCGAACTAAAGGCAGATGCTCAACTGACTGAGCCACCCAGGCGCCCCTGACATCTCTTACTTGGCGTCCTTGGATGTTGCTTTCACAGTTCAGGGCCACTTGGATGCCTCTGAAACTTGTCTGTGAATCTTTTACCTATTGGATTTAAAACTCTTTGATGATAGGACTGTGAATTTCAGAATGATTTGATAATGACTAGCTGTATTTGAGGTAACGAGACAAACTTCATGTATCCCTAAACCTCCACCATCTTACCTCCTCAGGACTGTGGATTTTTAGTACGACATATCCCTAGCACAGTGTCTTGCATAGAGTAAAATTTTAGTGAGTAATTATTGAATGAAAATGAATACATTTTGCTGATTATAGAGAGGTGATAGTAGAAGGATAGTGAGGTCCCGTTTGGAAAATTTGTGTGGCCACAAATCATGTGAGGATTATAAAAGTTTAAAAAAAAACCATAAACCTCAGATAATGTATTAGAAGGCAGGGAATGATCAATAGTGATTTCTTGTAACTCTAATGGGATCATAGGGATATAGTTTATATTATATACATATATTTATTATATATATTATATATATATTTATATTATGGCAGTTAAAAAGGTGGGTACATTAGGGCTCTGAAGTCTGTAAAGTCTGTAAACAAGTCTGTTGAAAAAGTCAATTGATTGGGAACCCACAATCTTTACAATCAAGTTATTTTGGAGGGTTGATGGAGGCAAATTGAAATTTTGGTTGACTATAGGGTGTATGTATATGGTATATTAACACTCAGGAGACTCATTTTGAGTTTGCAACATTGCAACACCACCTCAAGCCTTTTGGAATATGTGTAAAATTACTTGTAAGGGGAAGAGAATGACTTGACAGGAGACCTCTTTATACAGCTAGAATGTTTAATTGTTACTTTTCTATAAATCCCCTAACAGATTGGTTTTGTTGTTACTGGCTTTTTTTATTATTATTATCTTTGCTGTACTTTGTAGTTGTTTATTATAGGAAAAAAGTCTCAGAGGAAATATTTCTTAAATACAAGGTATATATTCTAAATATAAGATATAGATCATTCAGTGTAATACTCCTTTTCTGCCCTATGCCCTTTAATTTTCTTAAAACCAAACATATTGTCAGTACAAAGAAGTGGAGAACAATTAATTAAATCTCCCCTCCTCTACTCAGTTTGCAGGTGTTACACCATTAGGTGGCCAAGGGGCTTATACACATCAGATTATGTTATCACTCTTCCCTAGAGCAACAGGTCAGTCCACTTCATTTTATTAGTATGCTTTACTGTAGCAGCTTTCTTTATATTTAGTGAATATTTTCAAGTAATTTTGAGAAGATCTAAGACTCACGCTCAGTTATCTTTTCATGAATAAATTATGCTCTGTACCAGGGATGCCTGGGTAGCTCAGTTGGTTAAGCGGCTACCTTCGGCTCAGGTCAGGATCCCAGCATCCTGGGATCGAGTCCCACTTCTTGCTCCGCAGGGAGCCTGCTTCTCCCTCTGCCACTCTGTCTTCCTGTGCTCACTCTCTCTCTCTCTCTGACAAATAAAGAAATAAAATCTTAAAAAAAAATTATGCTCTGTACTTAATTGAGTCTGTCTGTAGGGAGCATTTATTTCTATTCACCATTTGCCACACTCTGTGCTATAAATTCAGATTATCATCTATTGATTTGCTTCTCTGTATTTTCCTAAGATGTCTTATCTTTTTGGTTTTATTTCTGGGCCCAGAGTGCTTCTACTTAAGCTTTTTTAGCTGGTTGTGATTTGTTGCCAAATCACCTGCATTTGAATTTTTATAAACGATGTACATATTTTGGAAACTTTTTTTTTTTTTTTTAGGGTGATAGATAATAAGACAAAAAGAAAGATACACTGCATTACTGTACACAGAAGGTCTTTGGAATGAGAAACCTTTGTATATTAAGAGCAACTTAGGCCGTGATAGCTGTTTTAAAAAGTTTGGCAGAGGGCGCCTGCGTGGCTCAGTGGGTTAAGCCGCTGCCTTCAGCTCAGGTCATGATCTCAGGGTCCTGGGATCAAGTCCCACATCAGGCTCTCTGCTCAGCAAGGAGCCTTCTTCCCTCTCTCTCTCTCTCTCTCTGAGCCAGCCTCTCTACCTACCTGTGATCTCTCTCTCTGTCAAATAAATAAATAAATAAATAATCTTAAAAAATAAAATAAAAAGTTTGGCAGAGATGTTTTTGTTTATTTGTGAATATCCGTTTCACTTGACCTGAGAAGTCCTGTAGGATGACCAGGGCTTCTGGGTGGGTGGTTTTAGGTCAAATATGAAATATATGGTGTAACTCCTGCAGTGTTTTCTCTTTGCAATAGATGTGGCCTCATCCATGAGATGTACTAAAAATGCTTTGACAACCTTACTTCAGCTTGGGTAGAAAAGAGCTCCACAACACATGATAAAGAAAATGTGTCGGTGGAGCCCAGAGCCCCTTCTCGGGGCTTGATTTCATGAAGAGGGTGGCACTTTCCCCCGTGTGATGAGACTGTTAGACTGGGCAAGACCTCACAAGCCTTCAAGTTCAACACCATCAGTGCAGATGTTTTGTCCAAGGGAGCCTAACTTCTGTGCGGTCAATGAGTCTATCAGTTCACAGGACGAATTGTCAGTTATTTAGATAAAGACAGAACAGTGACTTCTGTAAGTCTTCTTTTCCCAAGCTGTTTAAGCTCAGTTCCCTTCAGCATTCTCATAGGATAGTTCCTTCATCATCCTGGTCTCCCTTCTCTTCACACTCTTCAGTTTATGAGAAGGTGCCTTAAAATATAGTAGGCAAAATTCAAGGCTGTTCTACATGAATAATTTGGAGCCAAGTATGGTGGGATTGGACTTCTCTGGCCTTGGTCTTTATTAATGCAGACCAAGAGGGCATTTTGCCAGCCCTGTTCCATGGTCTTTCTTGAATCAGGAAGCTGCCAGGCCCTATGGATTGACTGTGTGGAAGCTTACAGTGAATCTTAGTAAACTTGGCCACATTCATTCGGTCCACTTTTAACCTTGCAAGAATCTTGGAATCCTGTTTCTGTTGTCCGTGTTACGGTGTTTTGTATCACTATGCCTTCTGGATCTTTGTTTCAATCACTGATGAAAATGAGCTCAATACAGATGTCTCTCCAGGTAGAGTCTGATTGTTGAATTATCTGTGCCTGGGAAAGTTGAAGAGGAAAGCCAGAAGAAGGCATGCTGTCTGTTGCCATTGTCTAATATATTTTAGGAGACCTAAAACTGTCAAAGGAAACAAAATGGTTTCCACTGGAACCTGGTTATAACCTTATAACCTTTCCTCGTGAGGCCCATAGCTATGGATTACAGATGGGCCATTGTAAGTCTTGGTTTGCTCAGGAGTGTCCCAATTTACTCCTCTGTCCTGGAATAATTGGTAATATCCTCTTATGCTCGTGAAATGTCCCACTTAAACAATACAATATGTAGTCACCCTTAGCTCTGTCTTTTTATTAATGCATAGTATCTTTTAACTGCCTCTCTTTGGTTTAGGTCAGAGACCTTCTCATGTTTGATTGTGTCAGGTAATGTCATAAAGTCTTCATCAAATGTGGCTGGAGGGAAAGAACCTGCTTGACACCAAATTATGTTGATCTTTGTATTATGAAATAAGGATGACTGACAGTCTGGAAACCCATGCCTCACTTTAATTTGGTCTTTAAAATACTGTGATGTTTATGTTTGTTTTGTTCAGTTTTGTTACAATGTAGTACTGTTCAGACTATAGCAGAGAGTTTGATGGCCAAGCACAAAGTACCTGAACGTAATAGATTCTGAAGAAATTATTTCCTTTCGTCTCTCATTTCCCTTTCTTCCTTCTTTCTGTCCTTCCAGAATCTATGGGTCATACTTTCTCATGTCTGGAAAAATAAGCCAGAGAGTACCTCCTACATCACCACCGTCACCTTCCTCTATCAGGACAGACTTACACCATGTGTCCTCATATCACTCTGAAAACTCTGTAAATCACAGAACAAAACATTAAAATCCCAACAATTGTTCTAAAGGCCCCTGCCTGGGAAAGTTTTTCTCACATGCTGTGAGGTGTGTTGCCCTGAGGGGAAAGTTGCATCTTCATTAGTTACCCATGACTTCATCCAGGTGTCACCTCTGAAGTTAGGAAGAGAGAGGGCCACCTAGCACAAAATGCTGTGGTGACACATTTGGTTTTTAAGGGAGAAAAATTCTGAAACCGAAAGAGTTTTCTTTTTTTATATGACTAGCAAAATAGTGTTGATTAAGACAAGTCAAGCAGGTGCTGGGTATGTGCTAAACTATTTAATGGTTTTCGGAATACTGAAGGGTTATTTTTAAATGTTTCTATATTATTCTCAGCCAAGCTGCTGGATGAAAAGTACAAAGGGCTAAAAATATTTACAGTTTCAGTAATGTCTGTTTTAAAAGAAACCATTCTGTGTGATTTTTTTTTTCCATTTGTAGGAAAAGAATATTATGGCTCAGAGAGAAGTGGTCAAAAGCAGTTTATTCTGTGCTTGGGTTTTTAGGAAAAAAACAGCTATCCAAAGAGTAGTAAGTTGGGTTACAGATCAGCAAGATTTTAAAAGCCAAATCAAAAATGAGAACACGTGATTGTGATCACTTCTACTATTACTGTACTGTTATTACTATTTTCATACTATGAATGGAAGTTCCAACTGAAACGGTATTGCTTTTCAACATTTTTGTATGGAATTAGGAGACAAGTTGCTGGTGTCAGATTGCTCAGGTTTGTGTCTCAGCTCCATCCCATGGGTATTTGATCTTGGACATGTTGCTTAACCTCTCTGGGCCTCAGTGAACTCTTCTATAAAATAGAGATAATAATATTGCCTGCCTCCTAAGGTTTTCTTGAAGGTTTAACGCAGTTCTATTCACAGGAGAACCTAATACCTGGTAAAAGTGCTCAGTAAATATTGGCTGTGTTCATTTTTATCCTTTTAAAGTTTTCGTTTAGTTTTTTGTTGTGAAACCACATAAAATTTACCCTCTTAACCATTTTTAAGTGTATACTTCTATGGTGGCCACTATGTTTATGTTGTTGTGTAATAGTTCTCTAGAACATTTTTATCTTGTGAAACTGAAATGTTTATTATTTTTTATTTTTTATTTTTTATTGGGGCATCTGGGTGGCTCAGTCATTGGGCATCTGTCTTTGCCTTGGGTCATGATCCCAGGGTTCTGGGATCAAGCCCGCATCAGGCTTCCTGCTCAGTGGAAGCCTGCTTCTCTCTCTCCCACTCAACCTGCTTGTGTTCCCTCTCTCGCTGTGTCTCTGTCAGATAAATTAAAAAAATTGAAAAAAAAGTTATTTATCTGAGAGAGAGAGAATGAGAGTTGGGGGGCAGGAGGGACAGGGGAGAGAAACAGACTCCCCATTGAGCATGGAACCCTACATAGGACTCAATTTCATGAACCTTGAGATTGTGACATGAGCCAAAACCAAGAATCAGCCAACTGAGCCATCCAGGTGCACCTGAAATGGTTATTATTTTTTAAAAAGCTGATTTTCCTTCATCATCAATTCTATTCCAAACTCCTATCATGATGGTGTAAGCATAACATGACAATGCACATCATCGGGGTAGGAGTTGGTGTTTGTTTGTTTATTTATTTATTTTTAAAGCCAGTCGGTCTGTCTGTCTGTCTGTCTTTCTTTACCTGGCAAAGAGAGAGAGTGAGAGCCGAAGTAGGGGGAGTGGCAGGTAGAGGGAGAAGCAGGCTCCTTGCTGAGCAAGGAGCCCAGTGTGGGACTCTCTCCCAGGACTCAGGGATCCTGACCTGAGCCAAAGGCAGATGTTTACCTGACTGAGACACCCAGGTGTCTCCTTCACTGTTGTATCATGAGTTCTGTGAGCCATGCCTGGCCTGTAGCAGGTTTGTTGGATGGATGGATGGGTGGATGGAGAACAGTGAGGCTTCATTTGACATAGCAGAGGTGTTTTTGAAAAATTATTTTTCAAACAGTAAATCCATTTTTTAGTGATCTTAAAGATGCATGGAAAACCAGTTCTTTTCGTAAAGTGAAGCAATTTTTTAAAGCAATTAACTGGTATCTTATTATTTGTAAAAATTCTGCTTTTGGCAGGTTCGACTTCTCTTAAACTAGGAAAAATAGTATACTTAGTGTAGACATAGTGAAATGAAAAAAAGATATGTTAAATGATTTGTCTAAAATTTGAACAGGATTTACTCTACATTTTGTAGCATTTTTATTCTCTTTCAGATCTGGCCATCAGACCTACTTTTTCCTTAGGCATATGTGAGTCATCTTGTTCTTTCATTTAGAAGTCAAAGGTCTGGGTCTAGATCACTATTTACCAAAATTGGTAGAATACTACCTTTCCACTGAGAGTAAGCATCACCTTTTTTGGGGTCTTTTAAAAGAAGGTCAGCTGAACATCATCTAGAAATGGCCCGTACTCTGTGGGTGGGGAGAAAGGAAGGAAGACTATGTCTCTCACTTAGAAATCTACCACCTATGAAATAAATTATAGTCTTGCTCTATGGAGTTTTTCATTTAAATGATCTATTCTTTTGGAAAATATAAATTTTTTATAAGGTTTATTTGCTTCTGGATGAAATACTTAGTGTTACCTGCTATTGCTCAACCTTAGATTTTTTTGGCATATTAAAATGTTCCACTGAACATTCTATTTCATATTTAAGTATTACCATGAGGTAGTAGGCACAAAATGCGGCTTATACAGAGGCTCACTTCCTTCTCCCAAGCAATGGGGACCCTGCATTGCCATGGACTTCACAGTCTTGGGCAGGACGTGTAGGAAACTGTGTCACCTGTCCAGATTTTTATTGGCTTCACTCCAACACAGAGTCAGGCTGGAACCAAAAGCAAGATTGCCTCTTTCCTTTCAGCTGATGTTTGGCAAACCTTCACTCTGTTCCCATGACAGAAACAGTCACCCCATCTTCCAAAAGGTGGCATCTTGAGTCATTTCCATTACGATTCTGGCCTGTCACTTGAAAAGTGATAAAGAAAAAATCATCTTAACTAGTCACTCTTCCCCAAGCCACAAGCAGAGTTTACCTCTGAATCAGAGACCATAAATCTTCTGAAAGTTCTCTGGTTTCTGAGTTATTAATATTTTTTATTCCTCTGATCACAGGAAAGTGTGTAAAATCTTCCCAATTTTTTTAAACTCCCTTTAGATTCCATCCCTAAAGAGAAACAAAAAACAAATAAAAGGCAGTCCCATTGCCCAGACCATGAGCACAGTAGTGAAGGAGCCAGCTCACGCTACCGCTTATCTGTCCTCCTGTGGTTCCTGTCACACGGAGAATCCAGCCTTCTCCTTGGAGCACACAGGGTTCTGCTGACCTGGCCCCAGCCAGACTCATCAGCTGCCCTGACCAGAGGGCAGGCTCTTCCTGGTGCTGCTGCTTCTGACTGAAATGCTCTCCCTAGACCTTTTTGATTTTGCTAACTCTAGCTTCATCCTTCGGTCTTATCTTAATATCGCTTCCTCATGAGTCTTTCCTGGTCCCCACCCTTAATGAGCACCACCTACTTGTTCATAATTTCCCATCTCCCTTCTTTCCTAGTCCTTATTAGAATCTTAATTACATATTTATCTCTGGGTTTGTTTATTCAGTGGTTTTCTCTCCCATTGGACGATAAGCCCCATCAGCATAGTGGCTGTTTTGTCTGCCCTTTGTAACTGCCAGTTTGCCCCCTTTGACTGAAGTAGAGTAGAAGGTCGCTGATGGTGAATAAGAAGATGTCAGACCCAAACAGTAGGTAGAGGCTATACTTCAGAGAAACGAAACTTCTGGAAGTTCGGAAAAGACTGATTTTAATTACCTTCATGTAATGATACTAATATTGCTCTCCAGTAGACCTTAATAATTTAGTACTTGCCTAAATACTTTGCATATCTAATACACCATAACTGTCCTCTCCTAACAAGAATTAACAGTTGCATATTTTGAAACAATGTCCGTGTTCTTATCAAATAGGAGGCAGGTCAATAATTTATTCATGGTCTTTAGTCCTTATCAAAAAGTATAAAGAGTAGAAACATTTTTATAGTAACCTGATATTTGAAGCCTTTTCACATTTGTAATATCAGAAACCTGACTTTTAATAGGTATCCTAAATTGACAAAGAGGCGTTTAACATGTATTTAAAAGAAACTTTCATAGAACATTAATGTTCACAGGGGACCTGGGTGGCTCAGTCATTAAGCATCTGCCTTCAGCTCAGATCATGATCCTGGGGTCCTGGGATCGAGCCCCACGTCGGGCTCCCTGCTCAGCGGGAAGCCTGCCTCTCCCTTTCCCACTGCCCCTGTTTGAGTTCACTTTCTTGCTGTGTCTCTTTGTCAAATAAAGAAATAAATTCTTAAAAAAAAAAAAAAAAAGGAAGAACATTAATGTTAGCTTTCTTTTGACTACTTCCACATGCTATATCTAACAATTTCAGTGTAAATTTTCATTTTCTTGACCACATTCTATTTAACTGCCCCATTGGTGTTCAAGCAGAAGTAACTGGCTTTATAGAGTATCTGTGTTCCTAGAAAGTGTGTTATGAAATATGATTTTATAAAGCAGATTATACTATGATATACTTGATCATCTTTTACTTAAGATAATCCTTTAATAATTCCATTTATATCATTTATTTCAACTTTAATAATAAATAAATAAGTACTCCTTTTTCTTGAATTACAGGGTAACCATTGAAAACAATAAACTAAGTAAATGATTTTTATTCAATCTGTATTTTTTTTAAGAGCATATGTCACTTTGTTTCAGGTGAACATGTTAGTTAATATACCTCTTGCATCAGTCCATGGAGGGGATTGGTGGAGGCAGAGGGAACTTAACACTAACAGAACTGATTTTTTATTTTGTATGAAAACTTGCTGAAATGTGTCCTCAACAATTCTAAGCAGAAATTGAAGGATGAACCAGAGGTTTTCAGATGACTTGGAAGAAACTGTTTTCAGTGGATGACAGTAATAGTAAAAGTGGGACAGTTACATTTACAGTAGGTATTTCATTATAACTTTTAGAAATTGATCATCTCCATGGTACACATTACCCATATAAAAGTACAGCACTTTACTCTGCTTTATACCTACTCTGTGACACTTGTTTAAGGGGTGAGAGGTGTATGGTGGAGACAGAGAAAAACAATAAAACAGAAACCCAGAGTTTATGTACATTTATGATTAATTGTAACTTAGTGGTTTCTGGCAGGCACCATTCTACATTGAGTAAAGGATCTTCTGTTCATTCTGTTCCAACAATAATCACTCAGACTCAACCTACCAATTTATCATTCCAATTTAACTTCTGTCATTCCCTTCCCACTTCTCTTCCCTTGATGGCTTCTTTAGCTGTCATCCGTTCCACCTCTTTGTGCCTCGTTATTCTGTCACTGCCAGCCTCCTGTCATGGAATGAGAATCTGGGCCTGGAGGCCCTTGAAACAGATTCTTGGAGAGCAAGACTAGAGCTTTTTCTCAATTCTATTTCCACCTCCTAAAAAAAGAATTTTTTTTTTAAGCTCTACGCCCAATATGGGGCTTGAACTCATGACTCCAGGATCAGGAGATGCATGCTCTACTGACTAAGCCAGCCAGGCACCCCTAAAAAAAACCCTTTCCTAATCCAAATACTAAAGATTTTTTAAAGTTGGACTGTATTTATTTCAGATTTACATTATTTCTGGTCACCTCATAGCTCAGTCTGAAGTTCATCTGTGTAGGAATAGAGATAACCAACCTAGCAAATGATGTAAATGGAGAGCTGAAGGAGATACTTCCCTAGCTTCAGAGGAAAGATTACTTTCATCCAGTTCAGAAATACCCATTTATCTTTAAAAATATATTCTATTTTAAGGAGAAGTTTGTCATGTTTTTAGCAGTTTATTTAAAAAAAAGTCACTGAAATCTTTTGTTAAAGCAAAACTTAGGCAGTAGTCCCCCTGATCCATGGTTTTGCTTTCCACCCAGAAGCAGGTGACCCTCCTGACATATCCTATCATCAGAAGGTCAGGGGTGGCCTGACACTACATCACAATGCCTATGATTCGGCCCACTTCTTCTCCTCACAGAGGCACTTTATCATCTCCCATCCTCACAAGAGGAAGGGTCAGCACAATAGGATCTTTTGAGAGAAGGAGAGAGAGAGAAACCACATTCCCGTAGTTTTTACTACAGTATTTTGTTGTTATCATTCTATTTTATTTTTAGTTATTGCCATTAATCTCTTCCTATGTCTAATTTATAAATTGGACTTTATCACAGGTATCATATGTGTAGGAAAAGACGTAGTATTCAGTACTATCTGTGGTTTCAGGCATTCACTGGGGGCTTGGAATGTATCCCCAGAGGATACTGCATTAGGCTTTGTTTATCTTTTGTGGCTGTTGCTTAATTTTAGCAGATTAAGGAAGATTACCTGGAGCTAGAAAGACCTATGAGAGTAGAGGAGGGCTCAGAGGAGATGGGAATAGCTTCTGTGGGGGAGTCAAATACAGCAGGAGAACATGGGATGTGCCAGACAGTGGTCCCCATAACATTTGTGCCCAAAGCACATACAGGGGCATGTTTTTGTGTTTGTGCATGCCCCTGTATGTGTGTGTTGGGGGGGGGAGACAACTGTATACACACATGGAGACCCCAGAAACCATTGATACTAGTCTGTCCAAGTAGGCAGCAAGCAGGGTCTGTCCACAAGAATTTTGGACCCAGCCATGATCCAGGGGTACTGGCTCAGGGCTGCAGTTCCCGAGAGGAAGATGGGAGGGATCACAGCAGAGCCCCAGCTTGACATTTTTGATTTTCCATTTCTGATTCTGTGAAATGGAAGCAATAATATTATTACCTTACAGGGTTATTTTGAAAGCTAACTAAAAAGATACATATGAAGACCTTAGATTAGCATCTGGTGTATAGTCAATAAGTACTTAGAAAATGTTAATTTTTACACAAAAGCCATGAAAGTGTATCTTACTCTATTTACACAAAAGTAATAAAACAGTATTTCTTTTTAAATGCCCCATAACTGATTTTTAGTTATTCAGTCATTTCAGTTATTTCAGTTCAATGTCATTTTGCGACAGTTTAGGTAGATGACTTCTAGAAGTGGGTTTTTAAATTTTGGTTTGTTTTGTTTGTGGGGGTTTGGGTACTCTAATAATAAATGTTTTATGACAAAGAACTATTTACATGCTGAGAAAAGGGCCGCCTGGGTGGCTCAGTCAGTTAAGCTTCTGCCTTTGGCCCAGATTATGATCTCAGGGTCCAGGATCAAGCCCCACGTCAGTCTTGCTGCTCAGTGGGGAGCCCCCTCCCTCTTATTCTTTCTCTGTGTTCTCTCTCTCTCAAATAAATAAAACATCTTTTTTAAAAAATGCTGAGAAAAGAAATTTGCTTTGGGGGAACTAATCCTTATTTTTGCTAAATTCATGGAGTTCCCCAGTGGTGCCAAACTTTGAAGTTCATGGGAAGGGGATGCAGTAATTTCTTGGTAATAATAGGGTAGGTGTAGGAAAAAAGAGATGAAGATTATGTAAAGACCATAATACTAGTCAGAAAATGTCTCCAGTGAAAAGATAATGTTTTCTTCATTAACAGGAAAAATTTTTTATGATCTAAAACCAAAACAGAAACAAAAACGACAGCTCAACCATCCAAGTGGTTTATGCCATCTTGATCATTACCCGTTTTCTTCAAAGTCTCCACTGTTCATTAAGGTTTCATTGAAAATGACACCAACACAAATTAGTTTAAAAGTCAAGCAGAATTATTGACATCACAAAAATCACAATTGCCCTCTTAAGAACGGCATAAGATTTAATAACTCTAAGGGACTTTAAAGACAGTCTTCATGTCTAGGTACACTTTTTGAGGCTGTAGAAGTCAAGTAATTTGCCCAAAGTCACTAGCTGGGACCGCTGAATTTTTCAGTCAGATAATCTTAAATGTTTGGTCACGCTCTGACAGTCAGCTGTACTTCACTTAGATAGGCCACAGGTAATGTTCTGGTACTGTTTCTTAGTCATATTGTATAGATAGAACAAGATGCACTTTGGTAAGAAGAATTTATAAATGTTACCAGCAACAGATTGGTCCAGCTGCTTTGGAAGACAGTTTGGCAGTTTCTTACATATGCTGACCATACAGTTCAACACTTGAATTTCTAGTGATTTACCCAAATCAGTAGAAAACTTACATCTACACAAAAACCTACACATGAATATTTAGAACAACTTTATTCATAACTGCCAACACTAGAAGGATACCAGGAGGTGTCCTTCCATAGAAGAATGGATAAGTTGTGGCACATCCATACAATGGAATATTATTCAACCTTAAAACGAAGACAGGAAGAGCTATCAAGACATGGAAGACACTGGGGCGCCTGGGTGGCTCAGTTGGTTAAAGCCGCTGCCTTTGGCTCAGGTCATGATCTCAGGGTCCTAGGATCGAGCCCCGCATTGGGCTCTCTGCTCGGTAGAAAGCCTGTTTCCCCCCTCTCTCTCTGCCTCTCTCTCTCTGCCTATTTGTGATCTGTCTGTCAAATAAATAAATAAAATCTTAAAAAAAAAAAGACAAAGGAAGACACTTAAAAGCATATTGTCAATGAAAGAAGCTGGCTGGAAAAACACACTGTATGATTCCAACTATAGGAAAGGCAAAACTATAAAGACAATAAAAAGAGCAGTGGTTGCCATAGGCAGGATGATAGGCAGAGGAGCAGAGTGGATTTTTAGGACAGGGACAATGTAGTGTATAATATTGTAGTGATGGATAGATGACATTATGCATTTATCAGCCTGCAGAGCTACGTCATACAAAGAGTGAACGCTGAGGTAAACTTTGCATTAGTTAGAGCTAATGTATCAATACTGATTCATTAATTATAACCAATATACCATACTAATGCAAGATGTTAATGACAGGGGAATCTGACAAGAGGGAACATTTCTGCTCAATTTTTCTAAAGTCTTCTAATAAAAATACCAAGTAAAATTTTATTTTATTTTTATTTTTTTAAGATTTTATTTATTTATTTGACAGAGAACACAAGTAGCAGAGAGGCAGGCAGAGAGAGAGAGAGAGAGAAGCAGGGTCTGCACTGAGCAGAGAGCCCGATGCGGTGCTCGATCCCAGGGTCCTGGGATCATGACCTGGGCGGAAGGCAGAGGTTTTAACCCGCTGAGCCACCCAGGCGCTTCCCAAGTAAAATTTTAAAAGTTTATAATCAGCTACAACAGAATAACATCCACAAACACACAAAAACCCCCTAAGTATAACTTCTTATGTGACATAATCTGCCCCTACCTTGTATCTCTAGCTGTTTTGAATTTTTTTTTTTCCATTTATCTTACATGTTTTCTCATCAACCTGTAGCTGGTAGGTTAAAAGAATAAAAAGTGAGTTTGGCGATTCTCTGTGGCACACCAAACTTTCAGGCTCTGAGGGGCAGGTAGAGAACAAGAGAGCTGCCCAGCCTGTGAGTGACGGGTCTACCAAACTTTCAGGCTCTGAGGGGCAGGTAGAGAACAAGAGAGCTGCCCAGCCTGTGAGTGACAGGTCCTTGTCTTCCCGCCCACATCCTTCCCCCTTCTCCTTTCCCCCTAGCTTTAGCTGGGTCTCACCTGGCTTTTGACAGCAGATAAGAACTGAGGGTGAAGATGGGGCCGGTCACTATTGTGCCTTTATGCTTTATTTTCATATATCTTCTAACCCTCCCAGCAATTCCCATTTTGTAGATGAGACCCATAGAAGAGAGAAGATCCCATACCCCACACAGTCCGGCTGCAGCGGACCCCTTGAAGGTGTAAGATTCCCTGTCCCAACCTGCCCCCAGTGCCCACCTAGTGGGACAGGTGAGAAGGAGAGCCATTTGGAGAGGTTGGTCCCAGCCTTGGTGCCCTTTAAGTGACCAAACAGCGGGACTTGGTTTTAGCTGTGATAGGTAAAACCACCCCATGCACCAGCAGCTGCCATTAAGTGTCTTACAGAGAAGAGTGTGGTATGAGTTTGAATGTAATGCCGATTTGGCTTTAGAAATAGCATTATATTATTGTAGTGGGAGTTCGCAGATTTAGCTTCTTAATTATGTTTGGCTGGAAGCACTACTAACATTTGCTTGTCTTCTGTAGCCTGCAGAAGTTTGTCATGCAGAAGATAGGGCGTCCGTTCCCGGCAGGGTAAAGCCAATGTAGTAGTCAGTGCTCAGTCCAGCGAATCCACATGCTGAGGATTAATAGTTGATTTTTGTGTAGACCATAGTTTTTTGTTTTTTTTTTTAAGATTTTATTTATTTATTTGACAGACAGTGATCACAAGTAGGCAGAGAGGCAGGCAGAGATAGAGAGAGAGAGAGAGGGAAGCAGGCTTCCTGCGGAGCAGGGAGCCGATGCGGGGCTCGATCCCAGGACCCTGAGATCATGACCTGAGCCGAAGGCAGCAGCCAAAACCACTGAGCCACCCAGGCACCCCTGTAGACCGTAGTTTTGAAAGTAAATTTGCTTTCTTATTTTGTGGTGAATATGTAAGACTTTCGTACTGTATAACCTCTTAATTTGTGATTTTCGTAAGGTTCTATTATAGTGAGCCTTGGGGAACAAGAATTGTTCTTTCTTGTGTTCTTTCTTTTTTGTGTGTGTTCTTTTTCTTAATATAAGAATTTGTAAGGCAGACAGTAGCAGAATATGTAAAAAATTCTAACTAAATATTGTGGATTTAATCCTAGACCAAAGGAAAATATTTTCCAAATGTTTGAAAAATTCATTGTTATATAAATCATATTTAAAATTCATATCATTTAAATTAAAATTTTTGGATGCAGTTAGTTTACCTCCTTGAAGCATAAAACATTCTTTATTGATCTTAGAATTACTTCACAATCTACTTCAGATTTTTTATGAAGGTAAAATAAACTTTTAAAAGGATTAGTGTGCTTTTTTTCTTAAAAGATTTTATTTATTTATTTAAGAGAGAGAATGAGAGCGAGCAAGTGTGAGAGGGGGAAGGTTAGAGGGAGAAGCAGACCCCCCACTGAGCAGGGAGCCCGGTATGAGACTCAGTCCTACAACTCCAGGATCATGACCTTGGCCAAAGGCAGTTGTGCAACCGACTGAGCCAGCCAGGCACCTGGATTAGTGTGTTTAAACTTTTTAATATTTAATAAAAATTAGAGTATTAAAGGGACACCTGGGTGGCTCAGTCGGTTAAGCACCTGACTACATTTTTTTTATGTTGTGGTCTGGGGTCCTGAGATTAAGGTCCATGTTGAGCCCTGCATTGGGCTCCCTGCTCAGTGGGAAGTCTGCTTTTCCCTCTCTCTCTGCCCCTCCCCCCATTCGTGTTCTCTCTCTCTCTCTCCCTTATAAATAAATAAGATCTTTTTAAAAATCGTAGTATTAAAAAGCATAATATTTTTCATTTCCAAAATATTCTGAATTAAACTTTTTTCTGGTCTAGCACATAACTAGTACAAATTGAAGTTTATAAGGTTAGGACATACTATGGCCTAGAAGATTAATTTTTCTGTCTTTATTTTACTTAGCAAGTTTGAAGTAGTAGTAGAGGTTTGCTCTGGGGTTGATTCATATATTTCTTTTTCTAGTCATCCTATTATTTTATTTTTGAGTAGGTGCTACACCCAGGGTGAAGTCCAGCATGGGGCTCGAACTCATGACCCTGAGATCAAGACCTGAGCTGAAATCAAGAGTCGGATGCTTAACTGACTGAGCCACCCAGCCACCCCAGTCCTCCTACTATCTGACTAATCTTTATATGATGGGTTTTTTAAAAATTTTTTTAAATTGTCAGAATATATCTATATCTATCTCCATCTCTGTGTTTTTTACATATATTTTAATAGAGAAACAAATATGTCATTTGATCCTACCAAGATAACCATCATCTCTCAGTCATATAGAGATAAGGTCCATCTCTTAGTCATATAGGTAAGATCTATGTCTTAGTCATATATAGTAATAGAAACGTGCTTTTTTCCAGAGATTATTGAAATATGTACATCTATACATATTTGCAGTTTTTAAAGCAAGAAGAGAATAATAAATCATTTTCTAGAGTGGCTATGTCCCTTGAATGTCTCATCGGGACCTTTCTGTAATTCTAGAGCCAGCACCTGGCTCAGGTTCACTCACAACATTTTCAGTTGATCTTTCTCTTGTTTCCTTTCCTAGTTGACCTTCAAAACAGAAAGTTCATAGCCTCTTTCCAGATGTTGATGTGATTTATTTCTTAGGTCTAAAAGTCAGGATTGTTGCTGAATTCATTGTTTTAAAGGGATTGAGGTTCCTGGCTTAATGCCAGGGCAGACCGTCCCTGCTAACAGAAAACTAAGTCCCCAGTCTTAATTTTAAAGATTACTGGGTTTGTGACTCACGGACATCTTAGATCCCAAGTCAAGCTGTTGTTAGGCTTGCTCCCAGCACGCCCCATACATACTGGGTTGTCTATTGATTATAACCCAGGTATCAATATAGCATTGATCATCAAACACCTCAGTAGCTTTTAGTCTGAAAAACTTAGTGCAGCAACTACCTGCAGTTCCTTATGCTTTAAAGACAGTATTTGAAGGGAAAAAAGAATAAAATGAAATGAAAATTGAGAAGTGGGCAAACCATAAGAGATGCTAAACTCTAGGAAAGAAACTGAGGATTGCTGGAGGGGAGGTGGGGGGAAAAGATAATTGGGTGATGGGCATTAAGGAGGGCACTTGATATAATGAGCACTGGGTGTTATACGCAACTGATCGCTAAATTCTACCTCTGAAACTAATAAAAAAATAAATAAAAATTTTTAAATAGGCAGTATTTGAGTAAGTGGTTGTTACACTTTGCAATTCCGATCTTTACATTACAATGTGTATGTTTTCTTAATTTTTAAAGTAGAAAGTGTGGTGTGTGCATTATAGGGTTCTAAGGCTCCCAGTAAGTACATAATTAAATATAAATAAAAAGGAGACACCTGGTGAGTTCCACATATGGCAATATTACAACTCTTACTTCCTCAAGGGGGAACATACTGTCGTTTTTCACATTATGGGAAAGAGCTAGCTTACTGTAGAAAAATGAGATACAAGTATTAGTTTAATTAAAAGCAATTTACCAGAGTCATCTAGTTAGTTGGCCTGCAGCACATTAGCACCAACAGTTTGAAAACCTCTCTCAAGGAAGACTCACCTGGTTTTCTTAGATTCCTGTCTTTATGCCTTTTCCACTCATTCAGCTTCTTCCCAGTATGAAACAGTGGAGAGGCAGAGAAAGGCTTTACCAAAAAAAAAATTAGCTTATTAAGAATGATTTTTTTTTCTTTATAGATATTAGTAAGCTAAAAGTAGAACTAGTTTAGTTTTTTTAATATACTTTTAGGTGGACAACAGCGGTTGTACTGTTGTATATATGCAAATACTCTACAAAATTTAATATTTTATCAAAAGGCACAACTCCAAAAAAGAAACCTACCAACTTGTTTCTATGGTAACCACTACTGAAATGTGTCTAGCCAGTGTGTGTCTTCCCATAATTTTTCTCTGAGAGTTTCAGGGAGTTCATTAAATATACTTTCCTAACAGAAAGATAGATGCATAGATAGATAGATACAGAGATAGATACAGAGATACAGATACGAATATTTTTTTCAATGAGCATTTCAGACTATTGTAAAAGTCCCTTAGCTTCATATAGAATATGGTTTCATTCTTAAGCATGAATATCTTTGGCTAAGTGACAAATCCATTGTTTTATAAATTTAGTTTAAGCTAATAATGGATCCGGGAAATACTGATTTCTAAAGAGGGTATTGATCTTACTTCCTAAATGTTTTCTTGTATTTATATCTGGAACAGGTGGGATTCAGCACATGTTGATTTCTAGAATGACCAGTGTCCCTTTAAAATTAAAATTCATTCGGCTCTCCCTTCAAGACCCTGCCTGGAATGTTTGATGTTCTCCTTTGTCCCTTTCGCAACATTGTCTTTGATATCCCCCAGGCCACGAGTCTCTGCCCTGGTGGAGCTCTGACCTGGATTTAATAAACCCCCTCTGTGGCTCTACTTTCTTGTCAAAGGTTGTATGTGGTGAAGGACAATGGAAATCATGACTTATTTATGTAGAGATCTCAGTGTTGCACAACAGGTTCATTCAGAAAACTGACTACAGTGTAACCAGTGGTACAGAAGGGATTCCATGGCCTTTTATATTTAATATAAAATAAATGGTCTGTTTTGAGAATTTCCCCACCTCCCTTAAGGCCTGTGCCATCACAAAACAAATAGACACGGCCAGATATTCTTCTCGTGATGTGAGTGCTCACTGAGAGTATTAATGTTCTGGAGGGCTCATGGCATTTATCTAGTTAAATTCAAAGGGAAGACATTTTGAAGGGTTAAATGGCAGGAAATAAGTACTAAGGAAATAAAATGCGTGACAATAGGGGAATTTTAGTTAGACCACAAGGATGGCAGAGAAGCCAGGATATCTCGGAGCCTGTTAAGTCATGATTGGTCATAATAACTTCTAATTGTTTGGGGAAGAGGAATGAATATTTAAGGGCCCTTTTCTATATTTTCAAGTTCTCTTAGGCTTCTAACTTGAGGGTGTTGGCACCCTTGGGTCAGAGGATGGCTCTGCGCAGTTTCACAGATGCTGCTGACATAGTGCAGACAGGCATAGTTCATGGATTTAACCTGTAATCTCTGTTCCTTCAAGAAGTAGCTGAGCAGTGACAGCACCCCCCATTCTGTCCAATGAAACTGAAAGAGAATCACTTCATGAATTACAGTTCCTCCCATTTTGTGGAATCCCAGAATCCCCCTTTTTCCCCCCTCCTTTGTTCCTTCTATCTTTAGGCTTTACCATTTCTCTTCCAGCTAAACACAATAACCTCTTCTTTACTGGCCTCCCTGTTTCCCCATATATCCCCCGGTTCATCTGGCCAACGAGAACGATCTTTCTAAAGGCAAAATGGAATCTTGTCCTGACTTTGCTTAAAGTCTTTCAAGACTCCTCTTCCTTAGTAGAACACATCCCTTTCTGAAGCACCTAATACCCCCCGAGGTCTAGGACCTGCCTCTCTTGCCCCCCCCCCCACCCCCAGTCCCTCTGTGCTCCAGACAAACCTTTGGTTTCTCAAATGCTTTGTGCTGAATGCATAAATTCTTTGGGGGTTTCCCCCTGCAGGCCTGAGCTCTCCTCACGCCTCACATATGCCTCTCTGTCCTTGCACAGGGTTTTCGGATGGTTACTTGACTCCCCTGCCTCCCTAGACTCTAAACAGCTTGAGGACTCTTTCTTGTTTGCCTTTGTTTATCCAGCTTCTAGCCTAGCACCTGAGGCAGAGTTGGTGCTCCCTGATAGTTTATCATGTGGATGAATGAGTGAGTGAGTGATTACAGCACACAAGAAGCAGGGGTGAAGGAGACGCTGCATTTAATTGGAACATTAAGTAGGCTCCAGTTGAAGTTAATACAGATTTCAACAGGCATGAGGCTGGCTGGTCATTTAGGGTAGGTTTCGTAAGGACATAGCCATGGGAGATTGCATGGGACCAAAATCAGTTCTATTCGTTTTCCTAGAGAGACGTGACTCACAAGAATCGAGTCATCATTAAATTTATGGCAGGTTCATTCAGAACCGAGATGTTCTTGCCATCTGTGACACCAAGGAAGAGGGAAATCAGGCAGCACGACGGACGTGGCTCATTTGTTCAGGCCATGTCCTCTTGGTCAGTAAGTCCACTCACGGGGCCAAATATTAGAGCTTACTAAGTTCGAACATGAGTAATTGAATTCTCTCTAATTGTCCTTAAGGGATTTTCTATCAAGCTGGATTATTGAGAAGAATGATTCTTTTCTTAATGAAGGATATTTCTCGCTAGATCAGTGACTTTCACATAGTCTTCAGCAGCAATCAGAACAGCTCTATCTTTAATAATAATAAGAGTTCCCGTATGCTGAATGTTTACGTGTGTCAGGACCTGTTCTAAGTGATTTCTCTACATGGGCTCAATCCTCACAACCCGGTGATGTAGTTACTATGATTAGCTTGTTTTTACAGACAACGTAACTGAGAACAAAGGCGTTAAGCCATTCATCTGGAGGGATCATGGGAAGGGAGATGCATTTTGAACTCGTGCTGTCGGACTCCAGCATTTATGCTTATCCACCTTTCTATAGGCAGACAACCAGCGTTTCTTGTGTTTGCTGAATTATATTACTTAAAACTGAATTCTCACTGTGCATGCTCTCTTTCTCTCTAAAATAAATAAATCTTCAAAAAAAATGTAATTCTCATTGCAATTCTTGCCCATGGGGTATATTAACCAAGACTTTTTGGATTCAAGCAACAGGCTAACTGAAGCAAAAAAATACTTAATTATGAACTGAGCTATCTTAGGGTTGTGTGACTTGTTACCGTGCTGGGCTCTCCAGTGGTAGTGGAAAAGCAGCTCCTCCAGTGCTGGACAAACAGAAGTCACATGAGAAATCAGAAGTTTAGAGAGGTTAAGTGACTTAGGCAAGGGCACTCAGCCAGTGAAGGCCAAAGGCGGAATTTGGAACTCAGCTGCCTCCCTCCGGAACCATTCTATGTCCTCCTTGACTGGTCTGAACCCAATGCTGACTGCCCATCCTTCTGCCACTTCTTAAGCAGCCTATTGGTGTCATTGACCAAGAAGTGTCTTTCTTTGCTTTATTTCGGTTCTAAGTACACGTTGTGGTCACCTTCTATGAATCTGGCTCTTTTCCAAATATAGTATGCATTGCTTTATTTAATCTTAAGTGGTTATTTTGGGATAGTTATGTAAACAGTTAAATTCACTAATAATTTCACTACTTTCCACTTCAGAGAGTGAACTTTTTCTGACCAGGCCCCCAATTCTAGAGAAATCTTTACTGAAGCCCTGTGACCAGACCAGAGCTTTTTCAGGCTAAGGTTTATGCAAAACATGGGCCTTCATGGAAAATCTGGTTCTTGCTCACTTGGGTCTCAGTTCATGGAAATGTTCTTCAACTCTAGGAGCAGGTCATAGATGTCGTACAGGTGTGGAAGGTTAGCTGTGTTCTCCCTGTCCCTTCACAATCCCACTGTACAGATCCTTAGTAGGGAGAATGCTCTTTGGAAGACAGCCTGTACTTTGCTCTTCTGAATCTGTTTAGAAGGAAATAACAGTATTTTCAGCATTTGCAACACGACTTACTGAAGCTCTGATCCTTGATGTGCTTATTTTCTAAGTGTGTTCATCTCTACATCAAAAACAGAGGAAGCCACAGGAAATTGCTGCCTGTATTTCCAGGAAATGTGCCTACCTCACCAACTCCGCAGTCCACCCAACCCAGAAGACCCTGGTGCAGACATTGGCATCGCTGATGAAAGTAGTGATAAGGAGTACAGGGAACGTTCTCGTTCTTCTGCTCTGCTAGCAAAAGCCCAAAGAAGACAGACCCTTCAGACTAACGGGAAGGTTCTAAATCGGGCCCTTTAAACACTCAGTTTCTGAATACATAAATGCTGTGTGTGAAGTAAGGTAGAATCCCAAACCAGATGACTGGTCAGTCCTCGCTCCTTCCGCTCAGCTGTGGCACCTCTTGGCTGGCCCAAAAGGCTGTGGCTGGCACCGTCTCTGATCATGCAGAAATGAAATGGTCCTGGGGAATTTCTCACATTAGCCTAATGATGATGATAATAATAATAGCTGATATATAGTGAGTGTTGACTGTGGGGTGCCAGACATTTTACTTAGGACCCTATGTGTGTTATTAAATTCAATCCCTACATTGAATTTAAAGCTCAAGAGGTACTTTCTTTATTACCCCAATTTTCAGATGAGGCACCTGAGACTCAGCTTAAAATCTTGTCTAGGATCACGCGGCCAGTTAAAGATACAAAATTCAAACTAAGACCTATATAATTCCAGCTTGCACTATAAACAGTCATGTGGGTTTCGTTGGGGATGGAGCAGGGCTAGCAGCCTGAGTAGATAGGCAGATAGAAGCAGACAGGATGCGTCGAACTAGGCTGGATGGAGATTTGCCCCCAGAACAGGCTTTGGTGTGTATCTCTTGTGATGACTGTCTCACATGGAAAAAAGGATTGGATGGTGACCCAATACTCCAGCACAGGGAATTCATGTGTCTTCTGGGCGCTGGCCAGTACTAAGAGTCTCCCCCCTCTCACTTCTCCCCCTCGCCCAAAAAAAGTTGGCTCCTCACCTCTCATGGTCCCGCTTCCTAGACTAGCTCTCTTCTCTATTTTAGCTTATCATACTGTGATTAAAACAAGTATGAGAAATTGATGTTGTTTAAACTTCTCCGTGAACTGAAACAAATTTTCTTTTAAGCGTGAAATCTCCCATCTCACAGATCAAAGAGATGCTCTGGAAGAAAGGCATCCACAAATATTTGAAGCTTAATGAAGGCTATCTATTTAATAATACCCCGCATTATGGCAAAAAAGAAAAAAATACATTTGATTCCAAAGATACATGCTATTAAAGCTGATCACAAAAAGTAGGAAAATGAGGCTAGAAATTAAAAGATCCCAAGAAAACCATTTCTAGACTTGCTAGAAATGGGCCATAAATATGGCTTTGAACTTTCTGGCAGCTATTGTGAGGATGGAAAAAGGAATGTAGTGGAAATTCATTTTTAAAACCCCAAATGAGAAAAGTTCTAGAATTTTAGCAGAAAAATTATTTGCGACTCTACACAGGTGGAGGTTGATGTTACTTTATAGCTCTTGACATGCAGCCTTCTGTATACTTCTCTACATTCTGCTTATTTTTAGAATTAAAAAACCCCACATGGTGTGATTTATCCTGTGTCTACTTCTGGATTATTTCAGGACTGAAAATCTGGTGGATGGATTATCTGTGTCTTCTTTTCTCTTTCCTTCTCACCCTACTGTTCATCTCCTGGACATTTCTTGTTAGCATTCTGATAAATGGTAAGCATTTAACAGAGAAAAATAAAGGGAAAAATAAAGATAAACACAACACTGGTGATCAGTTTTGCCTTTTACAGAGGTGACATTAATGCTTTTATAGCTAATGGGAATTTCAGGAGAGATCCCCGTGAGTCAGCCTACTAATAGAGCTCCTGACGTCTTTGAGTTCAGCCTGCCCGGTGTGTGCTTAGGGAGACCCACCTGGGCCACAAGGTGAGGGCCGACAGGCAAAGACACCTGCAGAGGAAAGTTGGACTTCCAATGTACCCAAAATGGAGGGCACTTCTGGGAAACTGATATGGAATGTGAAATGGGTGGAACTTGAATTTGTTTGTCTGGGCTGCCGTGACAAAGTACCACAGACAGTGTGGCTTAAACAACAAAAATTTATTTTTTCAACCAGTCTTGGTGGCTGGAAGCCCTTGCTTGATCAAGGTGTCAGTAAGGTTTCTTCCGAGAGCCTCACTCTTTGGTTTGTTGATGGCTGAAAATCACCTGATCTTCCCTCTGGGTGTGTCTGTATGCTAATCTCCTCTTCTTTAAAATATTTTTGTAAAGACTTATTTATTTATTTGAGAAAGAGAGGGGGGGGGAGGAAGGGGCAGGGGGAAAGGGAGAGGGAGAATCTCCAGCAGACTCCCTACTGAGTGCAGAGCCCCATGTGGGGCTCAATCCCATGACCCTGAAATTATGACCTGAGCTGAAGCCAAGAGTGGGGCACTCAGCTGACTAAGCCACCCAGGT
This sequence comes from Mustela nivalis, assembly GCF_964662115.1. Lineage (NCBI taxonomy): Eukaryota > Metazoa > Chordata > Mammalia > Carnivora > Mustelidae > Mustela > Mustela nivalis. The sequence goes on from NC_139024.1 coordinate 39,941,004, forward strand.
GCCCCTAATCTCCTTTTATAAGAATACTCATCATATTGGAGTGCCTGGGTGGTTCAGTCATTAAGCATCTGCCTTTGGCTTAGGTCATCATCCCAAGGTTCTGGGATCAAGCCCTCATCAGGCTCCCTGCTCAGCGGGAGCCTGCTTCTCCCTTTCCTACTCCCCCTGCTTGTGTTTCCTCTCTCACTATGTCTCTCTCTGTCAAATAAATAAATAAAAAGATCTTTAAAAAAAAAAAAGAGTACTCCTCATATTGGATAAGGGCCCACCCTAGTGACCTCATTTAACTTGAAATACCTCTTTAAAATACCTTTTTAAAGAGGTATTTAACTTAAATACCTCTTTAAAGTCTCTGTTTCCAAATACAGAAATATTCTGAAGTACTGAGGGTTAGGATTTCAAAATACGAATTTGGGGAAAACACAATCCAGCCCATAACAAAACTGTTGATTAAAACAAGATGTTTGAATTACCTGGATTTCTTTTTTCTCCAGTTATAAGGAAGTCATCCTTGTTTTATATTGACGTCCTTGAAAGGCTTAGATCACAGGATGTGTGTGTGTGTGTCTTTGGAGTCAAATATACAGTGTCTATTGAAAGTTTGAAAATCAGTGCTTCCTCCTGTTCAGAAAATAATAATGCATAGCTTTCACTAGAGTTCTTTTCATTCCCAAGGCTCTCTTAAATATTGACTAATTAAGTAAAAGTAGAGGAAGCCTGGCTAAATAGCCTCTCTTTGAGGACCAGTCCAATGGACTTAGAATACCCAGTGATTTGCTGTACCTTTGAAAACAGAAGCAACTAGAAATCTTTTATTATTGGCTATAATAGCAAATGACATCCCTTATTATGCTTGGCAGCTGACATACCAAATTTCATTTTAGTTGGTTGTTATACATGAAAAAATAGGATATGAATCGACTAAAAATGAGAATATACAGCCCTGGGACATGGGATATCTGACATCTAGGGGTTGCCATGACAACTCATCAGGATGTTGCTTTCTAATCTTTTGGATTAGGTTCTAGCCCAGGGTTACAGGATTGGAATTGGAGGGGGGGTTGGTGACAGGATGTGAATGTTGTACCTTTACTAAATGGTATTGAATTTGCAGTTTGGTCATGTTGCTAAGGTCAAGTAAAAATGACATTGAGGGAATGCTTAAATTCTTCCAGGACCTAGACAAGGTCACATTTGTCAGTGAGAATATTCAGACGGAGTGGTCTGAGACTCAGCAGCTGAAAGACAGGATTTCCTGTCCTAGGTTGGTGGATTAAAAAAACAGGCAAGTATCCCTTAATAAATGCACCCCCCTGAACAGTTATATGCATATTAAAATTGGGGAAATTAAACCCTTTTTACAATTGTCTCATGCTTTAAAACTGGAGCTGAACATCCCCAAGAAAACAGTTTGGCCACTAAGTAAACCACGGCTGCTTTCTAGTGTTCCATATCCTCCATCTCAGCAGGAAATGGCCTGCAGGGTGTGGAATTTGGACCAGGGAAGGGAATTGGGCAGAGTAAGGAAGGAAGCAGTTGGAAAACAGGGCAACACATTCCTCCTCTCATGTTGGCTCTGATTGCATGGACGGTGTCTCCTCTATGATGATGTACCTCCCAGACAGGTTCCTCACCAGAAATGATCAATGGAGGGAACCTGGAAATTAGAGTCTGATCCCAGTTCTGCCACTAACAGTGTGATCTGGGACTGAACACATGTTAGCTCCGGGTTCCCTTAGGAAGGGAAGGTGTTGATTGTCCCCAGGCTGTCAAGTTCTGCTGTTTATCATCATGTGGTGAAGGCTATCTCTCTTCTCTGCCATTAACCCCACATTTCCACCATTACTTTGCAGTAGAAAAGCCCCTCATGACTAGTGGGACCTCCTAATGATTAAGACAGAGCAAAAGGATTCTTCCCCATCATAATTTTTTAGGTCTTATAATTGTGGCTTTCTGCCATGCAATGGGGAGAGGATGAAATCTTCCTCTCTGCCAGTTCCACAGTTGTCCCATGACCACCACCATCAGCACCACCATCAGCATCAGCTTAGCTAGTACCTACTAAGTGTTTCAGCATGGAGACAGTGCTGTGCAATTTATATACGTCGTACGTTTAATGCTTATGACAAACAAGCATACATGTACATGTATTATGTGATACGTATAAAACTGAGCATTTGTTATGTACCGGCTGTTATGCCAGATACTCCCAGTGATCCAGAGAGGTCGATTAATGGATCATCAGTAAGCCCCACGACAGATGTCTTACCCATCAGCTTCGTTTTTGCCGATAAGGAAACTGAGCCTTAGCTAGTAACTGGTAGAGCAGGGATTTGAGTCCAATTGTATGGCCTCAGACTCCTTTCTCATAAACTTTCTGCTGGTGGTTCTCCATATTCCTATGACATAACAATCACCTGGGGGGGGGGGGTTAAAATATATGGATCCTGTGGTTCCTCTGCAAACCAGTCAAATGTCTGGGGTTGCAGCTGCATTCGGCTAATAAGCAGCCAGGGTAGATAACTTAACCTCAGGTACAACACTAGGGTTATTGGGTTGGGCAGTGGCCTATAGCCCCACAACCAGCAGGTGGCTGGCCTAGGCCTTGCATTGAGGCTGCTTACTGTAAAGCCAAATACCTTGACAGCACAATGGTCTACATTCTAGTTATTAGTATTGTCAATGGCTCTTACCCACCATCAGGCCCAGTGTCCCTTTCCTAGTCTAAAACCCAAGGCCACAAGTTCATCGAGGGTCTTCTAAAGACTGTGCCTTCTTATTTGAATCAGAGTCATGATTTCCCACTTAACAGTCTCAAAATTTACTTTGACTCATTGCCATTACCACCTTTCACGTAAGTTAGTGTGCTCTTTTCCTCATTGAGCAAAGCCTTCACCAGCAGAGACTTGGACAGTGGTTCCAAAACCTTGACGCATATTGGAATCACGTGGGAATTCCATATGGATGCCTGGCTCCCACCCCAGACATTCTGCTTCTATTGATATGGGATGTGACCTGCACAGTGGGAGTTTCAAAAGCTCTGCAGGTGATTCTGATATGCAGCCAAGTTTGAACCACTGGTTTCAGAGTTGGTCGGACTTACATTTACAAGCGTGTCAACTGTAGCATCTCCTCTATGGGCTGAACTCAACTTTTTCATCTCTCCAACAGTGACTCACCACCATCTCCTTCTGCATTTTAGCTAGCATTTTCAGTCTGCAGTAAATTCCACTCAGCCCGCTACCTGACCCGGAATTCTACTGCAATGTCAAATAATGGTTTCTCCCCATGGGGTGGTGTTCTGCTTAGGAGCTCGGAGTGACACCGTTGACCTGTCTGTGAGATTATCTTTGCCAGGTTCTCAGCCTCACTGGACTCTTCTCTTCACTGTGTGGCATGTCTCTTTGCCTCTTTATAAGTTGTTTTAAAAGGTAAAATTTAAAAATGTAAATTGCTTTACCTTTTAAAACAGTTTATGATTTCAGTACATGTTGCCTTTTTCTTCCAGGAGCAAAATAAACACATCTTCCACGTAATGCTTTATAACAAGAAGTCCCTTATGGGTCTTTTCCCCAAACAGTTAAGGGTCAGAATATCTACAGATGGACTATAGCAGACACGCCCTGTCTATCACAGTTGATAGAACCGTACATATAGCAAAAAGTTGGGAGATCACATAGAGCAGGGACTGACTCAGACCGCATGTCCTCAGAGAGCTTAGAAAAGTTTGATTAGTTTAACCAATTGGAAAATATAGTGGGGATATAAAAGCATGTTAAAGGAGAAGGGTAAATTTGTTGACAAGTTTGCAAATGTACTTACTCTCAATTCATTGTGCAGTATATACGAAGTCTTAAACTGAGATTTCTAAGATGAGAGATATTGTTCGGTGGCTCAGAGAGATGGGCAGTTTGCAAGCCAGATATCTTGCAGCAGCAGCTAGGAGCTAGAGGTGGGGCACTGGTCACCCCTGGGCTGGCTAGCGAGGCAGGTGTGAAGGTGTAAACTAGGTAGGGCAGGTAATAAGGAAGGATTGCTGCGGGGGAACTAGTTGTGTGAAATTAAGTTGCAAGAAGACTTAGGAAGACCTAAAACCTATCTATATGAGAAGCTGTTCTGTTTTTCTTTGTGCAGTGGTGGAAGTCCATTTGGTCTGTAATTATGCTGGTATTATGGACCGCCAAACGAGACTGGTCGTTTGGGTTGGTTTTTACACTTCTCTTGAGGGTAAAGCTTTTAAAATTAACTTTGCTCCTTTGGGTTTAAAATTTTCTCATTCCGATGTCTGTGTCTTGCCCTGTAATCCCCAGGAGAAGAAAAGGAGGTTAGGACGCCTCTCTTTTGAAATGGAGGGGTCAGAGCAGGCGGGGGGCTGTCACGGTTGTTTCCCTTTGTTCAGGAATTAGAACATGTGAGCAAGTGGTTCCACCCCTCATTTTGTGAGCTGTTTTCCTCCGAGATTTCCTAATTTTTCCCATGACGTTTCAGCCTGTTTCTTCACAAGATGGTAAGGCCTGAAAGACTTCATTGTTTTATGGGAATACGAGTTCATGCACATTTGCTGATCTGGCCGGCTGGGGTCTGAGTGTGGGTGGGATGTGCCTGAGGGCTGATGCGGACTGGAGGGCGCGAGGCAAGTATATTCTGAATAGTAGCAAACATATTTGTTTATCAAGAGTATATCGCAGAGTGACTTTTTCTTCATAGACGGTGCCATACTTTTAAAATATGCAGTCTGCCCCGATTGACAGAAATAAGGCCATTCTTTTAGGCTAAGGGAAGTTTCTTCATGGCAAATCAACTTGAAATTTCACTTCATCTTCAGATAAATGCAAACTTTTGTTCATGTAATGCATACTCCTTGATGCCCTGCCCCGGATTTATGTGAGCTCTTAGAATCGCAGCCCTGCGTATTCTCCACGGCAAATCGCAGTCAGTGCATGCTTTGCGGGGGGGAGGGTGTGTGTGTGTCCAAACTATTAATTATAGTAGGAGGAAAAAAGCAATAGTAGAATAGACCTCGCTAAAAAGTAAATAGATTCATTGAGTAAAGGAAGTTGGGGCTTAATGTTAGTGAGGTTCTTTTTTAAATGAAGTTTATATATTGTCTTAATGCTAACTTCTGAGGAATTGGGATCTGCATTTGCTTAACAGTAATTCGCTGGCAGAACACCTACATTTACATCTGAAGTAGCATTAACATTTTCAGTCAGATTTACACAATTCCCCATCATTTCTAAGTGTTCTCCTTGGTAGCGGAGCCTGTGGGACCTACAGTCAGTGCTGGGCGTAGATTGCACACATCCCTTCACAGCTCCTGTTTCCATGAGTCATGTTGGCAGCTTGAAATCAGCTGTGGTGGGAGTATTTACACCACGGACATCAGCAAACACTACAAATGGGAGCGTTCCACTGTTAGGGACCATATTTCAACATATAGCCGCGCACCACATCCCAAAGAGAAATGTATAAGTTAGGAAGTCTTAGGGTGCCCAGGTGGCTCAGTTGGTTAAGTGTCTGAGTCTTTTTTTTTTTTTTCTATAAAGTCTTTTTTATTTATTTAACTGACAGAGAGAGAGAGAGAGAGGGAACACAAGCAGGCAGAGCGGAAGAGGGAGAAGCAGGCTTCCCACCAAGCACGAAGCCCAATGCGTGGCTCCATCCCAGGACCCTGGGATCATGACCTGAGCCGAAAGCAGACACCTAATGACTGAGCCACCCAGGTGCCCCTAAGTGTCTGACTCTTAATCTCCTCTGGGGTCTTGATCTCAGGGTCATGATACTTAAAAAAAAAAAGAAGAAGAAGAAGAAGGTAAGGAGTTTTCTCCTGAGGCAAGTAATGTAGTGTTTGTACTCAACACAACAACCAATGTGAACCTTTTAAAATATAAACCAAGACATGTGGCTCCTCAACCCAAAACCCTCCCAAGGCTCCCCATTTCACTTGGAGTGAAGGTCTCACTGTGGCCTGAAAGTTGTCCATGGTCTGGCTGCCTTCCTCACCCCTGCCCGTGTCCTCCTGACCCTCGTGACCAGACCCTGATCTCACCCCTCTTTCTGTAGAATGTCCCAGACCTGCTTCTGTTCTAGGGCCATGGTCCTCAGACTTAGTGTACATCAGAATCCCCTGCAGAGCTGGTTCAGATGGACTGTTGCCTGCCCCTCCCTACGGTTCTGAACCAGTGACAAGTTTTCAGGAGATGCTGATAGTTCTGGAACCCTACTTTGAGACCCACTGCTCCAACCCATCTCTTGGGTTTACCTGTCACCTTCTTCAAGTCATTGATCTGCTTTCACCTCCTCATTTCTCCTGACCCATCCTATTTAAAATTGCAGCCTTTTTCCTACATTCCATTTCCATTTTTTTTTTTATTGTACCTGTTACTTTATAACAAAAATAACTTATTTATTATGTTTTTTTATTTGTCTTTAAGGTCTATCTCCTGGAGCGCCTGGTGGCTTAGTTTGTTAAGCGGTTAAGCATGTGCCTTAGGCTCAGGTCGTGATCCCAGGGTCCTGGGATCAAGCCCCACATTGGGCTCCCTGCTCAGTGGAGAGCCTGATTTTCCCTCTCCCACTCCCATTGCTTGTGTTCCCTCTCTTGCTGTCTCTGTCAAGTAAATAAAATCTTAAATAAATAAATAAAGTTTGTCTCCCCACCCTGCTCCCCACCCCACCCCCGCTACTAAACTCTAAATTCCATAAAGGTAGGGGTTTTATCTATTTTCTCCATTGCTGTATCTCAAAGTTGAGAAAAACACCTGGCACATAGTAGGTGCTCAGTGAATATTGATTAGAGAATCAGTGAATGAACAACATTGAGAAGTGAATGATGTTTCTTAGATTTGGGTCCCAGTTGCTTTAATTCAAACTCACTAGAGAAACTTAAAACAGTTTCGTTAGGATTGCTCCTCAGCTTTACTACTTTTAGGATCATGAGGAATAGTATCTGCTCTTGGCTAAAGTTTAGGAATGTCCCAATGATCCTTAAATAGTAGGTGCTCCAAGTTGTTGCTCTTAGATTTACCTCCTAACCTCAAGGGCCGTAAGATAGTAGTCTTCAAAAACTCTGGTCTGCGAAGTTTTCTTACTTCTTACTTGAAGTTCTCTGCAAATATTTAATTCGCATTTCCCTTTTAATATATTTTAAACAATTTTGTATATTCATAATAAAAACACGTGCATACTTAAACATGTTGCATATGAAATTTTAACACATTGGGACCACCAATGCATTGAACTAGACTATCAGGTTAACCTTTAAATTAAGTGTTTTCTGCTGTTTGGGCTTATATATTAGAACTTCTTATTTATTTATTTATTTATTTATTTATTTATTTATTTATTTGACAGAGAGAAATCACAAGTAGATGGAGAGGCAGGCAGAGAGAGAGAGAAGGAAGCAGGCTCTCTGCTGAGCAGAGAGCCCGATGCGGGACTCGATCCCAGGACCCTGAGATCATGACCTGAGCCGAAGGCAGCAGCTTAACCCACTGAGCCACCCAGGCGCCCCTATATTAGAACTTCTTATAAGGAAGTTCAATACCAGTATTTTTCAGATTCCAACCTGATTGTGAATTGAACAAGCAAATTCCTCTTGTTAAACATATTTAGCATACTCAGTTCCTCACTGGGTAGAGCTTGGGGTCTCTGTTGGGTGTAGGTTTCTGCATGGATTAACAGCCAGTTATATAAAAAGTAAACCAAGCACACATCACTTGATATATATTCTGTTTTAGGGTTCTGCATACCCACTCTACATTTTCCATGCTCCTTGACTGATTGTTAAATCAAGTAGTTGTCAGATTATCTTTACTGTTAAAATATGGAAGAAAAAAAATCTTAGCTACTACATTTTTTTCAAGCTTTTGGGTTAGTTTGAGGCATATTGGGAGATTACAAAATGAATTGCTAAAAACTTATTATTTCCAGTATAACTGTCCCTTGCTGTTCCAATTCATTCATTTCCAGAATATGGATACAGAAATTCCCCACTGCGAGTTCCCATAAATAAGGATACAGTGTTATTTGTGTTAATTTTGTTCTAAGTTTCATGTACAAGTAATAAAAGTAGCAGATCGCAAAAAATTTATCTGAAAAATTGTCTGCGTCTGTTTGGTCCCTGAGTTTATAGAGCAGAGATTCAGACAGTGGGTGATACCTGCAGTTCCCTGTGAACATCAGGATCTGTATTAATTCTTATTGGAATGTTTGGTAGAATTCACCAGTGAAACTTTCTGGTCCCAGACTCTTGTTTTTTGGGAGGTTTTTGATTACTGATTTTCTATATCATCACGATTCAATCTTAGTAGGTGGTATGTTTCCTGGAATTCATCCCTGTCTTCTAGGTTGTCCAACTTGGTTAAAATTGTTCAATGTAGACTCGTGATTCTTTGTATTTCTGTGTTATCAGTTGTAACATTTCTTCTTTCATTTCTGGGTTTTGTTTTGTTTTTTTTGAGTGAGTGTGTGTGTGTGTGTGTGTGTGTGTGTGTGTGTATGCATGCACTTTCTCTCACTCTTTCTCTCTCTTTTTCTCTTTGGTGAGTTTGGCTAAAGGTTTGCCAATTTTGTCTAGCTTTTGAGAAAACCAGCTCTTAGTGACATTTATTTTTTCTGTTGTCTTTTTCGTGTCTATTTCATCTATTTATTTCTGCTCTAATCTTTGCTATTTGTTTCTTCTACCTAACTTTGGGCTTCATTTATTCTTTTTCTATTTTCTTGAGGTATAATGTTGGGTGGTTTATTTGAAATGTTTATTATTTCTTGAGGTAGGCATTTATCACTGTGAATGTCACTCATGGAACTTTTGCTGCATGCTTTGCTGAATGCTTTTGCTGCATTCCATAAATTTTGGTATGGCACATTTCCATTTTCATTTGTCTGAAGGTATTTTTACATTTTCTTTTGATTTTGAAGAGACCCATTGGTTTTCATCTCCACATATATGTGAACTTTCCAATTTTATTCATGTAATTAATTTCTAGTTTCATACCTTTGTGGTTGGAAAAGTTGCTTGATATGATTTCAGTTCTCTTAAGTTTATTTGTGGCCTAACATATGATCTGTCTCGGAAAATGTTCCATATGAACTTGAGAAGAATGTGTGTTCTTTTGCTTTGAGATGGAATGTTCTGTAAATAACTGCTAAGTCCATCTGATCTAACATGTCATTTGAGGTCAATGTTTCTTTACTGATTTTCTGTCTGGATGATCTATCTACCAATATAAGTGAGGCATTGACGTCTCCCTACTGTCATTATATATCTCCCCTTAGGCCTCTTAATATTTGCTTCATGTATTTAGTTGTTTCTATGTTGGATGCATCAATATTTACAAATGTTATATTTTCATGTTGGATTGAGCACTTAAGTAACACCCTTTTTGGGTGTTATTACAGCCCTTGATTTAAAGGCTATTTTATCTGATATAACTACAGCCACTTTTGTAGCTGTTTTCTTTTGGTTTCCATTTCTATGAAATGTCTTTTCCCAGCCCTTCATTTTCAGTCTCCGTGTATCCTTACATCTAAAGAAGGTCTCTTGTAGGCAACATATAGCCACATCTTGTTTTGTTAGTCATTCAGCCACCCTTTGTCTTTTGACTGGATAATTCAGTTCATTTACATTTAAGAATATAGTATTGGAAGTCTTAGCCAGAGCAGTCAGGCAAGAAAAAGAAAAGAAAAGAGGCATCCAAATTGGAAAGGAAGAAGTAAAACTGTCATTATTTGCAGATGACATGGTATTATATATTTAAAAAACCTTAAACAATCCATCAAAAAACAATATACAGATTCAGTATAACTCCTATCAAAATTGCAGTGATATTTTTCACAAAAATAGAACAAATAATCCTAAAATTTGTTTGGAACCACAAAAGACCCTGAATAACCAAAGCAATCTTGAGAAAAAACAAAGCTTAGAGGCATCCTGCTTCCTTATTCCAAACTCTGTTATAAAGCTATAGTAATTGGGGCCCCTGGGTGGCTCAGTGGGTTAAAGCCTCTGCCTTCGGCTCAGGTCAAGATCTCAGGGTCCTGGGATCAAGCCTCACATCGGGCTCTCTGCTCAGTAGGGAGACTGCTTCCCCTTTTCTCTCTGCCTGCCTTTCTGCCTACTTGTGATCTCTGTCTGTCAAATAAATAAATAAAGTCTTAAAAAAAAGAGAGAGAGAGAGACAAGTAAAACTTAAAAAAAAAAAAAAAAAGCTATAGTAATTAAAACAGTATGGTCTTGGAATAAATACAGACAGATCGGTGAAGCAGACTAGAAAGCCCAGAAATTGACCATGTATATTTGGTCCATTGATTTACAATGGAGAGAGGATAGTCTCTTCAATAAATGATGTTGGAAAAATTGGAAAGCTGCATGCAAAAGAATAAAACTGGACTCCTATCTTACACCATACACAAAAATTAACTTGAAAAGGATTAAAGGTGGGGCGCCTGGGTGGCTCAGTGGTTAAAGCCTCTGCCTTCGGCTCAGGTCATGATCCCAGGGTCCTGGGATGAGCCTCACATGAGGCTCTCTGCTCGGCAGGGAGCCTGCCTCCTCCTCTCTCTCTCTGCCTGCCTCTCTGCCTACTTGTGATCTGTCTGTCAAATAAATAATAATCTTTAAAAAAAAAAAAAAAGGATTAAAGGTGTAAATGAAAGACCCGAAACCATAAAACCCCTAGAAGAAACAGTAAGCTCCTTGACATTGGTCTTGATGATGATTTTTTTGAATCTCACAGTAAAAGCAAAGGCAACAAAAGCAAAAATAAATAAGTGGAGCTGTATCAAACTAAAAAGCTTTGGTACAGCAAAAGAAGTCACCAACAAAATGTAAAGGCAACCTACTGAAAGACAGAAAATAATTTGTAAATCTTATATCTGATAAGGAGCTAATAGTCAAGATATATAAAGAGATGTATAAAGAACTCATGCAATTTAATAGCAACACACACACACGGACACACGAACACAAACAAAAAAAATCTGATTTTAAAAATGGGCAGAAATAGGGGCACCTGGGTGGCTCAGTGGGTTAAAGCCTCTGCCTTCGACTCAGGTCATGATCCCAGGGTCCTGGGATTGAGCCCTGCATCAGACTCTCTCTCTCTGCTTGGCGGGAAGCCTGCTTCCTCCTCTCTCTCTCTGCCTGCCTCTCTGCCTACTTGTGATCTCTGTCTGTCAAATAAATAAATAAATAATCTTTTTTTAAAATGGGCAGAAAATATGAAGAGACATTTTTCCAAAGAAGACATACAGATAGCCAATAGGTACATGAAAAGATGTTCAACATCATTAATTATCAGGGAAATGGAAATCAAAACTACCATGAGATGTGACCTCATACCTCTTAGAATGGTTGTTATCAAAAAGATAAGAAATAACAAGTGTTGAAAGGATGTGGAGAAAAGGGAACACTTGGATACTGTGGATAGAGATATAAATCGGTGCAACCACTGTGGAAAACCATATGGAGATTCCTCAGAAAATTAAAAATAGAACTACTTGATCAACTGGCAATTCCACTTCTGGGTATTTATCTGAAGAAAACAAAAATATGAATTTGGAAAGATATATGTACCACCATGTTCATTGCAGCATTATTTATCATAGCCAAGATATGAAAACAACCTAAGTGGCTACTGTTGGATGAATGGATAAAGAAATCATTACTTATACATATGCATATGAAATATATTTCCAGTGGAATATTATTCAGCCATATTTTGCAATAACATGGGTGGACCTTAAGGTCATTATGCTAGGTGAACTTGAGATGCCTAAATTATATCCATAACCGCTATTTCTGCTTCTATACCTTCACTTGCTAACCCATGAAGAGATGGGAAAAATACCAGCAGACTTTCTATAGACACACTGTAACCACACAACCCCCGCCCAGAATGGAACCTAGCAGAGTGGCCACTCCCGGACCCCCACCCGGCTCTGGGCCGAGAGATAACAGCCATCTGGCACCAGAGAAACCCCCACCCAGAATTGGATGTGACAAAGTGACTGCTCCCAGACCCCCCACCCAGCTTTGGGTACAGGAGATAATAATCATTTGGCACCCCGCAGCTTGACAGGGAGACCCCGGCCAATCCTGAGGTGACACATACCCTAGTGGTGCCAACCAAGCAGTTTGAAGAATGACAGCCCTTTGACCTAACCAATAATCTGTTCCCAGCCTTTTCTCTCTTTGTAGCGCGCCAGTCATATTATAGAGTTGCTGTTTGATTTTCCCGCGGTATATAGCGATTTGTTACAAGATACTATGATGTATGCTAAGTCCCTGCCTCCCCAAAAATAGTGTATAAAAAGTGCTGTGATCCTGAGCTCAGGACCTCTTAGCGTCACCGGCAACGAGTGCGCGGAGGTCCGGGTTCAAACTTGTAATAAACGACCCTTGCTGTTTGGCTTTGACTCTGGACTCTGGTGGTCGTCTTTGGGGGGTCTCGGAATTTGGGCACAACAAACTAAGTCAGGCAAAGAAAAATACCAAGTGATCTCTCTCATATGAGGAATCTTAAAAAACATATAAACTCCTGAGATGTACAGAGAACAGACTGGTGGTTGTTATGAGCTGGGATTGGTAAAATGGTGAACTGTTCTTTTGAATAAAAAAAAAAAATTAGGTTAGTTAATAAGCCTACTACAATCTGAAAGCCCCACACTAAATGTACCATAAGAAACAGTTACAAGATATACTTTATGGAACGTTTTGTAGACCTCCTTGAACATCCTTCTAATAATACACTTAGCACTTCCCTGTAGGTTGTTTTCTATTTCCCATAATTTATCTGAGCCCCGTGAAAGGAAGAATTGTGTCTCATTCATGTCAGTTGCTGGAGTTTCCTAAGACATGGTGGGTGCTCGGCACACGTTTATTAAACAACACTGCATTTCACAGCAGAAAGAAGCACGCTTGAAAGGAACAACACAATCTCATCTTAAATACACAATTGGTAACTTTTTACTATGCCCAAATTTAACAGTAAAAAATCTATTTGACAGGTCCATGATTTTCCTTCTTTATCTATCATGTACAGTCATTTGTAGTTTTATGAATTCTTTTTTTTTTTTTTAAGATTTTATGTATTTACTTGTCAGAGAGAAAGAGGCAGGCAGAGGGAGAAGCAGGCTCCCCACTGAGCAAAGAGCCTGATACGGGACTTGATCCCAGGACTCCAGGATCATGACCCTAGTCGACGCCAGACCAACTGAGCCACCCAAGTGTCCCTTATGAATTCTAGAAATCTTTTTTGACTCTGACCCTTCCATGCTATCCTACTGTCATGCCATGACTGATCTCAAGTGTCATCCTTCTCTCCCCTTGCTTAGACTATGGAAGCATAGTCCTCTCCCAGACCTAGTCTTCTATCTACTTCTCCACGCTATTGTTGTCCTCAGCAAGTCCTTTGACCTACACTGCCTGTAAGAAGAGGGGTAAATCTGTGCTCCCCAATAGAGTACCCACTAGCCACACATGGTTTTGAGCTCTTAAAATGTGGCTAGTACAAATTGGGATGTTATAGACTAAAAAAAAAACACACACACACATACCCTACTTGATTTTTTTTTTAAGATTTATTTATTTATTTTATTTGACAGACAGAGATCACAAGTAGGCAGAGAGGCAGGCAGAGACACAGAGGGAGAAGCAGTCTCCCCACCAAGCAGAGAGCCTGATGCAGGGCTTGATCCCAGGACCCTGAGATTATGACCTGAGCTGAAGGCAGAGGCTTTAACCCACTGAGCCACCCAGGTGCCCTCCACACCCTATTTTAAAGTGAGAAAACAATGTAAAATATCTCCTGAATCATTCTTATATTGATTACATGTTGCAATGATTATATTTTAGATCAGTTGGTCTAAACATGTATTACCAAAATTAATTTCTCCTATTTCTTGTTATTAATGTGGATATTGGAAAAATTGAAATGATCTGTATGGTTCACCTTATATGTCTGCTGGTCATTGCTAGTCTTAACCGTATCCTGACATTTCAAGTTTCTTATAACCTGGCCTCAGATACCTCTTTAGCCTTGTGCCCCAGCCCTTCCTGACCTCCTCAGAATTTCTCATAACTCTCAGATCTCACTAAGTCTATTTATACTTGTGGGTTTGGTTTGGTTTGGTTTTCTTTTCTTTTCACATTCTGTTCCTTCTTCCTGAATGAAATGTCCTTCCCTTTCTTTGTTAGTTCTAAAAATCTTACTCATATTTTTAGGACCTTATTTAATTGTCCCATGCTGGTGAAGTTATGCCTGTTTCCTCAGAAAGAATGAACCAATTCTCCCCATCTCAGGCTCTGGTGCCTCTAGGATTATTCTTATTTTGCTGTGCTGCCATGATGTGTCTTCTTAACCAGGCTTCTCAAGGGAAAAGGCTGCAGCTCATTCCTGTGATGACCTGCGAGGGCAGTGTCTGGTGTGTACTAGACATTTAATCGACATTTATTAAATTAATGTGTGAATTAATTTAATCCTACTGCTGCACACACTGCTCTTTTTACATATATCCAGCCTTGATCATCTGAACCTCAGGCCATGGAAAAAAACTGGATGTTGAGGTGGGCAGCCCTGGACCTCTCTGCCATGACCCCAATTTCAGAATTTTATGTTCAATAAAATGGCCTCTTCATCCTCACTGGTCGACTTACAGTAATCAAAAAATGACATATTTGAATTTATGAAATCTATGGATGAGAGTACAGACTGAGAACACAAAATGACAGTATCAATGACACTTTTACTGTTTTGTGTACAGGGATTTCATAGAAGATTTTTTTCAGTTGAAGAGTCCACTTCTAAACATGATTGCAAGTCAGTGTTCTAATCCTAAATTTCATTTCCATTTCGACCCCAAATGTTTCCTAGTTTCTAGTATCATGTGGGTTCATGTAGTGTAAGACGTCTCCACTCTGGCTGCGTGATAGATGCAATCAGGAAGCTTTCAAAAGTACTGAGTCCCAGGCCCATCCCCTGGGATCCTACTGTAATTGGGCTGGGGGAGGAACACCTAGGTGCCAGTATTGATGAAAAGCATAAATATCTTGTAATAAGTTGACTCCACAAGTGCTTAAAGAGCCAGGTACACTATAGAAATGTTGAAGCTTTTAGGTGTTCATTTTTCTTTCCTTTTATTAACGATGTTGTGAGTAAAGGTAATGCGATGTTATTCTTACTGTATGATTCCAGGGTCCAAAACAAATTAATGGAATCTAACATCTATGGACAATTTCCCAAGTTGTCTGAAATTAGAATTTCTGCTCTCTGTCTTTCTCTAAAACCTACAGGCAGCATTTTAATGTCCCTTATTGGTAGAAATAGCTAAGTCACAAAGGCTCTATTTTAGATCATGGAAAGAGAACTGACCAGGGCAGTGGGTATAAATGTTTGCAAGGGTAGTGGCCTCCCTGGCATACTTTTTAGCCTCAATAAACACTTCTCCCATGACAGAACTTCCATAGCCCTGCCATGTTGATAAAATCTGACATTCTGCTTAATCACTTTTTAATGATCTTGTGCCTTTTGTGCTTGTGTGAGAAACCAGTGCTTTTTTTTTTTAAAGATTTTATTTATTTATTTGACAGAGGGAAATCACAAGTAGGCAGAGAGGCAGGCAGAGAGAGAGGAAGGGAAGCAGGCCCCCTGCTGAGCAGAGAGCCCGATGTGGGACTCGATCCCAGGACCCTGGAATCATGACCCGAGCCGAAGGCAGCGGCTTAACCCACTGAGCCACCCAGGTGTCCCAGTGCTTTTTTTTTTTTTTTAAGGTGTGGGAAAGAATTCGCTTGAATTTCCTAATTCCATGAAAATGGGCCGGTAATACACATATAATTCTTGTGGGGACAGGAGAAAAAATTACCTAATTTCTGTTTATCAAAGGTCTTTTCATACATTTTTAAAAAGTTACAAAGTTCCTGAAATCTTGCAAAGAAGAAAATCTGGGATCAGTACTCTGGCAACATGGTAAGAAAATCTCGTGAACCCTTAATAGCATGTTCTATGTCCTTGGTGTATACTATTAAAACACAGATGTAAACAAGCATACGTTTTCACAAATTATCGATTGGGTTGCAATGGCTGGCGCTTTAGGAAAAAGAAAAAGAAAGAAAAACACACACACAATTGGGATGGAATCCTTCAGGGCTTAAAAAGGAATAGAAAATCCTTTCGTTAGCTTGGTTATTTGCAGCCGGTATGTCATCTGTGAGAGACTGATGTCATGCAGATTGAATGCAGAGGCAAAATGTGTGTGTGTGTGTGTGTGTGTGTGTGTGTGTGTGTGTGTGTGTGTGTGTCTGCGCAGTGCTTTAAAGCCCCACTCCCAGAACATGAAGTGAGTGTGAAGGGCACCAAAACAACCCCTAGATCTGTCAAGAATGTACCTATTTTTAACAATCGGGATCCAGTGTCAGCACTCAACAGGAGATGAAGAAGGGGGTAGCGCGCGGTCTCCAGCCCCAGCGGATGGGAACCGGCCCTCTGGCGTGTTTACAGTACAGCTGTGCATTCTTAATGGCCCTGCCCCCGCCCTGTCAGGTAAAGTTTTCTTTGCACGTGATGAACGGCAGAGACGTCTTCAGCAGAGGGAACCAGAGGGGCTGGGAGGAGGAAAAGGGAAGGGAAGAACGGAAAAGAGAGAGAAAAAGAAACACGCCGCCCCAGAGGGAGATAGTCTGTGCTTTGCAGTTGCTTGTGTGGATAGAAACCAGATGGTAAGCTGGAACACCCGCTTGGCTATCCGAGGAGCCAAACATATGGTTAATGGTCGGGAGAAATAGCTTTCAGAGCCAGGGCTTCGCTGACTGCTTCATATTACAGATTGTTACAGTGTGTCATTACATTGCCAACCTAAGTGCTTAATACCCACGGCGGGCGCTGGGCATACACTTACAAGAAGGACTTTTAGCTCTTTGCTGGCTCGGAATGCACAAGTGACATCATAGGGCGGCTTAAAATGTCTGGTGTTGGGAGGTAGGGAGAAGAGTCATTTTGTAGTGGAAACATTTTTTTTTTTTTTTTTTTTGCAAGCCAAGCCTTCGCTCCGCTGAACTCTACTGTTTTTCTGAGGACCCTTTCATACAGGAATCTCTCTCTCTCTCTCTCTCTCAGACATACACATACACACACACAAGTTCTGAAACAGAAATCTAAAACACGGGCTATGCCCCCCACCCCTCCAGTGGATCTGACAGCCCCCTTTCACCTGGAAGCCACATCACTGCACTCCCAGGGCCTGCATTTGAAGTTTCTGTTTGGGGAGCTTTGGGCAACAGCAGGCCTGTGTTATCTAAGGAACTGCTGAGCCCATTCATCTGCTTTTCACGGCCCGCTTCCTTTTATTTTTAGCCAAATCCGTCAGGCCTGACAGGCGGGTAATTCGAGCCAGAGAAAGGGCAGAGCTCCAGGTCCTTTCCACAAAGCAATTCTTCTCCTCCCTCCTGGGAGGGCTCCAGACTTGGCCTGCTTCAGGCAGATGGATTTGTTGAGTCATGTGAGATCATTTACACAAAAACACAGTGAGGCAGTGGAAATTTAAAAAAAAAAAAAGAGAGAGAGAGAGAGCGAGCGAGGGTGGGGGAAGAGGAAAGAGGAGGGAAGCCAAGGGGGAGTGTGTGCTGCCGTGGCTGCTGGGGAGCACAGGAATTTTGCAGCGAGGCAGCTAGACTGAGGAATGTTGTAGATTCATTTGTGTATAAGGTAATGTCTAGTTTACACAGCAGGGGGGGGTGGGGGTGGAGGGGGTGGGGAGCCAGGCTGGGGAGGTTCCTCAAACCACTCGCCTGTATTTTAAAAGCAGAAGGGGGTGTGGGTGAAAAAATTATTTTTTATTTTTTATTTTTAAAGCAACACCCACCAAACAAAGACCACACTGTTGACAGCACTGGGTTCCAGTAGCAGTAAACTACCAGCAGAATGGTTTAGAGAAAATGAGTTTGCACTGTGATGTAATACAAGTTTGCTTTGTCCTGACTCCAGCATGACTGAGGCAGCAGGGGAGGGAGGAGAGGAAAATTGGAACAGGACTCTCGGTTAATGGTTTCCAGAGATTATTTAGCAGGACTTGAGTGGAAGGAGGAAAGTGGGATAATATGGAGAATTACTTCGAGGTGTACCATAATTGCGGTAGGTAAAATAAAGTCATTACTATGGCTTCCTTGCTCAAGAGGAATTGAGCAATGGTTTTGAAAGGCCGCGGAAGGTATCATTTTTCCCTACCACAGTATCCCTTTTCCTCTGGCTTCTGGAACATTAAAAAAAGCCCAACTCTTGCATCATGGTAAACAGTATTAACAGTTAGTGAATCAGTTTTGTTTACTTTTTATACCGCAAGCCTCTAAAACATTCCATTAAAAAACTGTCTTCTGCTCATTCATGAAATTCTTTTTCTTCTGCAAATGTGCTTACATGCATTAGCTGTGCTTGGAAGCAGATTTTTCTTTCTTTCGCTGGACTGAAAGGGTTCGGGAGAGAATCACGACTGGGTTATCCAACCGTATGTTCTTTACTTGATGTAGTGAAAGTATGCTATGTAGAGGAAAGGAAATATTTTGAAATAGGTTCAGAAAATTTAAAATAGGAGAGGTTCAAAATATACACTATGATTACTTTCATTGAGACCCATTTCTGCAATTCTACATGAAGTGAGAGCCCTACTACGTACCCGTTGTGCTCAGCCTCCCTGAAATATAGGTCACCATCACTGTGGAGCCTCATACTGGTTGAAACTGTAGAAGTTGAAACACTTCTCCATTTTTCCAGACATAGATATATTCAGATCATATATATAGTTTTAGTAATCATAGAACTTAGCTCATCAATTTCTAATGTGAATACTCACCACTGAGTTTTGATAGGAAGCATTCAGATCTCAGCTTCACCTAGAATAACATGGCACTCACAATGGTGCTGAAAATAGCCTCGTCTAATATCAAAGCCACTCCTGTTTTCCAGGCAGCTCTAATGCTCTAGCTCTGCATACCTAAAAGGTAGATTTCATTTATTTTACTCGAAGAGAGAGTCGGTAAATTTGGGGGGTTGTTAATTGTGCACATTTTGACTATAGGATATCAACATTACTGTTCTGTGATGGTGAGTTGTCATTGTTTTGGATGACTTTGCCTGCTTACCTGTGCTAGGAATAACAGCATCTACAGTGAAGACTTAAATGGGTAGTGATGCCTAGATTTTTCCTTGGGACTCTGCACGAGCTGTGTGATATTTTTGATATTTAAAAAAAGGCATATTTGTCACAGAAATTTAGTTAACATCTTCTAACTAAACATGTATGTATATTGCTTAGATAAATGTGGTCACTGTAAACATCAATAGGATCTGAGATTTTGTTTTTATTTTGAAATGGAAGCTTTTTTGTTTGCAAGTTCATTAAAAAGTGAAAACTGTTTCTGTAACAAAAAAAAAAAAAAATTGTCATTATTTTAAACCTATCCACACCCTTGAGTGTTCCCTCTACATTGGGGTTTCTCAATCATTTTGGACTAGGTAATTCTTTAGTATGGGGGGTGGTTTTGTGCACGATAGGATATTCGGCAGTATCCTGACCTCTACCCACTAGATGCCAGTAGCAGTCTCCCCCAGTCATGACAAAAAGGAAAAAAAAAAAAAAAGGCTCCATGCATCACAAATGTCCCCTGGGGGAAAGTCAACCAGGCTCAGAACCAGGGCTGTATTCTTTTTTAAATTTTTTTAAAGATTTTATTTATCTATTTGACAGACAGAGATCACAAGTAGGCAGAGAGGCAGGCAGAGAGAGGAAGGGAAGCAGTCTCCCTGCTGAGCAGAGAGCCCAAAGCGGGGCTCAATCCCAGAACCCTGGCATCATGACCTGAGCCGAAGGCAGAGGCTTTAACCCACGCAGGCGCCTACCACTGTTGTATTCTTATTTTGGTTTGGAAGTTCACTCTTTAGCTCCTGAGCTGGGCACTCAGTTACTTCTGAGATTGACTTTAAGGCTATAAAGTAACATTTTCCCTCCTGCCCTTCATCCTAAAAGCAGGAACCCCAAGTTAAGTAAAGTTTTGCAGGGCTCAAGCAGGGGTCTTGTGGGGGAAGAATTTTCCTCCCCAAAAACCTGCAGTTTTGTCACACAGAGCAGTCTCTCTGTCAGGATGCCGGCCTTAGCAGGTGGAACCCTTCAAGGCCACGCAGCCACTTTCCCAGAGCCGTTCAAGAGGAAGTGGCCCCACCGACTGAGCTTGGGGATGTTGACACAAGAAGAAAGGGGACTTCTCTGCAGGGACCAGAGCAGAGAGCCTAGGCCACATGTTCAGTGGCTCTCTGCAGGCTCTCTGCCTTCATATCCAGCCCTAGAAAGAGGGAAAGGAGGTGTCAACAGTTCTTTCTTTGGAGCAAAGCAGACATCCTCCCCATCCCAATGGCTGTGGTCTCAGAAGCTGGAACTCTCGTTAAACAAGGAATGTAGAGCTCTCCACAGGCTAAGGCAGGCATAAATTTCCTCTGTTTGTTTTGTGAGGACTAGTGTCGACTGCTGTAATGAGATCAGAGGATACCCCAGGGACGAGGCCTCCAGGTCGGCTGCTGGAGCCGTTTTCTGTGGCTGTTCTCTTGGCTGCTGTGAAGAACGCCTTGACTCCACAGACCTCGGTTATGATGCGGGGAGGTGGTTGTGCCCTTTCATTCTTGCCTCTCGGAGGCTACCAGAAGGTCCGTGTGCAGTCACCCAGTTCTAAGTCATGGAAAAGCTCATGGAAGGCAAATTGCTTTCCTCAGAACCAAGGACAGCCCAGGCTGTGTGTGGAAAGTACAGGGAGGTGACTGCTTCCTTGGGAAAATGCCTGGACTGCTGATGCTGGCTGGGCCAGCCCTATGCTCTTCCTCCCCCAACATTGCTCCGCTTTAGGAAGAGTTAAGCTGTGCGTCACAACAACATAGCATATGCTACAAAGAACAGATTTCTGGCTTTAGCCTGAATTGTAGCCAAATGGCCCTCTCTGGGACACAAAATATGGCAGAATTGAGTTTAGGGAACCTCAAACTGGACATTTCTGGCAGAATAGTATAGAGTGTGCTGGTACAGCCTGACCCACTTCTAGCCCCATATGCTTGCCCACCCACCCAGAATAATCCTTAGGTATGTTTGATGAAATAGAAAATAGTGAGGACTTACAAGGGGGGTTCCCATGTGCCAGAAGACATTCCGCAGGCTGTGATGGTTCTACTCCAGTGGGAACTGTTTGCCAAGGGGGCAAAGAACTCCCCCTAGAGTCTGCTTCGGGCTTTGAGTGTGTGTTTGGGGTGCAGTGGTGGGAAATGGCAATCCAAGGTTACATTGTTTAAAGAGCTGTAGGGTCTGCAGTTCCGTTACCTCCATAGTACAGGAACTTCCATTGTGGCGGTGGTGTTTTGTGTTTTTTTTGTTTTTGTTTTTTTTAAATAGAGACACTAAGCTGGTTTGAGAGCACTGAAAGCTGTAGGGCTCTGGGAGAAGCAAATACTAGATCCTCTGGAAAGGTTAACCACCCAGGACGTGGTCCACCCTCAGCGAGAACAAGCCACTCGAAGGAGAAGCTGGTATTGGGAAGCACAGAATTAGAGCCTCAGGAAAGCAGAAATTAACAAACAGTGAATCCTTGAGACTGCTTTTGACAAAGTCCCACCCTGCCAAATTGAGCTTTCTTCTGAGGATTAATGAAGGTCTCCTCCCAGAGGAACAAGGCATTACACCCAATCTGGTTTACTAAGCAGAAGAGTTTCAGTTGTAAGCACCAGCCCCCAGTAAGGCAATCGCCCCTCAATATACTTGTCCTCAAGGTGTTCTTGAGAATATTTAAAATTCCTTCCTTGCAAACATTTTATTGGAGAGATAACTGGTTCCCTTGAGCTTCTGTAAAAAGATACCTTTCTAGCGAATTCCTTTGCCATTGGTTCCTTTTCAGTAGGTCATTCTGAAGTAACCTGCTAACTAGATTTTCTGTTAAATTATTTTAGCTTCTTGGCAAATCACAGGAAATGTGTTTGCCTGAATTGTTAAGCAAACCCCTCAAGGGAGAAGGAAGCTGGAATTGTTTGAAGGTCTCCAGGATTTCTCTTTGAAATCAAAGAAACCCAGGGGTAGGCAGGCACGGTTAATAAACCGCCTTAGATGCCCAGGGGTAGTCAAGCATGGTTAGTAAACCCTCTTAGATGAATACAGGCCTTCCCAATCCATAGCGGACAAAAGGATAGGGGATTGCCTGGGTCTCTGGGCAGCCACCAAGTGCAACCCAACCAGCGACATGCTCTGTTGGCAGACACGAACTCAGGATGTTGAAGGGAAAGCAGGCTCCTTTATTTGTTAATAGGGTGATGAAATCTCTTACATTTAATTTTTTCTACTGATGCACACACAGGGTACCCAAATGTACCCTCTTGACCTAAAAGCAATGCCATACATTTTCAGAGATATTCCTTCAGTATTTTATTCTTAATTTGTGTTTTCTTCTTTTAGTCTTAAAATATTCTGGCCAAATAAGGAGTAGATATACATATTGACATTAAAGCATCAGAAGGGCATAAGTGGAAATAGGCCCAATTGGTGCCAGATTCAAGGAAGGTCTTCCTTGTCTTAGTGAGGGCTGCTGTAATAGAACACCACAGACCAAGTGACTTGAACAACGGTTTATTTCTCACATTGCTGGAAGCTGTGAAGTCCAAGATCAAGGGTCTAGCCCACGTGGTCCTACTGAGAGATCTCTTGTAGAGGGCTGACTTCCTTGTATGTCACATACAGCAGGGAGAGGGGGAAAGAGAAAGAATGACCATGAATGAAAGTTCTCTAGTATCTCTTCTCACAATGGCACTAATCCCATCATGACGACTTCACTCTCAAGACCTCATCTAAACCTAATTATCTCCTCAAAGCCCTGCCTCTTAATACCAGCACATTGGAAATTAGGCAACATATGAACTTTGAGGGAGTATAAACTTTCAGTCCATAACAAAAATATATAACAACATTATGATTAAATTTGGCATGTTTTGAAAGCATACTGTAGGTAGGACAATGGGACAGGTGCTGGCAGTTTGGGCATAAAACAGATATCTTCCCTTGGAATACTTAGAATCCTGTAGTGTGGTTGAGAGGTAAACCCCAAATGTGTGATTGCAAGCAGCATGAGATGGTGCTGAATAGTGATGGGAAACAGGGGCGGGAAAGGGCCTCATCTCTCTTTAACACAATGCATTAAACACTTTCTTAATATTATTCCATTTAATCTTCAGAACAATCTTAGGACATACAAAGAATTTACCCCAGTTTTATAGAGGGAGGAGTAAAGACTCACAGGGGGTTAGTAAGTTGCTGAAATCACATGCAAAGAGGCAGAGTTGATACTCAGATGGAGTAAGTTGGCTCCTGGGTCTTGCTTTGCGCACTCTCCTGGAGAGAATGCTGAGCCCCCTGGAGCCACGGCAGTATAGCCCTGGAGGGGTCGGGAGACAGATTGGGAGCCCCCAGCCCTAGAGAGTTAAAGAAACAATCCCCTGACTTATGTGAAAAGTGTCTGATAGAGGATACAAACCAGCCAACCAAATCCAACCCCTTTGGGATTTCTGAAATGCTCACAGAAATTGCCAACATTAAACAAGCTCAAGATTTTACATAATCTCTCCATTTTCTGGCTTTCTGGAATATCTGAAGTTCTGGGAACCTGTGCCTTGTTCCTACTTTTCTAGAGTTGAGTAGCAGACTCTCCAGGCCTCCTTCCTCCTCATTGTCTTCTCTGACCAGACCATCCCTTCAGATTATTCCTCCTTGACCCCTGTAGGTCTCTGAAGCTGTGTCCCCAGGTTTACATGGTCACCCAGACAGGACAAGTAGGCTGAGCCAGGTAGCCCCTTGGGAGTTCTATATCCTGCCTTCAATTACGATATTTCTAAATCAGAGAGGAACTGGAAATGACCTTTTATAGAGTGATAGCCCTGAATCTGAACACTGGCTATCTTTACGTATGATTTCTGAAGTGGAGGAAACCCTCAACATGTGTGCGAAGTAGTCTTCTGGAAAGTGATGGACGTGCCATCACTTGGCGCTCTTACTCCATCTCGTCTGGCTCTCGGGGCAATGTTTTCCTGCTACCACTGATGTCTCTCTTCTTTATAATTTATAATCCTCTCATTTCCTCTTCCTTATCACCATTTCTTGTGGATCCATTGGTCTCATGCTAGTCAAAGTTTCATAAAGTTAATTATCAAATTATGTGACCCGTCCTTGGGGATGAAGGGCCCTCACAATGCCTGATGGGAAGATGTTGTCACCCTTCTGACTTGGGTTGTTTTCTATGGCATACTCTGAAGGCAGGGTGTGGGGGCAAGGTAGAATGGCAAACGTTCTGTCTCTTGGGACAAAATCATGTTATGGCATGTTTGCTGCCTAAATGTGAGGGTGGCAAGGACACCAAGGTCCTGAAGAACCAGAGACATATGTCTGGGGATGGAGGAACGGCCTGCAGGAAGCTCCTCAGGGAGCTCTGCTCTGATTTCCTCTGCTTCTTCTGCAGAAAGAAAGGAAGGAGCCAGCCATGTGGGAAGTATGTGTGCATTTGGAGAAGGGGACAGGGGACCATTTGTTGCTTGACCGTTGGATCCTTTAATCCCAGCACCATGCTCCTTATTGTGGAAGAGAGGGATTGGACTGTCTGTAATAGAGTGGTCTTAAATTTATCCAGTCTTGTACAAGGATTCCATTCAATTGAAGGTTGTTAAGATTTTACTCCAGAGACATGTAAATTATTCTAACTCATAGAAACAGGGGTGGGTGAGTATGAGGGATATATCTCTCATCTCTTTGTCTGATCTCCCAAGCCCTTAAGTCCTAGATTTAGAAAATTTCCTGTAGACTTTTATCATCTTGACTTTTCCCTTTTTCCTCCAAACCCTGTTTGTGTCTTTATGACTTTGTTTAATCCTTCCTCACAAGTTCTTGGGTTCTTATGCTTGACCCCCTGCCTACTTAGGCTGCTGGATTTGGTGGTAGGCAGGAAGGAGTAGGAGGCCATTCTGCAGACTGACGTCAGGATACATTATATCTAAAAGCCAGCCAGACCATTAACCTTACCAGTGTCCTATTGGCTCCTGTGGGCCTGTTTCCCGTAGGAATGCCTGAGCAGCCCAGCTTTGCATTATATGACAAAAGCCTTCTAAAATGGACATCTTGGAAGGGGGTAGGGAGAGTTGGATCAGGGAGAAAAGCCCAACTCATCATAATCCATTCTACATTGGCGGTATTAGTTGCATTTTCAAGGGCCAAGAAACAGCACTGTGCGCGCACACACAAACAGCTCCTTGACACATACAGGAGTGTCAAGAGTAAAAATAACTACTCCAAAGAGTACTCTCGTGAGAGTAAGGAGACTAGAGCAAAGTTGGCTTATGCTGTTCTCACCATACCTCTATAGCACATTATCAGTGATCCAGAGAAAACAGATTTTTCTCTGTGGTAGGTGGAAGCTGATGGTAAATAAATAGTGGAGAAACAGGTAAGTCCAGTCTTAACTTTGCTTCAGCTCCGCTTGCTGACACCCAGAGAAGCCGTAGGATGTGGTGGTGTCACCAGGATCCCAAGTCTGTCCTTGTCTCTTCTGTTAGTGCGGACCTGGCTGGTGAGGGACACCTGTCTGCATCGCTGAGCCTGTTTCTACGTGTCTTTGTTTGCTTACCTGCCCCTTCATCGTCTTCTCTCTTTGTAGCCTTCACCTTTCCTGCTCATTCTCTCTTTGATCCCTTCTTCATGCTCTGTCTCTACTTTTCTGCTTACTCACCCTTCTACCCACTTGGAAAGATGAATTACATTTCATTAACCTTTCCAAAGCCTAAAGGTGACCACAGGCTTTGTTGCCCATTGAGCTAACTCTGTTAGGATCCACTGAGTGGAAGTCACAGATCGCTTCTGGGATTGGCTTTCTCCGGGCCCCCTTTGAAGGTATCTGTACTTGCCTTTTGTTTAGTATCAGAGGAGTCCAACTTCGCCAACGATTAAAAAGAAACATTCAAAAATAGAATAAAGAAGAAAACTCCCTTAATTCCACCATGGTAATGCCTGTATCTTTTCCCCTAATGCTTTCTTTAAGATGCAATCTCCTTTTTTAAGCTGTAGATTTCTCTAAGCTTCTAAATGGAATTGGCTGCAAAACCACCAGGTTCTCTCTGTTTCAAAGGAGATTTAAAATACTTGGTAGAACAAGGCCAGTCTTTTTGGTTGCTGGCCAGAAGTGAACTGACCCAATTTCTAAAACTGTCATCTGTTTGCTGAGGTGTTTTCAGTTAATGATGGTACGTGTGTGTGTGTGTGTGTATGTGTGTGTGTGAGAGAGAGAGAGAGAGAGATTAGGAGAGGTATTTTATTTGTAGGCTTTTTACGTATTTTAATTCTGTAGTATCTTGAAATGAAGCCACTTGAAGCCCAGGGTCTACTGTCTATGACAGCATGACTAAGAAGAATTCTTTTCCTTCTCTGAATCTGGTTTCCTGATTTAAAAAACGACCACTCAGATCAGTATCAGTACTCAGAGTATTCACAGAAAAGTGCATTGTGCAGTTTTGAGCTCTATTCAGCTGTAAGATACTCTTAACAATATTTTTCCAAAAGATTTACAGTCCTGGACATTAAAAGGCTTTATTTTTTTTTTTTTAAAGGCAGTCTGCAATGATTATGAACACTGTGTTTAAGACTGTATGTTATGAGTCTACATCATCCTGGGCTCTGTGAGAACAAAGAAAAAATTTGTTAATAGTATTTAAGTACTTTCTATGTGACTAATATTTCCCTCGAAGAGTTTGTACGTTGACTCTGTTGTAGAACCAACATACATGAAAATAATGTAAGAACACTTGGGGTGGTGGGGAACACAGGGGAGGATCCGTAATGACTTTTGTGCCGGCTATATCCCCAAGTTCTGAGGGAATGGGGCCCGTGGCATGATTGGAGCTGGGTGGAATTTCCTTGGGGAAATTATGTTCGAGAATCCTTGTCTATTATTATCTTCTTGTGCCCACCTTTCCTGTGTTGATACCAGTGTGTACGATTTAATGGAATTGTGACATCAGGCATCTGTGCAAGGCATTTGGATAAGTTTCCCAGGAAAGTGCTGGGCTTTAGGCTTTAAGTGGATTGAATTACATACATTAAAAAGGAAACAGCATGTATAGAGTTCTACTTGGAAACAGAAATGTATTAGCATCTGCTTCTGAAATTCAAAGAGTAAAAGTTACATGAGTAATTTTCTTTCAGTCATTATAAGATTGGTTCGAATTAGATACTGAATTTTCTTGACTTTGAAGCAGCAATCGATTACTCAGGCGTACAAGACATCGAGAGGTATTTGGATGTATTTAGGCTACAAAGTCAGAATTCCAAAAAGAGAATTCCAGGGTGTCTCCATGCTGTACATCATTCTTAAAATATGTTATTGCTGTGACTCAATGTGGTATTTTCTTTGGAATCTAAGTGTGTCAAATAGCCAGGGAGCGATCTGTAATTTCCTCTCCCTATCTTCTGATTTGTGCAAGGAATTTAATAATCTTATGTTCACAGAATAGTAATGTGTATGGGATAGGAGTTTATCTTTTGAAAATATATATTACAAAGTCATTTTCTCAATAGTGAAAGATGTTAACATAGGGAATATAGCCTTGGACTTCTCTGCGTCCTTGATTCGGCAGACACATCAGGACGTCTGGTCACTCCCCACTAGACAAAGGCTGAGTGCTAAGAACTAAAAGTGATTATGTTGAGCACAATTATGGCAACTTTTTTCTTTTCTTAGCGAATAGTTTCTGTATCATTATTATATATTGTTATTAAAAAGGCCTGGGTGGCTCAGTTGGTTGGGCAGCTGCCTTCGGCTCAGGTCATGATCCCAGTGTCCTGGGATCGAGTCCTGCACTGGGCTCCTTGCTCTGCAGGGAGCCTGCTTCTCCCTCTGCCTCTGCCTGCCTCTCTGTCTGCCTGTGCTCGCTCGCTCTCTCTCCCTCTATCCCTGACAAATAAATAAATAAAATCTTAAAAAAAAAAAAAAAGAATATATATTTTAAAGCACTGCAGTTCCATTTAAACCTGTAATTCCAGTCTTTAAGGAAAGGTTCAGATATATAAATCCTTTCTAGATGCAGCTGGAAAAAGTAGCACAGAAATAAGATGATTACAAGGAACCTTATAATGTTTGGCTCTCCTTTCCAATTCACCCACAAACATTGTTCAGAGAAAAGACTACAAATCTAATTAAGTGGTTGCAGATATTTTCTTTATTTTTCCTTAATGGTTGACACATTAAGAGCTCTGGAGCAGTACAAATAATAATTTTACTCTAAAATGTCACTCAAGTGAATCAAAAAGCCTCCCTAAATAACCCATCAGAGGGGATGTTGAGTCATCTGGTTCATTTGGCTCATGGAAAACTGACCTCCTGAATTCCCTTCTAGTAGGAACTCTACTACCTGGAGAAGGTCCTATCGGGAAGGTCCTATCTGTTGAGCCTGGCATTGTGTAGTCAGTCTTCAGCAAATGCCTGTCTCTTCCTCATAGGCTGCAGGGGAGGCATTGAGATCTGGCACAAAGTAAGTACTACTCACATGCTAGATCCTTTCTCCTCCCAAGGAGGCTAAAGCCTGAGTGGGGAACTTTTACATAAGCGACCCCTCTGGGTTATTGATTCCTATGTCCTCAGTACCCCGAACTTCGTAAGGGCTGAAGAAGTAGTTATTGAAGGAAGGTTCTTGTTCTGGTATGTTGATATCTGCTCTAAGCATATGATATCCAGCTTTTCCTTGGCCACTGGCATGTCTAGTGTCTGTGACCCTAAGACTTCTGATTTGAATCTCTAGACCTGTACTGTCCAGTAATATCGCCACTAACCACATGTGGATCTTTACATTTAAATTTAATTAAAATCACCTACAATTTAAAATTCACCTCTTAGTTGCACTAGCCACATCTCAAGGGATCAGTAGCCACATGTGGCTAGTAGTTACCATACTGGACCGTACAGGCAGGGAACATTGCCATCATGGCAGAAAGTTCCACTGGATGCAGGACTGCTCTGGTTTTCCTGAAGCACCGCTGATGGATTTCCTCTTTGTGTTTGCAGTGCAGCTGTCTGCTTCAGGAAGTGAAGTCTACAGTAACGAGGAGAATCTTTAAGAGCTGCCTCGCACTGTGACATGTCTGAGCCCTTGCTCCAGTCCCTGCAGCATGAACAAGGTAAGAGATACTTTTGAACATCAGCTTTCTTGTCTTCTTTACCGTACCACGATTCTTCTGGGTACATAATGCCTTCCCACGATGTGAGGACGTTGCTTCTCCTGCCAAAAGCATCCCAGAGGTTGGAGAGTGGGGGGACCCCAGCGAGCAGTGTTCATAGGCGGGGTCGCAAGAGGTGGTGGTAATAGCCTTCCAGATGTGTCATTGCATTTGTCAGAAGTTTCTGAGTGGCTGAAATACCGGTTGTTAGTATAATTGCCTTGGCATAAATGTTGGAAAATTGAGTTCTGAAGCCAGACTACCCGGGTTTAAATAACAGCTCTTCCAGATGACTTTGGGCAAGTGGCTTAACCTCTCTTGTCCTCAGTTTCCTTTCCTGAAAAATGCTGATAAGAGTACCTACCTCACAGGGTTGTTTAAGCACTACACCAGTGCTTAATATAGTGCCTATCTACATTACAGGCATTTGATAAATATTTGCTGTTGTTGTTTCTGATGTTGAGGACAATGTTGTCTCTTAGATGTCCTTGTAGGAGAGTCTTAAGTGCATCTGCAACTTTTCTATTTATTCCTTGAGTGACTGAGGAAGTAACAATTGATTACAGTTGGACACTCAGGGATGAACAATGAATGAGTCTTAGGTTTTGCCTGCAGCAGGTGACAGGCTTGGGGGTAGTATGGCTAGTGTTTTAATGAGATGCGTACCAGGAACTCTGCAAGTACAGAAGGAACAGCCAGCTTTGGGAGATATGGAAAGGACTGTAGAGGAGGTGACATTCTGAGTCAGATCTTGAATGATAAATGGCCATTTCTTAGACATAGAGTAGGGCAGGGCATTCCAGGTAAAGGAAACAGGCTATGTTTAAGCACAAAGCATATGAGAAAGTCTGGTATGTTTGGAGAACAAAGGACTTGGTACAGCAGGATATCTCAACACTGTTAACATTTGAGCTGAGTAATTCATTGTAGTGAGAGGCCATCTTCCACTTTGAAGGATGTTCAGTAGCATTCCCTTTCCCCCACTTCAGTCCGGCCAACCAAAAACTTTCCCCAACATTGGCCAGTGTTCCTTAGGGGAACAAAAATACCCATGGCTGAGAACCACTGCACTGGGGGATGATGGTTGATATGAGCCCAGAAAATGAGGTAAGGGTCCAATTCTAAGAGCCACTGAAGGATCTAATACAAGGGAAAGATCTTGCCAGAGGCCTACAAGAAGAGGTAAATTATCCCATTAGCGATGGATTGTGGTAGAATTAGACAGTGTTTTGAGACAGTGTGTCTTCAAAAGGTATTATGGAATACCTAGGCTTTAAGAAAACCCATTTAGTTTGTTGAAAGTCCTTTACTAAAACCCCCTTTCCAGTGGTGATCTTTTTCTCTTGGTCTGTTGTCTGGCCTTCTCATGCTCTCTGCTTTACCCCACTGGAAGAGACCAGAAAATAGTAAGAAATGGTTTTTGAGAGATTTTCATTTGGCCGAGAGAAGAAAACCTGTTCTGACGCCCACCATCACCACCACCACTGGCTTAAATACTTACCTTTAAGCAGTCTTTGAGAAGCAAACTTTTGGAATACTGGAAAGTAGGCAGGTATTCCATCCCAAAGTCATGAATGGAGGGTGGGGAAGAGGAGGAGACTTATCACTGTGGTCATTGCAAACCTTGGCATCTATTAGTCAGGGTTTGGTGTACTGAAACATGAAGTCAACTCTTGGGAAGACTGGTTGGTGGACACTGCTATGACAGCCCTGCCCTGAGTTTCTCCAGGACAGCTCAAGACCTGATGTCATGGTTTGGCTCTTGATATACAGCTGGGAACCAGACTCCTCAGACATTTCAGGTGTCTCAGTAGGTGTGTCTGTTGTTTGGGAAGGTATGTTCTGCCTAAGTGTCCCAATGAATGCTTTATTTTATGTTATTTTAATTTAAAGTAGTGATTAAGCATGATGTGTAACCTTCATAGGTCAGCATTTTTCTTATGGTTTTCTTGGCATAAGACAAAGAACACACCACCCTTTGGGGAGGAAATAGATCTCAGCTTAAATAAAACCAGACAATCATCTCATCAAGTAGGATATGTGCGTTAGAATGTTGGAAATATTTCTGTGGGTATTGTTGATTTTCTAAGTAGATGTGTTTCTAGAAAGCTGGAGAGTTTTGAATTGCGCACTTTCCACTTGCTTGGACATACAGTCTCATAAATCTCCTTTCTTCCCAAACCCCAGCTAGCATGTGGGACACTTGAACTGTGGAGATGTCAAGTTGGAGGGCGGCACAGTGTTCTAAGGTCCACCATGATTCCTGTGAAGTGATGGGGCAATTGTGATTACAGTGAGCCATTGACGTCTCTCTTTGGGTTATTTAGCAATGATATCACTAGAAAACAACTGGAATGAGCCCCACAGCACAAGACACTGACCGTTTGACCAGTTTAACCAGGCTAACCTGATGGTGAATTGCTGTCCACCAAGCAGTAGCTTCTCACCCAAAATTAAAGAACTTCTGTCTGTGGTAGAGTTTGGGGTCACACCAGAAAAGGGTGCAGTTCCGGGCCTCAGACAGCTTGCCCACCAGTGCATTCGTTTATACATAAGATTTCTACACAGCAGATACCCTCACATTTATTAACCTTTTTAATATTATAAACCGACTTGATTGGTTATTCATTTTGGGCTTATGTTCTAGCCTCACATGTTGAGGACACTGTGGGTGCAAAGGTTTCCCCAGGGTTCTCCTTCCCCTTGGCTCTCGTGCACACTTGGAGACCCATCTTTCCAGTTTCCATACTCTTCTCAGATCTTTTTGCAAGCGCTTTCTAATCTTTATATTGATCCCAAACTTTATCATTAGGATTTCACTATAAATTTTGTCAAAAGTTTTTATCCTCTCTACTTTCTCCGGCATTCTCTTGTTAATAAAGATAGATGATATAATACGCATTGTTGCTAGTAAGAAGGGTTAATGTTTCACATTTGTGTTATTTACCTATCATCATGCTGTAAAGAAAGGATTTTAGTGTGTTACTTAAAAATCAGAGCCAAGGGCTGCCTGGGTGGCTCAGTGGGTTAAACCTCTGCCTTCGGCTCAGGTCATGATCTCAGGGTCCTTGGATCAAGTCCCGTATCGGGGAGCCTGCTTCCTCCTCTCTCTC
Source organism: Mustela nivalis (assembly GCF_964662115.1). Classification (NCBI taxonomy): domain Eukaryota; kingdom Metazoa; phylum Chordata; class Mammalia; order Carnivora; family Mustelidae; genus Mustela; species Mustela nivalis. The sequence goes on from NC_139024.1 coordinate 39,973,373, forward strand.
TTTGCTTGCCTCTCTGCCTACTTGTGATCTCTCTCTGTCAAATAAAATCTTTAAAAAAATAAAAATCAGAGCCAAAGGGGAGGCAAATTGGACAGGATAGGATTTTGTAGAGACCACTGGGCAGGCTGATGAACGTTGGGTACCCAGCAGCTCATAAGTTCACAGAGCCACGCTCACAGGACCCGTGTTCTGCTCTTGAAATCTCCCTCTTCCTAGCAGCAACCTCAGAATTACAATTTTAAACTCTTTCCTTCGTGGTCATTATTTTCATGAAGGCATATCACTTGCTGTGGTCTGCCTTGAATTTATGAGGACGCCCATCTGATTGAAAAATAATTGATTTTTCCGTGGTTACACAGAAGGCTCCCCTCCCCCCACAGTGAAAAAGGAACCTTCTTGAGACTTGTTTCTTCCTTCTTATGCTCAAATACAGTCAGATCTGATTGCTGTTGCTTTGGACAAATGCCATCGCATCCAATGAAGTACAGCCGTGTGTCTTATCTCTCTTGGTGGGTGGATGCTACTGTTTTGCTTAATATCCACCCAGCAGAATTTTTTCTCTGAACATTTTACTGTGCCAGGTTTGAGGCAGTTTCACCTTGACACTCAGATCAATATCTCTATAGTCAACTAAAGAGTAAAACTGAAATTCAGTTTTTGCCTTCATTTAGAGTTTTTCTTACTTGGCTCCTCCTTACTATGAAGCAGTGAAGTTCGGAACTCATTGCCCCCGGCTCTCCCTCCAGCATAGACATGACTCTACTTGATTAAACGTCAGCTCCTCTAACACACACTTACCAAGGGTGTACTGGGTCCCATGCACTGTGCCTATAGGACACCAGTGAACAAAATAAAGGTCTTTGCCATCCAGAGCTTCTATTCTGGCCAGGGTAAGGAGAGTCAGCTTATTTCAGAGGTTTAATACTTAAACATTCACCTACGGGTGCCTGGGTGGCTCAGTGCGTTAAAGCCTCTGCCTTCCACTCAGGTCATGATCCCAGAGTCCTGGGATCAAGCCCCACATAGGGCGCCCTGCTCAGTGAGGAGTCTGCTTCTCCGTCTGCCTGTCCCGTGGACCCCAACCCCACCTCATGCTTGTGTGCGTGTGCTCTCTCACAAAAAAATAAAATCTCAAAAAAAAAAAAAAAAAAATGGTCCCATCCTCATACCTGACCCTAGTCAGCCCTGCCTGGGGCTCAGCAGGGAGCCTGCTTCCTTCTTTCTCTGCCTGCCTCTCTGCCTACTTGTGATCTCTGTCTGTCAAATAAATAAATAAAATCTTTAAAAAAAAAAGGTAAAGGTTTAAAAATAAGTACCCCTTTAGCTGTGGTACAACTGGATAAGATATTTCGCAGACAGATAGAAAACCAGAGCCCTTGGTCAAAACAGAGATTGAAAATCGGGAGATTCTATGTGACATATGACCAGGAAGGAGCTTTTTGATGTGCTCATGGTTTGGAGGCAGTAGTAAGTAGAGCAACACTCTAGAAAAAGATACTGTCCTTTGCCTCAGTGACTCAAAACTTTTAAATGGAATTACATCCTCTTACTCAGTATGTGTGTCATTTCTTCATCCAGCTCTTCAAAAGACTTGGCTGATTGTACACAAGTTTAGACCAGTGCTTCTCAGACTAGGGTTTGGGAACGCCTGGGGAGCCCATTCACAGGCCACCTGCAAGGTCAAAACTACTTTCATAATAATGTTAAGTCTTTTTTTTTTTTTCCTTTTCCTTTCTCTTGAGTGTACAGTACAGTTTTTCAAGAGGCTGCGTGGCATCCAATGACATTCATCCAAAATGTCTGTTTTAATTTTTAAGATGGCAACAACCATGGGTAGAAAGAATTGATGTAGACAAAAGCCCTTTAAGGTCTGCAGTCATTTTTGAGCACATCCTGAGATAGGAGTTTGAGAAGCCGTGGGCTAACCTGTGCCTATGTCCTGTGTTTGGCAGTCCTTACTCTAGGAAGAAGCTGGACCCAGGGCTCGGAGCAGTGAGCGCCCTGGGCATTGTGTCACATCTGATCTCACCTTCTACATCTGTAAGGATGTAGAATGAGCTTAGTCCTTATTTAAAAACAAAACCATTTTATGGAGTTCATAAGACTAAAGGGAACATTGTTGGCACAAGGCCAGTGTAACACCCACGCTACTTACATGTAAGTCAGATTCTGCTAAATGGGGGATGTACAGAAATGGCAAACCTGGACCTCCATTCTCTTCCATGTTTATCACACTGGGAAATTCAGTGCATTTTTAGGAAGAAAACAGGAATATAATTCTCTTCTAAGAGGTATGGGAATACAGGTATTTAATACATTAAATGTAATGTAATGTAGTAGATGGTCAATTTGCTATCAAGTAGGGAGAAGACAAATTTAAAAGAATTAACTAAATATGTTAATGCTTCGTTGTCTTTAAAATGTATGCACGAGGGGGCCCCCTGGGTGGCTCCGTCTGTTAAGCAGCTACCTTCGGCTCAGGTCACGATCCCAGAGTCCTGAGATCAAGACCCGTGTCGGTCCCCCTGCTCGGCATGAAGCCTGCTTCTCCCTCCTCCCCTTCACCCTGCTTGTGCTCTCTCTCTCACGCTCTCTCAAATAAATACATCTTTAAAAATAAATAAAATGTGTGTATACAATTCATTTGTGCTAGTAAATATAGATAAGACATACAGGTTATTTGAGAAATGCTTCCTACTTTATGTGGAAATATCTCTTGATAATTTCTAGTCATTTCTACCATGGAAGCAATATTGATGCTTTTATTTCAGTAATGAGACCTCTCCTCCTTTCTGCTTCACGGAAACCCAGTTCAGTGGGTCTCAGCTCACCTCTGAATCTCGGAGGAGCTCATGGCGGCGCCGCGGTCAGTGCCTACTTCTCTTCGTGGTCTGGGTGCGAGTAGAAAGTCTGAAGCTTTCTGTCCAGAGAAGTGGAGCATCAGATGAATCACACACTGATGCACTCAAGTCCGCACCAGCCCTCAGACCGCGCGCACGCAGGGCAGGGTTCACGTGGTTGCGCCGGGGCCTTGACTTGAGTGTGGAGCTCATCACGGGCCTGACTTAACAGCTCCCAATCATGTCAGAAAAGATGAAGGAGGAGCTGCACAGGTGGGAGGCAAATTAAGGCTTTGGAGTAGAAAGGCTGGACTTCGGGTTTAAGACCATAATGACCCCAGCAGGAGAAGAGATATGTTTTGACACGACGGTAATATAATTTCAAGTTTGAGAGGCCTCGTTTTGAATCACGATAAGCCCTTTGAAATGTGGCCACCGCTACTGACCATAAAATAGGTTTCACTTGAATGAAAGAGAACATTCAGTTTCATCTTGGTTTTCTTCAGGGGCCCCTCACACACTGGGATCGGTGGTTTGGGAATCTCATTCGTCCTTATTTCTGGCAGATTTAAAGAAGAGTGCCTAGGATTTTCTTGACTGAAGCAAGTTTTGCTTATTTATTTATTTATTTATTTAAATTGATGAACTGCCCCATGCCAGCCTTCATGTGGAGCTTTAATTAAATGTTGACCAAACTGGTGGGTCCTCGTTCCGCATCACCATATCTGCCTCACTAAGCCCACACAAGCACACGGCATAATTAGACAGGTCCTTTGGGCCTGGAATGTGTGCTACGACCTCTTTCTTTGATGCTGTTCGTGGCCGGGTCCCTGTAACAAAGAGGCCAGTTGATTCTGGTCTTTGTGAATCATGCGGAGGAATGCTTCTGTCTTCCAAGTCCTCAACCCTGCCCTTCTCCTCTCAATTAGTAGTCCTTAATGGGTACAATTAAGTTACATCTTATTTAGTTAATTGGTGATTGGGTGATTGGAAACATGACTATTTAGGTACTTAATCTGTGGTTTGTCCATCTTTAGAATATTAACCACTCAATTTGTCTGATTTTGCAAACATATCAGCTCAAATGATGGTATTGCTCTGTATCCGGGGAAATGCATAAATGAGAGATTACTTCCACCCAGCTTATTAATTTGAGTACCTAGTACTTTAAATTGCCCCTTTCCCCCGCCCTTTCTTGTGGTCCAGCTATCTTATTATAGCATTTAGCCCTTTGTTAGTATTCTTTCCAGCTTCCTTTTTTGGTCTTTTGTCTCTGTAAAATACTCCTAACATTGTTTTCTATGTTTTGAGAGAACATGGTATTTTTTAAGATATGTGCATTTTTTGCTTCATTCTTTTTTTTAAAAAAAGATTTTATTTACTTGAGAGAGAGTGTGCATGCATAGGGTGAGGCAGAGGGGAAGGAGAGGGAAAGAATCCCAAGCAGACTCAGTACTGAGCACAGAGCCCCTAAGCAGGGCTCGATCCCCCAACCCCGAGATCACAGCCTGAACCAAAACCAAGAATCAGACACTAAGCCAACTGAGCCACCCAAGTGCCCCATTTGCTTCATTCTTAAAAACCTCATATTTTGTGAAAAAATTAATAAATGTCCTAGAAGAGATGAGATACCTATTTCGAGTATATAAAACTACATATGGGGGCGCCTGGGTGGCTCAGTGGGTTAAGCCTCTGCCTTCGGCTCAGGTCATGATCCCAGGGTCCTGGGATCGAGCCCCACCTCGGGCTCTCTGCTCGGCAGGGAGCCTGTTCCCCCCTCACTCTCCATGCTGCTCTGCCTACTTGTGATATCTCTCTCTGTGTCAAAGGAATAAATAAAAAATCTTAAAAAAAAAAAAAACTACATATGTTTGCAGACAGTCCTCAGTTAATGTTCAGAAGACGTATTTCTCGTCTTTTATAAATGACTGTGTTTAGGTTTAGATGAACATTTAGATTTTATTAATCACAGCTTGTATCTTCTTCTAGTTTATTTGGTTTTCTTTTCTTCGTGGAATGGTTTTATAACTTCTTACCACCCTCAGATTTTAATAAAGTGGCATTATCCCGAGAGGCCAGTCTCAGTTAGATATAAGTATAAGCAATTAATTAAGATAACCAACCTTAGCCAGAGAGTTAGAGTGTCATCACATGTCACAGTGATCAAGAAGCACCTGTTAATTAGAACATTGAAGTAGCAATGAGTTTTAGAAGAAAACAAAGATTGGTTGAAATTAGCAATATCTGCGTGTCTTGTTTTTTCATAAATCCAACCCATAAACAATTTGTTGTGACAGCTCTAGGCTGGCGTTACGGCATTTTGGATGGGGTCTGATTATAGCTAAAAATAGACATGTGTAAAGATCAGAAGAGGAATATTAAACAATTGAAATTTTGTGAAAGACTGATGCTGTTTCATTGTAATAATTTCCCCAAAGGCACATTAGTAATGCTGCTAAATACAGACTTTAATAGACTTTAATAGTGTGTACTTTAGAGGCCTGATACACAAAGGAATAATGTATAAAACATTCATTATGGAAAATTGCTACCTTTTTTATTTAATAAGAAATCTGTTGAAACAAAACTATTGCACTGCCTATGGCATTATGTTCCTGGTATTAGCAGGCTGGAGAATAATTGCTACCATCTTTTACATGTTTCTCCTTACCTATTCTAATCAAGTTGCAGTCATATTTACTTATTTGTTCCATGAATGAAAACGGGGGCTAAAGAAAAGCATTTGCATTGGTTGCACGCTTGTCCCATTACCTGTGTAATCTCAGGCAAGCACCTTAACCTCAGACTCCATTTCGTCATTTGCACACTGGAGATCATTCTGCTTACCTGGGAAGGTCAAGGTGGGCAAAGGTAAGTGTCGATGCGGTGGAGGCTCCTCATACCAGGCACTCAGTGAATGCTTTTTATTATGATTACTTTCTACATCTGTTTCTCTTTATTCTGGTGTTTCTACGGATGACAGTTGTTGGGGGAGCGGGAAGGGTGTGAGAGTAAGAAAAAGCAATTAAAAAGAAGCCTCGGTAAGCAGCTCTGTCGCCAAGCCTTGCATTGGATTTCAATTTGATTTTAATGTGCTGCTGCTGAGAGCCATGCTGTTGAAAAAGAGAGAAGAGTAAGAAGCAGATGCTCTGGGAAGAACAGTGGGGCATTTATCTCTTTTAATGAGATAACATCATTAGAGTGACAAAGTGCAGTGAATCGATACTCGAAATGGACTGGTGCTATCTTCCCAAAGTGCGGATTGTTATACTTCACAGCCTTAGAATCTGCTGAATCACGAATTCTGTCTTATCTGTTATTGGAGCCACCGACTTTGATCTCGCAGAACAGACCCACACCTTAGTGATCTCCACAGGAGCAGGAAAACGGACTAATTGGATAAATGAGGAAAATCCAGGGTGATTTATAAGTTGCCCTGTAATCAAGGAACCTCAGAGAAAGGAGGTTGGGTCTCCTTTTTTTTTCCCCTTTGGCTTTAAATGGCTGCACATCCTAACCCTCGTCCCCCTCCACCCGCTTTCCTTGCTCCGTGTCTGCTTCTTGGTGTAATGTCAGAAACGCTAATCATGTCAGACCGTGACACTGACAGCCCTGACATTCACAACAAAGAGACAAGAAGGAGAGAGAGGGAGAGAGATCTCAGAGGGGGAAGGTGAGGAGAGGCAGCAGGGTAAGTATTTTTTTCTTGCACATAAAATCTGTAGCTGCAAAACCACCAATGTTCTGGATGTATCACATCCAAGGAAAATTAGGGAACGAGCGAGGTGAATTCTGATGGGGATAAAATTGGGCTAGGAAGACTTTGTGCTACTATTTTTTCCCCCTCTTAGATTTCAGTGTGTAGCCTACATTATAGTTACTGTGGCTATGATTTCTTCTCACCAAGAGGAAAAAACAAAACAAAACAAAATATGCTGTTAAAATATTTTTTTCCCTTTCCCTACCCCAGTTTTTCTCTTTGAAACAAAGCAAAGTTAAGCACTGATCTTAGCAGGAAGCGTGTGCTCTCTAAGGTTTTCCACTGACCAGATTCCTATAGTTTAATCTGAGCAATAGCTGCTTCAGGAAAGAAGTCATCTGTAAGAGATGTTTTTTGACCGTGACAAAGCTGACTTGAGGACTGTTCAGTGTCATTCCCCTGGCTGCCTTGCCTTGGCCTCCCCGGCACCTGCCAGCTACAGGAAAAGCTTACGTTACTGCAATTTGGAGGGCTGACTATGGCCAGGTCTTCCAAACGCCTTTGAGGTTTCTCTCTCCCTCAGGCACTTTCTCCATTTGGAATTGTTCTGGTCAGTGGTCGCTGGTCGTGGGCTTGGATCTTGGATCCGTCATGACCTGGAAACCTGCCGCCACATCTTCCATGTGTTTGGAATCCAGACGCTGGGATCTAAATTGAGCTCTGAGCACTGGCTGAATCATCCTAGCTTTTCTGTAAACACGAGAACCCAGCTGCCAGCTCAGCTTTTGAGGTATTTTGAATTAAAACTCTATGTCTTAGCTAGGATAGCCTTTTACTTTTTCATCACATGATGTAAAAATAAATTAATTAAATGATCAAAAACTGAAAAACAATGTATTGATTCCATGTTATTCACCTTATCGTAAAGGAAGTACATTTTTTTATTTGTATTTGAGAGCAGAAGATGATGGTTACATAGTGAATTCTCTTCAGATTGATTACAAATAATATTGAGAACTCTGGGAAAACCTGAGACCTCTATTTACAATATTCTTGTCCTTAGCACGCAAGTAATACACTGGGGCCACTTGGGAGAATTGTCCCTCTGAATTTACAAAATTAAACAAATTTAAGTGAATTATAGCATAATTTAAACTATGTATAGCAACCTTGACATTGTGGCTTATTTAAAATTCTTGAGGAAATTCTACTTCTATTGGCAGAGGAGAGTAAATTGGTACCTTGGGGAGGATTTAGGGGAATTACCCCAAAATATCTTCTTGTAAACTCACAATGTTTTTTGAACTTCTTTTTTATTCTAAAAATCTACCGTGGATTTTATACCGTTCTCTATGATGTGTTCATGTTTTCTAATTCATATAAAGTAACTTTAAAAATTACTTGCCAGTTTAATTACTTAGTTAAGGATTTTATCAGGTAATTTCATTGTTATAAAGAATAGGTCCTCAAAATTCAGTTTGACACAATGAAAGTTTCCTTTCTTGCCAAAGTACCAACCTAGGGTCGGTCTTTCTGGTCAGTGAACTGCTTTTATTCAGCACTTGTTCAGAAATCCTGAACTCGGCCTCCTTCTATCTTCTGGCTTTACCAGCTGTATTAGGTTTCCAGGATGCTATAATAGAGTACTACAAACTGGGCACTTCAGATAACAGAAATTTATTGTCTCTCAGCTCTGGAGACTAGGAGTCCCAAGCACAAAGTTGAGCAGGACTGGTTCTTTCTGAAGATCTGTTGTCCAGGTCTCTTTCCTTGGTTTGCAGATGGCTGTCTTCTCCCTGTGTCCCTCCATACTGTCTTCCCTCTGTCCAAATTTCCCCTTTTTATAAGGACACCAGTATTATTGAATTAGGGCTCACCCTATTCCACTAAGCCTCATCTTAACAATGACATCTATAATAATCCTATTTCTGAATTAACATCACTTTCTGAGGTATTGATGGTTAGGACTTCCACCATCTGAATGTGAAGTGAGGGACACAGTTCAGCCCATAATGTCATCTTTTGAGGCTTTTGATTGTCTGCATCTGGCTGGTGGAAGAGATAGAGCGTAAAAAAGGAGCATTATACTTCTTAATCACCAGAGCCCTGAAGGGACTGGGCATCTTCTCTTCATAGTCCATTGATGAGAGCGAGCTGTGTGGCTCCACCTGAAGGTAAGGAGCTTGGGAAAAGTCCCTGGATGACTAGTGACTGTGCTCAGTGTCTTCAGGCACATGTGTGTGCACACGAGCCAGACCAGCTTTCTAGCAAAAGATGTCATGTGTCCCATTTCTTCCCATTCCCATTCTCATATGGCACTGAAAGAGGTTTTAAGAGTATCCAAATTTGAAAATTCCATCCTGCCCTGGCTAGGAATGCTTTTCAATTAATGGTCCAAGTATTTATATGTAAATGAGTGCCTAAGGCTCACTGTTTTGTTTCCTTAAGAATCTAATAGATTCTCCAGGGAATTTTACTTACATTATTAATGGGCACCTTTTTTTTTTCCCCTTATGAAACCGTGAAATCCTAATTAATGAGGCTTTACTCTTGGCCAAAAATTTAGCTTGTGGTTAGAAGGATTTCCGACAGTACAGTGACTTTTTTATATTGTTACATGTTCTATTATTACTGAAAAATGATATGCATCCAAGAAGAGAAAAAAGGATATTGTGAGTGCAGGGGACAATTACATAACCTGCTGTGCTTATCTCAAATGGCTAGACTTTAGTATTTAATTATAAAAGTCTTGTCTCTCCTATCAGGTTAGTCATTATTTCGAAAGTTGAACGTGGGTTTTATAAGTGACTAAATAATTGCTTTATATGTTCCTTTTCAATTACAGTAAGAAGTCATGAATTCACTACATTTAGAACTGCTAAAAATTATTTAGATTTGCCTGTTGAATAGGTTTTTTTTTCTAAAAAAGGACTAGGGAAAAAATTTCCACTGTAAATTTTTGGCTTCTCAAAGTAATTTGTAAGAAATTTCCCATGAAAAAAGATACTGCTAGTAATTTAAAAAGGATAAGTAGAGTGCAGTCTGAAAACTTGGTAGGTAGTGTGAAAACACATTAATACTACTGAACCATAATATTTAATTTAGACTTCTAGTCATGAAGTTCCATGTCAAGAAATCATTCTCTTGCTGTTTTATTATTCTGGTACCTTAAAACACTGATGTTATCTCAAGACTTAAAACCTATCTACCAGCGGTAACAATAGATTTCCTTTTGGTCAAAAAAACCCTGACAGTGATACTTTAGTAAAGATAATTATTTCAATGATGGCCTTTTAATCTTTAGTGGCTATACCTTTTAATATGTCAAAATAGACTAAAACAAGTATTGGAGTCATTTTAAGAATGAATTAAATCCTCATTCGTTTAGATGTTATAAATTCAGATTTTTTGGAGAAGGGTCTAGGATGAAGTGTATCCTTTGTCAATTTTTGATAACTAATCATTATTTTATGTTGTTACCATTTTATTGAGTGCCTACCGTTTGCACTAGCTCCTTTTAAAATAGACTATATATATATATATACATATATTTTTTTAAATATTTTATTTATTTATTTGACAGATAGAGATCACAAGTAGGCAGAGGCAGGGAGAAAGAGAGGGGGAAGCAGGCTTCCTGCTGAGCAGAGAGCCTGATGTGGGGCTTGATTCCAGGACCCTGAGATCATAATCTGAGCCAAAGGCAGAGACTTAACCCACTGAACCACCCCAGGTGCCCCTAAAATAGACTGTATTATTGCTGATTTTCACAGCCAGTTTGCAAGAGTTGTTATTATTCCCACTTTACAGATGGGGGAACTCAGGGATGTTTAAGTAATGAGACTAGTATCCCATGTCTAGATATAGAAGAGCCAGTATCTGAATTCAAATCTTACTCTAAAACAAATGCACATTTCCATTTTGTTACATTGCTTTGTAGGAGAATATTTGTTGAAGTGAATTTGAAATAGATTAGATGCATTTGCTAAAAGCTAAAAGTAAAATGCGGCATCCCAGAATGAATGCTTTAGTTTTGGGGAGGAAAAAGCCATTTGCCATGAACAAACTAATGTAGTAGTTGGAAATTATTTCCATCTATTCATTAAAGCAGGTCTCTAGAACTTGCTAACACTTTAGTAGAGTACCACTTCCTAAATAAATGAGCAGTCTATGTATGATTCAGAATACTTCTTAAACATCCATTATCTGACTAACGGAGTTCTTTAGAACTCAACTTAGGTTCCTGAAAACTAGTTTCTAATTCATGCTCTCACACTTGCCCCCTTTCTGAATGTGCCAGGTTATGCAGGTTTTATTGATTTGCCAAGGCAAACACAGAAAAAGGCAGCCTTGAACCATGGGTGGGCCTGGCCTGAGGGCAAGATAAAGAAAACCTGCCTATTTTCCAGTGAGAAGCTCAGCTAGAACCCTAAGATAAAAGAAAGGTATATTCCTCTGAAAACATTTCACCTTTTCACCTTTCCTAGCAACCTGATAAGCCTGACTTCTGATGAAAAGGATGATTTAGAGTTTTGAGGGGTATCTATATCATTTTCAGTTTCATGCCATTTATTCTGTTCATGGTTTCTGCCGTGTGACTGTGGCCAAGTCACATCACCTATTTGAAACTTGGTGACACCATACGTATGAGGAAGCAGTGGGAGTAGACCAGGAGTCGTTAGCCTCGTGTCTCAGCCTAGGGTGGCTTCAGAGGGTATCTGTAAAATGCTAAGAACTGAGTCCCATGTTTTGTATGCATCTGCATTTTTCTGGAGAGAGTGGTTCGTGACTTATTGCATCAGATTCTCCAGGGCCTCAACACACAAAGAAATCTACAGGACAGATTCTGTCTGAAGTCTATACGGACTGTAGCATTCTAGTTTTCTATAAATTTTATTGTGTACAGGCTGTTGTAGACTGCACAGATGAGAAAATGAGTACATTCTATCTTCCTCCTACAGCATGACACGTTAAGGGAAACTTGGAGTGTTTTTATTGTAGACGACGGCTTCTCTGTCCTCTAAGATGAACCTGCTGTGTATAGCAGATGTGCAATAAATATTTGTGGATGGTGACAAAATTCTGTTATTAGCGGATGGATAGTCAATTCATTAGAAGTGAGTTACGTTTGGGTATTGAATGAACATGTTTTTCGAGTCTGAACACTTTTTTGTAGTTCCCTGCAATGGTAGTTTAAAGAATCACTTAAAATAGCACTTTCTTATTTGGAATCTCAGAGAGGTGGGATGTTAGTGCCTGAAAAACGTGCCGCATGAATAGATCGATTCCCACGGTGAGGAAGCAGAGGCCCAGAGGGGTGATATTTTGGTTCTTTTGCTGTCATACCTTCAGTGTGTAAGCATGCTGTCCCTCCAGACAGCCTTCTCATACGTGTCATGGCTCAGCAGATTAACCTGCCTGAAGCAGGAGCCCTCTTGCTCAGCAAATAAACAGACGGGGAGAATAAGAAAGCACTCTAGCACCTCCCCCTCTGGTAGGGAAGAGAAAGACTTAAATAGCATCCCTGCCCAATGGTTCAGGTAGAATCCAATGGAAGTCCACTGTTGAACGGGACTCATGCAATCACTGTATTGAAACAACAGACCCCTCCCTCCAGAACATCCCAGTTCCATTAAAGCAAACGAAACAGCTGCTTCTTGGATGCTTAGATATGCCTTCCAAAACATCAGGGATGTTTACCTACATTACTTCTCTCCAAAAATTGCATTTCTTTTTTTCTGATGGTGGATTTTAAAAACATACATTTGACTCCTTAATATGAATATTATGTGTGTGTGAATATGTGTGTGTGAATTGCTACCATTTACTCTTTCAACCTCTGTTTGAAATTAGGCTTTGTATTCTTTGGCAACTTCGTTAAACGAGAATAATCATGGTAGGCCACAATACTATTAATTTGTCTTCAAAGTTGCTGTGAACAATCTCATTAAGATTTATTTTCCAGGCCAAGTTTGCAATTCAAAGTCAAAAGCAGGCAAAATGTTCACAGCTAGGCTGATTTTATTTTGGAAGCTGGTTTTATTTTATTTATTGGTTAGTTAAAAATGTACTCAGAGAGCTTCCTTTTTTTTTTTTCATTTTTGCACCATTTTGCACTATTATAGCTATTTAACGTGAAATTTTCATGATGATAAATCACTTTTTAGAATTGTCTGAACTGGATTGGTAGTAAGAAGTAACTCTTCAAATTTTTCACTAGGAACAGAAAAGGAACAGTACAAAATATTATTAACTGTATTCTTTGACTTAGTTTCCTAAGATAGATTTACAAATTATCAGTGCCTCTTTTGGTCATAATGAGTACACAGTATGGCACATGGTTTTGTACCATGTATATTTATGTATGTATTTTTAATAGATATAAATAAATTAGTGCCCAGGTACCAAATAATGTACACCCTCAAAATTTGAATTTCAAGGAACAGTGGCAGAAAATACCATCACTAGAAACCGAAACTCTCAAACATCAACATAAAAATGGCTGAGATTAGCTATGTGTAAAATTCCCAGAAGGTAATCCACACTTAGACAAACCAACAAAAATCCAAATAAGTGTTGATAATGTTAGCTAAACATAACACTTTTGAGATTATAACATGTTAATATCAGAAGCAAACAGTTGGCAGCTGGTCTGTTTGGGAGCCACAGAAAGAAGTTGTGGCCCCTGAAAATTACAGAGATGTCCCCGATCATCGCAGACCAGTTGCTTGCTATTGGCAAAATGTATTGCCAATCCATTTTAAGTCCATGAGGTTTAATGACACCAACCTACAATCAAATCATTTGGTTCTTTGCCCGTGCTTCTGAACTTAATGTTTTCCCAGCAGTGAGGGCTCTGGCCTCAGCATTGAGGACTGAGCTCAGCTGGAAGCTCAGCTGCTCCTCTGGCTGTGTGACCTTGGCCAAGGCGCTCAGCCTCTCTGGGCTACAGCCTCCTCAGCTTGAACAAGTACACAAAAGATACTTCAAAGGCTTATCATGAGAGTTAAATGAAATCACTAATGTGAAAGTGCCTAGGACAGTTCATGCCCCATGGTAAACTCTCAGTAGATATTTTCATTAAATAATAATAATAATAAGCTTGCCCCAGTATTATGTTCTTCTGGGAAGTTCTGTTTTTCAGTGTAGATTGATAAGTAAGCATTCCAGGTAATCATCAGTCTGACTTTTATGACTATGGGTAGAATGAGCAGTCTTGATGTGAACAAACACAAACCATTTCTCTTTCGTGCAAACCTGAGACCTCCGTGGGCCTGGCCTCCCTGTGACTTGTGAGTTGCAGGAGGAAACCCCCCAGAAGAGACCGTGAGAAGCACTTGACTGGCCTCCGCCACTTAACTCCCACAAAATGGAAGCTAGTCCCTTGCAAAGTTTGGTAGATTGGGTTGAAAAGTTAAGAGAGAGAGAGAGAGAGAGAGAGTGTGTGTGTGTGTGTGTGTTTTAAATAGGACCCAGAAACTAAATATATGCGTGTACTGTAGCAAACGAAAGAAATATGAGTCCCACTCACAATATATTTTTCAGATGCTGTTAACCGGGTTTATTTTTACTTTGACAGATACTTCCGTTTAGGGGGTGCTTTCCACAGACAGATTGTATTGTGCAAGAGAAAATTCGGTAAATTTTGCCTCTAGATTTCCTCCAGATCTCACAGGTGACCACACCCAAGCCTCTGTATTGCCATGTTCTCAATAAGAGACATGAGTTATTACTTCGGTAAATAACCTTGGTTTCTCTCGGGAGATTTTGTTGTCAGAATTTGTCATCTTTTTTAATAGGACATCATGGTTAATATAGGGAAAGACCAACTATGTTTATGCAACAGAGTCAAATTAAAAGTGGTGCAATTATATTTTTATCACACTTTTAACTTCATTAGGTCCCTACAATGACCGTGTCCTTAATGATTAAGAGTTTGCACTCTGAGCATCTTGAGACCTGGGTTCAAATCCCAGCTCAGGAACAGAGGTGCTGAGATCTTGGACAAGCTCCCTAGTGTATTCCTAAACCTATTATCTCTGAAATACCCACCTCCTAGGGCTTCTTTGAGGATTATGTTGGATCATGCCCGTATAAATGTAACATTCAGCCTCTGGTGAAAGTTGATAAATGTTAGCCATTGTGAGAAGGATGAGGGAGGAGCCCTGGCAGAGTTATCAAAAGTGACTTTTCTGTTTCAATTTAATAAACACCTGGGATTTCATATTTGCCTGCTTGTCTATTTCATGATAACCTTGAAAGGATCTGACTCATTTGGACCAAATTTGTTACACTGTATTTTAAGTTTCTAATAAGAATATCAACTCCAAATCCTGACAGTCCCTTATATCTTCTTGTAGCTACTATGCTAAAAAAAAAAATAAAAAGCTACTATTTATAGAGAGCAAGGTATATCTCCAGAGTGACTTCAGATGTTAGAGTAACCTTGGTTATGTTTTGCAGGAATCATTAGGAAGGGTTTTGAGCGGAAGGGTCTAGAAAACACTGGAAATGGAAGTAGCTTCTTTGTCTACTGCTCCAGTGTTTTTCTACAAGTGGTTTGACTTAGTTCTGTTGGGACTTGGTTTTGTTTCTTAAGTGGAAAAACTCTTTTGTGTCTCTATTTTATATTAATTCCAGGAGTTTGAGTCAGTGCTGAGTCCAGTAGTTAATTAATATTGAAATCAAACTCTAAACTAATCCTTGGGATTACATCCATTATGTAACTCTGAAGTGGGCTTGAACAGAGAAAATTCCAGTACTGTTTCTCTCTCCATGTTAAATATAGTAGAGGCCAGTCTTCTCTATGAATGTACATGCTGCATCAGAAGTAATTTTTTAAAGAGGTTTTAAATTTGGGGAAAGGATGTATGTTCTTGTTCGGCGTCCCTGTCCCGGCATTAGTAACAGTAAGGAATTTTCCAAGCTGGCTACCAGAGTGAATAAAAACCAGGTGCATTTATATAATCGGCATAAAAATTATGTTCTATCTGCATTTTTAATTGAGCCAAACACTGCACAGAATTAGACACAGCCTTTGCTCTCTAGGAGTTTAAATGTAAGACAGAAGATGCTAATGTGTGTGTACATGAAGACAAATTCATTTAACATTTTATAAGCACTGTGGATGGTTCCATTTCGTACCTTTGCAGCCTTCCTCAGCCTAGGTGACTCATTCACAAATTATCCATGCCTGTTCATTCATGAGATAAATTTTTAAAATTAAAGAACTTGTGTTTTTCTATTAGTTTTTGTAACTAATACAGTTCATTTTAGAAAAAGTAAGAAGGGAAGTATAAAGAAAAAACAAAAATTACATATAATCCCATCACCTAGAAAAGATTATCCAGTGTTATATTTTAGCAGCATTTTTAATGTTATCTTTTAAAATGTTATCTGTGTATTTTATATAACTGAGATCTATGTTTGCACGTTTGCTTTGTGCTATTTTCATTTACCATATCTTTTCATGTTTCCTATTAAATATTTTTTAAGACACAATCTTAGGAGTGTTATGATTAAGTATAATTTGAAAGTTGAGAATCCAGCTTCTGGTCTCCTAGAACGGTCATTTAATATATAACAAGTTAAAGGATCAATCTAACTGTTCACCAGAGCATCTAGACCTATTTCCGAAATAGAGCTATTGTTCACCTAAAGTGGAAACTCACCCGGCTCTGCATATTTCCTCGGGCTGGGTTGCTGTTCCGTGTCTATCTTTCCTCATTGACTTATCAGGCTCCATGCACACATGCACGCTTGTTTATAGCAGTCTTCCTGATATGCAGCCGCGGCGTGGGTTTTGGAAAACTGCCCAGCTACATACCATTCATACCGGCTGACATTCAGCTTCTGGTAGCTAATTGGGTACTCTTAACTCCTTCGATCTCTGAAGAGCTCACCCTGTAGGGCCACCAACCACAGGACTAACACACCCACTAATTCTCTGGCTGTTCATATTCACGCACACAGCTCCATTATGTATGAAAAGCGGCATATTGGCCCAAACGCCATGAAAGAATTGGGGTCAACTTGTAAAAATCACTGACTCTCTGTTTGTCACTCCTTTAGCCATACCATAAACAACTGCATGAGTTCATAGGCCTTTAAGTTTAAGATGATGCTTCCTGAAGCACCTTGGAAGCAGATGGAGTCTGAAGGGGTTTCTAAGGAATGACAGAGACCATTTCCCATCTCCGAGGATGGGTGTGCCCCCTGGGCTGGGGTTCACCCCTTGTGTTAGGAAGTGTTGCTTCAGGATCCCTAAAGTCATTCCTTTCCAAAAACTTCATCTGGTCCTTCCACTTTCCCCCAGAAACCTGCTGTTCTTCATAGCTCTTCTGTTTCTTGTGGAGAATGAGCATCACAAGAGAAAGCCCAGTCTGGCTAAGTAGTAGGGAGGGAATAAGAAGAGGCAGATGGAGGAGGGAGATTATGCAAAGTAGTAAGATTACATATGAATACTGGATGAATTTCAAAATCTTCCCATTATCTCTGTGAACACTCACCTTTTTTTTTTTTTTTTTTTTCCTTCAGCAAAGACTTTTATTCCCTTACATCAAACAGCTGTCCTTATATGCAGGAATCGAAAGAGGAAATATTCACAATAACAGCACACCAGGAAGGGGGAGCCCAGATAAAGAGGAGATGTTAAAGTGACATTCATTCTATTTACAAATATCTCCACTGAACATGTTTCAGTGGTTAATCAGAGCTTTCTTGCCTGGCACTTTCTAAAATGATATCATTATCTGGCTTGCTGTTTCAGCCGATCTAGGAATACCTTGCCTGTGGGTCAGGGTACTTGGTTTCATATAAACAACTCGTAAGAGCCCTTTACAATTTCAGAAAGACAGGTAAAAAGAGAAGAAACCGCTATACAAGTTATGTGGGGGTGAGGGGAGGCATTGGCAACAATCCTCTTCCTACACAGACACTGCGAGAAGGCATCTTCTGCCATTTCTCGTGATTAAAATAGTTTGTTTTTCCTCAAACCACACTGAATTTAGTTTCTCAGGAGATGAAAGCACCTTTGCTACTCCTGTGGGAGACCATGACATACAGGCTTAATTGCCTCATGGGTGATATGAAGTCGTGGAATAAAAACTAGCCATCACTCTTTAACCAGTTCGGCTTAGTAAACCTTGACAGCTAGCAAAACTCAGCCAGACATCCTTGATTACAGGCAGTGCACAGGGCCCCAGGAGCTGGTCAGGATGAGTTGTCCAGTAGGAGTTAATTTCACTACATTGGTTTCCTCTGTTTGAACTTATCCTTCTCAAATCTAAGAATGACTGAAAATGGATTAACCAAATGTTTTTCCTGCTTCCAGCCATGGCATTTTCTTCACAGTGATGGCCATTTTCTTCACTGGGATACTATTCACTTTTTTTTGGCAAGAATTATTTGTTTTTATTAAAACTTTCTGGCTTGCTTAAGTCTATTTACGCTATGTAATAAGAGAGAGAGGCATCAGTGAGTATGTTAGAATTTCACAGACCTTGCTTCTCACAGCAGGGACCCACAATCAGCATTGTCAGGCAGGGACATGTGATCAAGTCACAAACTCAATGGGAAGGTCGGCTGCGAAATCAGTATCAACATAAACATACATCCGGTTAACTGATTTGCTGTTTGCTCCATACCACAGGTCAGGTGATGTCTCTGAGAGCAAATACATTCAGTATTATACAGATGTCAGCTATTATCATTTCTGTACATAACCTCACACTTAGGGGGCACCAGCCTGGCTTAGTTGGGAGAGCATGCTACTCTTGATCCTGGGGTTGTGAGTTCGAGGCCCACGCTGGGTATAGAGATGATTAAAAAAAATTAAAATAATAATCTCCTACTTGGGAGGTAAAGGTAGTTCGGAGAGTAATCATCCTGCTAGCATGGTCAAAGAGATTTAGGTACAAGTTATGGCTCTCCTCCTGTTTACTTAGTGTGGGACTCGGGGCAAGTTGCTTTCCTTTCTAAAAAAAAAAAGAAAAAAAAGTAAATATATATGTGTGTGTGTGTTTCTGTCTATATATGTGTATATAAATAGAAGTGATTTTCTTTAAGTGCATAAGTGTGATGATAGCATATACACTTTTGGTTCCCCCCGCCTTTTTTTAAAACTTTTCCCTTTTTGCTTGGATCACTTCCCTTTTTTTCTCCTCTTTTCCCACTTTAACTGCCCAGGTAGCCTTCCATATTTTTTCCCATTTTTACATAACCAGTTATATAAGTGGAGAATCATATAAACACACATGCACACACCCCAGCACACAAGTGAGAGGACAGAGATTGTTGTTTTGTTTTATAAACATGAAAACATGTTCTATGGGGTATTCTCAAAGCATCAGTGCAGTTTTAAGTTAATGACTTCAGAGTCATAATTGCTATGCACTTACAAAAGACATACTGCAATATTTCATTATTTACATTTATTTTATAGCATATTTATACTTATTTAATTTTTTGGTAAATTTTGAATAGCACATTTTATTCTTAAATTTTTGTGTACAACAGCTTCTGTTATATTGAATTTTAATAAGAAACATCAACAATTTTAAATGTTCAAAGATTAACCTCTCAAGTGTTGTTTTTGTAAGTATGTAACATTCATACTTCTGAAATTACTGAAGTTAAAAAATTCACTAAGATGTTTGGGACTCTCTATTACATTTCTTTTCCTATCTTGTATTCCTTTAAAACCGTGTTGAAATATTTTCATTCAACTGACAGAGCTCTGGTTCATTCTTTCTAGTGGCTTCATAATTTTCTATAGAATAATCCTTATAACTTATTTCATAGCTTATTGATGAAGGTTTACCTTGGTCATTTTTTTTTTAAGCCATTGTCAACATTGTAGTAGTCATAATCTTTGTACATGTCCTTGCAAACAAGTAGTGGTAATTCTTAGCATTGGTTCCAAGGAATGGAACTGCAGGATTAAAATGTAGATGTAATTTTATTTACTTTTTTTTTAGAGGAGTGGGGAGAGGGAGAAAGAAAGAATCTTAAGCAGTCTCCATGCCCAGTGCAGAGCCCAATATGAGGCTTAATCGCACAACCCTGAGATCCATGACCTGAGCCAAAATCAAGAATTGGATGCTTAACCGACTAAGCCACCCAGGCAACCCGATGTAATTTTAATTCTAATGTGGCTGTAAAAGGCTTTAGTTGATTAATTTTAAAAATGCCTTAGGTTATACAGTAAGAGTACAGTTAACCTTTGAACAGCATAGGGATTAGTGCCAAACTCTCCCCCAAGCAGTCAAAAATCCATGTGTAGCTTTTGACTTGACAAAAACTTCACTTACAATCTACTGTTAATTGGAGACCTTACCGATAACATAAACAGTTGATGAAACACATGTTTTGTATGTTATATATATTATGTACTATATTCTTAAAATAAATCCAGAGAAGAGAAAATCTTACTAAGAAAATCATAAGAGAAAATACACTTATGTAATATATTCACAAAAGAAAAAAAAAATCTTGAACACAGTTTAAACCTGTGTTGTTCAAGGGCCAACTGTATTTGAAAATTCACATGCATTATGTTATTTGATGCTCATGATGGCCTTTGAGGTGGGCAGAGTAGATATTATTGTTCCCACTTTACTGATAAGAAAATGGAGGCACAGAGAAGCAGTTTCTCACAGTTACCCAGGTGGAAAGTTCTTGACTACAGTCTAGAACCGAGTCCCATCCTGAAGAAGCACCTTACAGTCTTTCTTTACCTATATTTTTGGTCTTGATAAATCAGTCAGATGAAAATCTTCTAAGCTAATTGAATTAAGAAAAGGTTATATACCTTTGGTTAGTTATGCTACCAGGAGAGGGCAGTAGTTGAAATACATTGATTTTCCTAAATATTTGCACCCCCAGGCTCTTTTGAGGGACATACTTTTGTTATCTTTTGGACATTTTTAATGTCTTGATTTTAGTTTAGGGTTACGTGTTTGGTCATTGAAATCTTTATTAAGATTTGATGGCTCCATTTCATCAATGATCAATTCCTCCTGATACTTAAAAATAAAATTAGTAGCACACAATAGAGGGTATTGCAAGGGTTGTGAACGAATGAACATTGTTTCCTTGGTGCCCTTAAAGAACTTCTGTGTTACAGATTCTGAGTCTGGCTGTTCAGATTCCAGTTCTGCAAAATGAACTGACTGACTTGGCGGCACTTCATATAGCACTCAGTTTCCTTATCTGTAAAATAGGGGAGAATACACCTACCTCCTAAGGCTATTAGGGAGCTGTCAATGTACACTGCTTACCGCAGCACGCAGCCCCGAACAGAGCTTGGTACAAGCACGGGCATGTGTGGTCCAGCCCCGCCACAAAGCCAGGCTGACCCTGCCCTTCGAAACACGTTAGAGTGTGACAATGTCTCCCGGGAACACAAAGGGTGGATTTTTTTTTTTTTTTTTAATATCTATACCATTGCCCCCATGCCAGTCAGCGGCTTTGCATTTTGTGCTCAAATCAAGAACTGATACAGTGTAACTCCTTAAGTAGAAGTAAAATTATAGGAAGGCTCATGGTCTTCCTAGGTACCATTTTTTGAGTGACAACTGTATAAACCACAGTGAGTACTTCTGTTCCTGCAAGAGTCTGATTGAGAGGAACAGCAAAAAGAATTTTAGTTTCTCTTCCTCCAAGCGAACATTGTTTTCTTAGCTGTCTTTTTTGGGAGATGGGAAGGAGTGGTTACTTAAAACCAACAGTGTGTGCAAATTGGAGTGACGGGTGTAGTTAGCTTTTACTATCTAGCTAATAGACAAGCCCCCCAAAATATGGCTTGGGGGACACCCGGGAACAAATAGATTTTTTTGTTCCCTTCAAAACTGTTACGAAGAATCTTTTTGTTTCTAGAAGAAACAACTGTAGAATTGAGCTGTTTATTTGTAACGTGCTGTCCAATTGAGGGATGATATTTAATATCCAACCTGTCATTTTAAATAATAGTAAGGCGGTGAGGTAAGTGGAATGAAGCCAGGAAATTCAGAGTTGCAGCTGACATTTCATCCTCTTCGAGGTTTGTGAAAAGGCCACAGCTAACTTTGCATTTCCCCAGGAAGAAGGGTGGAGGTTCTGTTGCTATCACACCCTGTACATTATTCAAACACAAGGTTGTTCACTTGCTCTTCTGTACAGAGTCGTTACCGAAAATGAGTCTTTGGCCGGCTTCGTGCTGGTGAGCTGTTATTCTGGTCCACAGCACTTGGGGAAAGGGATAGTACAGGTACCTGCTGCAGGCTAAGAACAAAAATGGACATTTTCCTGACCCTATCCCAAATGGCTTCTGGCATTCTGTCTACAGAAACAGTTTTTCAGTAAAGGAGGAAATGTTTCAAGGCCAGGAACTAAAGAGAATACTTAGATTTATGATCCAGAAGGCTTTCTTATCAGCTTTAGTGCCGCAAGAATGTGATGTAAAATCTGTTAAGCGTGGAATCCTCCCTGGTGAGGAAAGTGAAGTCCGCAGAAAGCCCAGAACAGTTCTGAGTTACAGTTAATCAGTGGTAGAAGCAGAGAATCATGGGGTTCTGATGGCTCCCCCAGTCCTTCCTGTGCATAAGCTTTACAGCCTCTAACCCAGAACCCAAGTTGGGTGACAGTTCACATGACCTGTTTCACATTTTATGCATTACATTCCACCAGAGGTACAAGATGTTGATGTAGGCAACGGAGTCCAAGAGATCCAAGTTCTCACTGGAATTCTACCACTTACTAACTGAAAGATCCTGGGGATGTTCACCTCTAAATCTCAGCTGTCTTGTTTGCTAACAAGGCTAGTGATAGCTCATTGAACTGTTGTGGGAATTCAGGTGGTAATGTGGAAAGTTCAGTACAAAGCCTAGCATACAATGGGTGCTCAACTGATGAGAGCTCTTCATGGGCCAGGTACTGTGCTATGCATGCTGGAGACGTGAAAGAAAATAAGATACCATCCCTGCACTCAAGTAGCTTGCTGTATAGTTAACAAGACAGACATACTGATAAATACAGAAGAATAAAACCATGTGCTTTCAGGGAAATGATAGCCGTGAGGTATGTAAGGAGAGCAGACAAGAGGGATTTGGGAAGCCTTCAGAATGGAGGTGTTTCACAGGTTTTTGAAGATGAGTAATAATTTTGAGACAGGCAGGAATTTTTTAAGAAGAGAAAAGAGCATGGAGTATGCTCATGTATGGACCCATGAAATCATCATTTAACATTAACATGTTAATATCGATATAGAGGGCAATTGGTTTGCATTGCTGTGGTATAAAGCTCATACACAGAAAAGCTAGAAAGGGGGCCATATTCTAAATGGCTTGGAGGCTATTCTCTGTGAGTATGGGTCAATACTGAAAGATTGTTAAACTGGAAAATAATGTGGTAATCTTTATGTTCTGTAAATATTCCTCTGTGGACAAGTTATGTATTGGAGGGGAGGAAGCATGAGAGCTGGTGTAAGATAATGAGAGCATTGAGTCTGGCTTGGGTGACTGGACCCTGCCACCCATGACTGATTTGGAAGGGTCAGTACTAAGTACCACTTGAGATATTTTGTGTAGGGTACCCAGATGGTCAGATCATCAATGTCATTTTAATTACATTGGCAACTTTAAAATATTTTATGAGATGGGATCGGGAGGAAGACGAACCATAAGAGACTTCATCTCACAAAACTAAGGATTGCCAGGGGGAGGAGGGTTAGGGAGAGAGTGCTTGGGTTATGGACATTGGGGACATTGGGGAGGTGAGTGCCGTGAAATGTGTAAGCCTGATGATTCACAGACCTGCACCCCTGGGGCAAATAATACATTATATGTCAACAAAAATAATTTAAAAAAGAAATTAGGGACGCCTGGGTGGCTCAGTTGGTTGGACGACTGCCTTCAGCTCAGGTCATGATCCCGGAGTCCCGGGATTGAGTCCCGCATCGGGCTCCCAGCTGCATGGGGAGTCTGCTTCTCCCTCTGACCTTCTCCTCGCTCATGCTCTCTCTCACTGTCTCTCTCAAATAAATAAAATCTTTAAAAATAAATAAATAAATAAATAAATAAATAAATAAATAAATAAAATAGTTCTGGGGCGCCTGGGTGGCTCAGTGGGTTAAAGCCTCTGCCTTCAGCTCAGGTCATGATCCCAGGGTCCTGGGATCGAGCCCCGCATTGGGCTCTCTGCTCCGTGGAAAGCCTGCTTCCTCCTCTCTCTCTCTCTCTCTGCCTGCCTCTCCGCCTACTTGTGATATCTCTCTCTGTCACATAAATAGGTAAAATCTTTAAAAAAAAAATAGTTCTGAAGTTTATGAGTTATAACATGTAAAGTGCATGACACATTTAAATATGTGCCAAAAATGTTAGATCTTTAAAAAAATTTTATGAGAAAAGAAAATATTTGCAAATTTTTCTGACATTGATCAGCCCCTCATTTTTGCCTGAGCAAAATTGCTCTTTCCAAGAATTACTTTTGAAACTAAAGGATTATGGGGCGCCTGGGTGGCACATTTGGTTAAGTGTCTGCCTTTGGCTTGGGTCATGATCTCAGGGTCCTGGGATGGAGCCCCGCACCCTCAACGAGGATTCTGCTTCTCCCTCTCCCTCTGCCTTTGCCCCCAACTTGTGCTTACTCTCTTTAGCTCTCTCAAAAAAATAAATAAATGAAATCTTTTAAAAAATAAAGTAAAAAAAAAAGGGATCAGGTTTTTTTCCACTGAGAAGTTGTTTTTAATGTAAGAATTCAAGCTTTCAGGCATTTCTTAGTGACTGTTCTTTCCTTATCATTTGTTCTTCCATTGTTTTTCTCTTGTCTAGTGCAGGCAGCTATGAAAACACAATGATTTTGGTATGTACGTTTAAAACCTATCAAGAGAATGGTGATCTTTTCACAGTATATACAAATACCAAAACATTACTTTGTATACCCGAAACTAATATAATGTTTGTCAGTTATACCTCAATTAAAAATTTTTAAAAATAGCCAGTTCAGAAAATAAAAACCCTACCAAGAGAGTTTCTTAGGATTTTGGTGTATTAGGAAAATCAGTGTATGAATGAAGACTGTAAGATTTTCTATAATGAGTTAAAAAAATCAATCAATAAATATTAATCTTAAAATTTAGATATAGAAAAATTATCTCCTAAATGTTTGTGTTTTCCAACTTGAAACAGTTTTACAGTACTTTTTTTTTACTATTTTATATATTTATTTGAGAGAAAGACATAGTGGAAGAGAGAGAACAAGTGGGAAGCTGAGGGAGAAGCAGTCCCCCCGGTGAGCAGGGACCCCGACGTGGGGCTCGATCCCAGGACCCCGGAGCCATGACCTGAGCTGAAGGCAGACACCAAACCAGCTGAGCCACCCAGGCACCCTATTATTATAATACTTTAAAGTACACATTTTGACAAAGTTTGACAAAGTTTCTTTACTGCTTTAAGAAGTATACCATTCATACAGAAGGGAACATACAGCTTCTTGGTACATTTTAAACAATAAAGTAAGGAGACCTCCACATTTCTTCTACTCATCTCAAGAACTTGAGACTCGGATATATCTCTCTCCTAGGTCACATTCTCCTCTCCTCAATTCTTTCCTGGATTCTGAGATAATCACTCTCATGCCTTTTGCTTCACTTCACTACATATATGTATATCCCTAAACAATTTACAATATTATTTTAACCTTTATATAAATGGAATTATACTCACTATTTTGTGACCTGCTCCTGCCAAAACATTATGTTCTGAGATCCATCTGTATTGATGTGTATAACTTCATCCATTCATTTTTCATTCATTGTATTTTGTTGTATTTATTATACTATAATTTATGTAGTCATTTCATTGTTGAAGAGCCCTGAATTTTATCACATATATGATAAACATATTGACTTCTTTATTAATAAAAATAATTTGCAGGAGTACCTGGTGGTGCAGTCAGTTGAACATCCGACTCTTGCTTTCAGCTCAGGTTTGATCTCAGGGTTGTGAGATGGAGCTCCATCTTGGGCTCCATGCTTAGCTCAGAGTCTGCTTGAGTTTCTCTCTCCCTCTTCCTGTGCTTCCACTGCCTACCTCAAATAAATAAATAAGTCTCCTTTTAAAAAAAGAAATTATCTATTATTCATTTGAGTGAGAGAGAGAGAGAGCAAGCACAAGCAGTGGGGTGAGGGAGAAGGAGAAGCAGACTCCCTGCTGAACTGAGCACCCAACCTAGAGCTCAAACCCATGATCTGAAGATCATGATCTGAGCCAAAGGCAGATGCTTAACCATCTGAGCCACCCAGGCTCCCCTAAATAAATCTTTTAAAAAATAAAATAAAAATAAAAATATTTTGTAGATTCTTTAGTGTTTTCCGTTTGGATTTGTATCATCAATAAGAAATGGTGGGCACCTGGGTGGCTCAGTTGGTTAGGCAACTGCCTTTGGCTCAGGTCATGATCCTGGAGTCCCTGGATCGAGTCCTGTATAGGGCTCCCTGCTTGACAAGGAGTCTATTTCTCCCACTGACCTTTCTCCATTATGCTCTCTCTCTCTCTCATTCTATCTCTCTCAAATAAATAAAAAAAATCTTCAAAAATTAAAAAAAAAAAAAGAAATGGTAGTTTGGGTTTCTTTTTTTCCTTTTGAATTTGTATGATGTTAATTCCTTTTTCTCATTTTATTGAGCTGGTGGAATCTTCATTGTTAAGTAGAAGTGGTAATGGCAGATTTTACCTTTTCATTGACTTACAGACAATAATTTAAAAGTTTTACCCTTGACTATAGCATTATTTTGTGGTACCCCTTACCCAGTTGAGGAAGATTCTTTCTATTCCTTGTTTACTAGGAGTTTTAATTATGAATAGTTGCTATATTTTCTTGAATGCTTTTTCTGTATCCTTTGAGATAGTGATTTCTTTTCTACTTCTTTAATCTGCTAGTGTGATGTATAAATGATATTGAAACAACCTTGCATTATGGGAATAATTCAAACTTAGGAGACATGTTATTTTTCCTTAAAAATTACTAGATTTCAATTACTAATATTTTGTTCAAGATTTTTGCATTTATATTTACAGATAAAATTGTCCTCTGTTTAGTTTTTCCTTGGGGCTCTGTGAATTTTAGTTTTTTTGTATTTTGAAGATATTTTGAGGCATATAATATTATTTTATCTTCCTGGTGAATTAAATGTATTTATTAATATGTCATGGCCCGTTCAAAGTTGACAAAACTGACTAAAGTTAATTTTGTATGGGTTTAACTTAGCTACACTAGATTTCTGGGTTAGTATTTGCCTACTAATATTTTTCTCTACTTTGCGTTTTACAAAGACACAAAAGATTTAAGATTTGTCTTTTATAAATCATGTAACTGACTTTTGTCCTGTGAGCTTTATTAAGGTATAATTTATATACAGTAACAGCTCACACATTTTAAGTGTACATACAGCTTGATGAATTTTGACAAGTGTATACAGTCATGTAACCACCACCACAAAAAAGATACAGATCATTTCCATCACACCAGAAAGCTCCTCATGCCCTTTTGCAGTCAGGTTCTTTCCCTCACTTCTGGCCCCAAGAAACCACTGAGCTGCTTTTATCACTAGAGTATTATCTTCTCTAGAATGTCATGTAAATGGGATCACACAGCAGTCTTTGGTATTTGACTTCTTTCATTTATCATCAAGCATTTGAGATTCATCCATGTTGTGACATGTATCAATCTTTGATTCCTTTTTATTTTTAAGTATCATTCCGTTACATGGATATACCACTATTTGTTTCATCATTTGCCATTTGGACATTTGGGTTTTTTCATTCTGGAGCTATTACAAATAAAGCTGCTATGAGCATTCACATTCAAGTGCTTATGTGAATATGTTTTCTGTTTTTTAATTCAATCAGACAGTCTTTGTCTTCTAACGAGAAAATATATTACATTTCTATTGTTTAGTAGATTATATCAGTTCCATTTGCATTTTCAAACAAAAAATAATCCTTCGTTTGTATTCATTTTGACCATCTTCTCTTTTGCTTTCTATTTGTTTTACTTTGTTGTGCTTTTTTTTTTTTTATTATTGCCTTCATTTGGGTTAGACGAGATTTGCTTTGTTTTGGTTTTTATAATTTCATGTTATTTCTTCTATTAGTTCGGCAATTGTACACACTATATTCTCTTTCAGTGCTTACCCTCAAGTTGTTAGCATCCTATTTAACTTAATGAAGCCTTACACTACACACTATCTTCTCTCTTCTCCCAAACAATTCAAGAATCTTAGAATTCTGTAATTCTAATCATTCTTTTTTAGCCTAATGTGCCAGTGTCATCCAGTTTTCAATTTTATCCTTCTTTTTTTAAGACTATTTGAGAGAGAAAGAAAGGGAGAGAGAGAGAGCATGAGCAAGGGGAACAGCAGAGGGAGAGCGAGAAGCAGACTCCCTGCTGAGCAGGAGCCCGAGTGAGTCTCAATCTCAGGACCCTAGGATCATGACCTGAGCCAAAGGTAGACACTGAACCAACTAAGCCACCCGGGTGCCCCTTTACCCTCATTTTATAGTAGACATTATTACATTTTGCATATAGTCAGCATTTGTTTTATACAGTCCATATTTATTTCAATTTAGTCATATGTTTACTATTTTATTTGCTCACCATTCCCTCTTTCCCTTGGATCTCTTACTTTTCTCTGAAGTATGTCATTTAGGAGTTCTTACAATGAATTTTTTTTAAATAAACCTTTTTTTTGTTAGACTGAAAATGCCTTTATTTGCCCCGTTTTTGTGAAAGGTAGTTTTGTTGAGTATATAGTTCCATGTTTAGTATAATTTTCTCTCTCTGTTATAAATATATCTTCCCCAGATTTCTCTTCTTCATTTGAGAGATCAACTTTCAGTCTAATTGTCACTCACTTGTAGGTAATCTGCTATTTTCTCTGGCTATTCTGAAGATCTTTTTTGATGACGGTGTTCTGGAGCTTTTACCAGGATTTATTTGGGTGAGGACTTTTCTTTATCATCCTTGGATTCCTTTGGCTTCCTGAATTTGATGCTTCATAGTTCTAGAAAGGTGCTAATTATAATCATTTTTTTCTTTTTCAGGCAAAGTTTCTTTTATTATTATTAATCATTGAGGTATAGTTGACATACAATGTTAGTCTCAGGTAAACAACAAGTATAATCTCTTATATGCTACCTTTCCCTCATTCTCTGTGTTTTCTTCATACTCTATGTTCCATAACTTTTAATCTTTCTTTCATAGTTTCATCTTTTTTCTCTGTACAAGATTATGTATTTCTTTTTATCTATCTACCAAATCATGTATTCCTTTTCAGCTCTATCTAATTCAGCATTGGACTCACCCCCTGAATGTCTAATTACAAGATTGGTTTTTTTTGTTTGTTTTGTTGTTTTTGTTTTTTTCATTTCTGAAAGTTATTTTTGGTTCTTTCTCAAATCTGCCTACTCATGTTTGATATCTCATTCCTTTTTTCATATTTTAAGATCCTTTCTCTTTTTCTTTATAGACACTAAACTTGTCAGTTTTATATTCTGTATCTGAATATATATTCTGTGTCTTGTAGTGTTTGACTCTGCGATTTGTTTTTCCTTACTTTTGTTCATGACAGCTTTTGTATTTGTGTGTTTTGTGATTTTTGATTGTGAACTCAATTACTTGGAACTCTGAAAATCCTTTGACACTTGGATTTAAAGTTCGTTTTTCTAGAGAGCTTTGCATTTGCTCCTGTCATGTGTTTGAGGGCATTGCCACCCTAGACAATTTTTACCCTGTTTAGGGTAAATATTCCTGTTTAGGGAGGGACATACAAGTTCTGATCCTAAGCAAGAGTGGGCTTAGAATATTCTGAGGAAATGTATTCTTTGTTCCTTCTCTTCCTATTATTAAGGCTTATCCCTTCTTACTTCTGTTCCTGCGAGTTTTTTGTTTTTTTTTTTTTTAACTTACTCCACTAGGGATTTTTTTTTTTTTAAGATTTTATTTATTTATTTATCAGAGAGAGAGAGAGAGCAAGCACAGGCAGACAGAGTGCAAGGCAGAGTCAGAGGGAGAAGCAGGCTCCCTGTGGAGCAAGGAGCCTGATGTGGGACTCGATCCCAGCACGCTGGGATCATGACCTGAGCCGAAGGCAGCTGCTTAACCAACTGAGCCACCCAGGCATCCCTCCACTAGGGATTTTTTATCTTTCAGGTGTGTGAGCTTTAGATTTGTCTCCTGTCCCATAGACTTTTTTTGTCTCTTAAAACCCCCACCAGGGATTGGCTCATGTCTCCAGGATACATATCTAACTCGCTTCTAGTCTTCTCATCATTTTTGACCTTTAACAATTACTATTACTTTCCTGAAGTTTAACCATAATTTTTTTTAAAATATTTATTTATTTATTTTGAGGGTGGGGGCACAGGGAGAAAGAGTCTTAAATAGACTCAGTGCTAAGTGCAGAGCCTGGTGCAGGGCTGGATCTCACGACCCTGAGATCACGACCTGAGCTGAAACCAAGATTCAGACACTTAACCAACTATGCCACCCAGGTGCCCCTAGCCATGATTTTTTTTAAATTGTTTTAAATGCTCTTTCTCATAAATAAATAAATAAATAAATAAATAAATCCTTTTACAAGAAATTTGGTTAGGTCCTTGCAATTTATGGATTTTACTGTAATCAAAAGTTGACTTTTGACTTTGATTTTCACCTACCAAAAAAGAAGTGGTTGGTTTGTATAGCCATTAATATTCATTTTAAAATAATTTTTCTCATCTGTAGTCCCCTAAAATGGAATTATGAAAGGTGTTTAAGAATTAATCACTCATGAGGTACCTGGGTAGAGCAGGGAGTTGAGTGCCGGACCCTTGGTTTGGGGTCAGCTCCTGATCTCAGGGCTGTGAGATTCCATCCTGCACTGGGCTTGATACTTAGCACCAAGTCTGCTTGAGGTTCTCTCTCCCTTTCCCTCTGCCCCTCCTGCTTGTGAGCACTTTTCTCTCTTTATCTAAAATAAATAAGTAAATCTTAAAAAGATAAAAAGTATTAGTCACTCATTCACTCGCTTTTCAGCTAGTACTTGTTGAGCCCCTATGTTTGGCATGCTGTTTTCGGTGGTGGGGCTATGTCAGTGATTAAAGTAGACAAACATTCCTACCCTTGTTGAGCTTACATTCTAGTTGGAGGAGAGAGAGACAGTTAACAAGATCAGTAGGCAAAATATGTGGTATGTGAAAAGGTGGTAAATGCTGTAGGGTGTCTTTGGGCAGGTAAAGGAAGATTAGAAGATATTATTCTTCATTTTTGAAAGACTATATTTAAGACTATTAGGACCATTCCAATTAAAGTTCATGCAGAAATTTACTTTAAATTAAACATTTTACTCCTACAGCATTGTTAATTATAACTTAAATTTGTAAAGGTTAAGTTGAAATTGACATATACATTTATAGACAGTCCTAGATTAGAAAAATAAGTTGTTTTTTAAAATAATTCCTCAGGCGCTTTAGTAAGAAAATAAATGATTAGAAAATATCGACTACAATAAAACTGCAACACCCAAACTTTAAAAATCCTTCCATTTTAAAAATAGCTTTAAACTGGAAAACTTTCCTTTGTCCCCAGCAGCCCCCATAAGGGATCAAGCAAATAAAACACCAACAACTAATTACAAGGGAAGCTAAATATCTGTTATACTACTCAGTTGGTTCTGAAAGTACCAATTGGTGAAGTTATAAAAGACCATTCATTTCTTTACTGCAAAAACTGACAAACAGGGCAGAAGTAACCAGAGGGGAACAAAGAACATAGTAGAGCCCTTTAAAGACAGTGGCAGTGGATACCGGAGTGAATAGCAGCAGGCGCTATTTTAAAAGGAGCACCATTAATCTGGAGACTGAAGCTCTGTAGACCCAAGAGCAAAGGGCAGACAGAGCCATTGCAGCTCCGTTCCCACAAGGGCATGACCATGCTCTGTTGCAGGCACATCAGCTGAGGGACAGAGAGTCTATTGTTAAACAACTGTAGTGACTACCTGCAGGAAGGAGGGTGAATGTCTAGGTCAGTGTCTTCACACCAGTGACTTCATCGATCCTATCCATGTAAGTATCAGCAAAAGATTCAGAATAGTAAGAGTTATGGCAGAAGGTTATTCAGGAGTCAGTTTCTATCATTAAGGTGTCATCCAGGATTTTCCTTTTTTTTTAAGGTCTTGTCTTCCTATACATATTGCATAGTTGTTGTTTTTTTTTAATTGAGGTAAAATTGGTATATAGCATGTTAGTTTTAAATGTACAACATAATAATTCAATTTTTTTAACACTACAAAGTGGTCACCACAATAAGTCTATTCACCATTTGTCACCATGTAACAGACCCCCTTCACCTGTTTAACCTACCCCCCTCCAGTCCCTTCCCTCTGATAACCACCAGTCTGTTCTCTGTATTACTTTGTTTTATTTGTTCATTTGTTTTGTTTCTTAGATTCTACATGTAAGGGAAATCATATGATTTGTCTTTCTCTGTCTGACTTATTTCACTTAGCATAAAGCCTTCAAGGTCTATCCAGGTTGTCTCAAATGGCAAGATTTCCTTCTTTTTATGGCTGAGTAATATTCCATTATACACACACACACACACACACACATACATATATATGTATTATATCTTCTTCATCCATTAATGGACACCTAGGCTATTTCCAGTCAAGAATTTGAATTTCCAGTGTTGGTTATGCCTAGACTTTTCTAAAAGTAAAAAATTGAGGAGAACAGAATATCCATCTTTCTTTAGGACAAAAAACTTTTCACAGCAGGGAGAGACAGCCATGTATGAATGAGGAAGGTCTCTTCACCAGATACCTAATCAGCTAGGCCGTTGATCTTGGAATTCTCAGCCTCCAGAGTAGTAAGAGATAAATGTTTGGTGTTTAAACCAAAGGGGGAAAAAAACTTCTAAAAATATGTAAATCATTTTAATGGTTTTTCTCACTGTAAAAAGCAACAGATGTTTATTGGGAAAAGGTTCAGAAAATCTTTTTTCTTTTTTAAATCACCCATAACCTGAAAGAAAGCAGCTGTTAATATTGTTCTATATCTGCAATTCCCAAGCTGTGTGCCAAGGTGCTCTGGGGCACCACAGCAAACTCATGAGTTTGCCGCAGGTTATTTTCCATCAAGGGAAATACATCTGTCCAACACCATTGGAGGTAATTCACAGTTTCAACAGTAAGATCATACGACATTCCTTTTGATGACATCACATCTTTGCAAAAGTGGGTTTTCAATGGTTGCTAAGTTTTTCATGATCAAAAGTGAGTATGATGTGAAAACCAACAGGAAACGGGAAACAAGGGAAATGGAGTTCCGTCTAATTCCAAGATCTGAAGTTGTGCATTGCCCAACAGGTGCACACATTCTAGTAATAAGTTATTAGGAGGTTATTTAAGAAGGTAAAAATAGTACTTCTAATTTTATGTGTGTGTGTGTGTGTGTGTGTGTGTGTGTGTGTGTTTCAAATCACTACTAAGTCATTTAGACATCAATACTTAAGTTGTTTGGACCGAACTACTTAACAGACAGCCTAGAGGCACTGTCAAAAAAATTTACTGAGACTGTAATAGCTTCCAGAATTGTTTGGGAACCTATAATATATATCCTTCTAGAATTTTTCCTATGTATACCATATGTATTTTTAAAAACCTTTTCTTTTTCACTTAACGACATATAGTGGAAATCTTTGTGTTCTATTCATCCATTCATTCATTTAACTTTTATTGATTAATTTGACAGAAAGAGAACACAAGAAGGGAGAGCAGCAGAGGGAGGGGAGAAAGCAGGCTTCTTGCTGAGTGGGGAGCGCAATGTGGGGCTCGATCCCACAACCCTGGGATCATGACTTGAGCTGAAGGCAGATGTTTAATGACTGAGCCACCCCAGGCGTCCCAGTCTTTGTGTTGTAATTAATGTAGGTCTACATCATTATTTTACACTTTTAATGACAGAATAGATTCCCGTTGTTTGACTCTATTATTCTATTAACCAATCCCCTAGATTGCCTGAAGTTTAGCAAAACTTTATTTTCATAAACAAGGGTACTCTTTCACACCTTCTTTGTTTACATAGCCAATGATTTCCTTAGGCTAGATTCCTAGAAAGCAATTTGCTGGGTCAAAGAATGTACTTTCTTCTGCTTTGATATCCAGAAAGAGAGAGAGTGCACCAAATTGTCCTTTCAAAGAGATTGAGCTAATTTCATTCTATGAACAGTTTGTAAGAATACCTCAGCAAAAAGAAGTGAACCGTTGGAGAACTCTCACCCCTGTGAACCGCTGGAAGGTGTTCCTCTCCCCCAACCACTGAATAAAATTAGTGCCAGGGAGACAGCTAGGGAAGTGCATACTGGCCCAGAGCTCTGGGGAGCCTCTACAGGCTGAAGCTTCTGCTGAAGTCATGGATAGCTGATGAAAACATTGAAGCAGATACCCACTTAGAAAACAGAAAAAGCATTTTTCAGGAAACTTCTTTTAGCCTTTGGTTCACTAACTAATTTTTCAAAACCACACTGAACTCCCCAGGAAAGTCATTCTACATGGCATAGCTTTAACTCTACCTCTGTGAAAAGGCAAATGATCAAAATAGACATTGACATTGGACTATTTTTGAGAGGGGATGCCTGGGTGGCTCAGTTGGTTAAACGCCTGCCTTTGGCTCAGGTCATGATCCCAAGGTCTTGGGATTGAATTCCTCACTGGGCTCCTTGCTCAGTGAGGAACCTGCTTTTCCCTCTGCCTACCACTCCCTCTGCTTGTGCTCTATCTTTCTTGCTTTCAAGTAAATAGATAAAATCTTTAAAAATATATATTTTTGAGAGACAGATTTAGGGGTCAAATGGGATCCTTCTTGTTATATGGTCCTCGGCTCATGTATTTTCATCTGTGACCACATATGTATTACA
The DNA here is from genome assembly GCF_964662115.1 of Mustela nivalis. Classification (NCBI taxonomy): domain Eukaryota; kingdom Metazoa; phylum Chordata; class Mammalia; order Carnivora; family Mustelidae; genus Mustela; species Mustela nivalis. The sequence continues at coordinate 40,007,846 of NC_139024.1, forward strand.
GTTTGAACTATATTCAACTTACACATATGAGCTGGTATTTTTCAAGTATAAACTGTCAAGAAAAAAAGGCATATTATGTGCTTAGGTTCCAGTCATGGAGACTCAAAGATACATGGTACATTTTGGAAATACTCTTATTTTAAGAAAAAACTGGAGCCCATCAGTTTTCTGGGAAACAGAGTTATACGGAAAAGCTCATTCCTGGGGCACCTGGGTGGCTCAGTCAGTTAATCATCTGCCTGCGGCTCAGGTCATGATCCCAGGACTCTGGGATCAAGTCCCACGTGGAGCTCCTTGCTCAGCGAGGAGCCTGTTTTCTCCCTCTGCATTAGCCTGCCATCCCCCTACTTGGGTGTGTGCTCTCTCTCTCTCTCACTCTCTCGCTCTCTCGCTCTCTCTCTTCAGAAAAAAAGAAAAAAAAAAAAGAAAAGTTCATTCCTGAGTTATCATGAAGGGCTAAGATTTCTTGTTATTTCACATGTAATTATATAATGTGTATTACATTAGGTGATATGTAGTACTTTCTTTGCATGAAGGTATTACTTTTTTAAAAATGTAGATATCTTTGATCTTGATTTATAAAATTTTTTAATAACTCAGTTTTGTAATTTTTAAAGATTATCTATTTATTTATTTGAGAGAAAGTGAGACAGAGAGAGTGAGAGAGTACACAGAAGGAGAGAGAGAAGCAGAGTCCTTGCCTAGTAGAGAGCCTGCTTGATCCCAGGACCCCGAGATCATGACCTGAGCTGAAGGGAGACACTTAACCAACTGAGCCACACAGGCGCCCCCTCAATTTTATAATTTTATAAGCAGTCTTATTAAAACAGCACTCCAGATTAAAGATATTTGAAAAATTGGTGTTAAGCTGATTCTGAAAATGTGAATAGATTCTTCTAGGCATTCACACTTAACTCTTTTCAAAATTGAAGTAAAAATTAGTGAGACAAGATGTTAAGCAGGAGGATTCTGCTTGAGGCAGAAAATCTCAGAAATTTTGGTATAGAAATATTGTCTGTATTGTGAATACTCAATGTTCCATTGCCTTTACCTGTTGCCTTCAATGTATAGCACTAAAATGCCCTTTTGACTTATATCACAAATAAAAAGACCACTGTGGTATGTTTACCAAACCATTGCAGCATGGAGGTCCTTGCCTTCTTTTGTAGATGAAGAATATCTGTTGGAAGTCTCCATGTGACCCTCTGCTGCCACCAGATGCTTCCTTTTAAATCCCCACTAGAGATGGGGCTCCTGGGTGACTCAGTGGTATATTTGAGCCTCTGCCTTCTGCTCCGGTCATGAGCTCAGGGTATCAGGCTCTCTGCTCAGCAGGGAGCCTGCTCCTCCCACCCCACCCCGCCTATATCTCTGCCTACTCGTGATCTCTCCCTCTCTGTCAAATAAATAAATAAAATCTTAAAAAAAAAAAAATCCCCACTAGAGGATTCTCCCAAAGCCTGGTGTGTATGTATGCCATCTTTAGGGAAGCTGATTGCCTTAAGAGAGAGTCGGCTCTCTACCTCTATTTGTGACTGGCATACTTAAGAAAAATAAGCTTTTCAGGAACTTAGGAGGATTTGGAAGCCATATCAGTAATTTTCATGTAACTAACATGGTGATCTTTCATTATTTTTTGTTATTTTTTAAAGATTTTGTTTATTTGAGAGAGGGAGCAGGAGCAGGAGCAGGGAGAGGGGCAGAGGGAAAGGGAGAAGCAGATTCCCTGCTGAGCAGGAAGCCCAACACTGGGCTCCATCCCAGGACTCTCCAATCAAGACCTGAGCCGAAGGTAGACACTTAACCGGCAGAGCCACCCAGGCATCGCTTTTATTTTTTATTTTTTTAAAAACAACTACAGATCTTCTTTCAGAGCACTGGACATGTGGTTATATAACCCTCATCTGTCATGCCCAGAGCATTTTTTATTCAAAATAAAATAATGGGCAACTTCAGTGATGTGTGGATAGCTCCTTAACCCTCCAGGTTCTAAGTACAGCATACCATGATCATCCTTTACTTTCTTGCCCTAAGGAAATGAAAATCCGTATTAACAGACAGATCTCTGGTCTCTGAATTTTTTGAGATAACGAGGAACATTACTTCTTTTAACCCACACCATTTTTATCAGATCTTCGTCAGATTAATATATCATCTGATCGATAAGAACATCAGTAACTTAAATAAATCCACGCTACACTCATTCATTCACTCAGCAAACATTTATTGAGTTTCATCAGTTCTGGGGTCCCGAGGTGAGCAAGACCAGTATGGTCACTACCCTTAAGCAGTTTGTGATTGAATCAGGAAGATTTTGAGAAAGCCAGTGTCTGAAAATTAATGAGGTAGTGCTGTAGTAGGGATTCAGGAAATCTTGTGGAGCAGCCTACCTGAACTGACCCCCAGGCTCAGAGAAGCTTCCCTAAGGAGCTCCTGGTTGGCCTGAATCTTAAAGGCTGAGTAAAAGTCAGAGTACTCGTACTATGAAATCCAAGTAGAGCAAATTTAATCTGGCCAGATGCTTCGTTTCTTCCAGCACACATTTTCAGACTTGCAACAACCACCCAGATACTAATTGTTACCATTGCCTCACTGCACGATGTCTTCAAATGGTTCCAGAGTGATCCACAGTGCCTGTGGCAGTCTCTCTGGTCCACTATCACTGGATGTTCATCTCTTACTTCTAGCAATTGAAGTGTGAGATTTTAATCTTTCTGATCTTTCCTTTTCTTTTTTATCATAATGTTAATGTTACCTAGATTTAACTTGATTGATTTTTGAGTCGGCCCTCAGATGACTTTTTAATCAATTAAATAACTGTACTAATCATGATGCTTTGTAAATAAGCACGTGTGTACTTTATTGTTTGTATTTATTGAAAATAAATTCCGAAGTTGGTCATCTGTGATTTGGGCAAATCATGAGTGATGGTATCAGTCTTTCCATTTATAAGATATGATGAATATAGCTATAATTTACCTACCAATGATTAAATATTTAACGTTTATGAAATCCTTATGTTTCCTTAGAAAAATACCATTATTGGGGGTACTGATATGATTTGCAAATTGTTAGTACCGATCACCGATAAATACAACCTCAGAAAAGATCACATTTTTATGCAAATCGTGTCCTGAACTTTCATTGCAGGTTTTTTTGGGGGGGGGCACGGACCCTCAAAGATACTTATTTTGTTTCCCCCCAGTTATGACCATCCCATTGTCAAAGGGCTGTGGTAGTAATTTGGCCTCTTCTGGTGAAAGCCTGAGAATGGAAATCCTTCTCTAAGGACCCAAGAATGGTTTGATTCAAGACTCCAACCTAGATGTTACCTCCATGAGGTTCCTTTGTCTCAAGAGAAACCAAGTCTGAAGAACTGTAGTCTGGCTGGAAGTTGGGTGGCCTTTTTGGAATGCTGCACAGAAGCTCGAATAAAAACGTGGTGTTTGTCTAGGTATACTGACACTACGTTTTTGAAGTCTGCAGTATGAAATTCCCATCTCATTTATTTTTAGCTTGAGCCTACTCTGCTAGTAAAAATAAGACTATTTTTGTACGTGCTGCTTCTAGTTCTTACATCCACATTTTTAAAAGAATTCACAGAAAACAGTCCATAATGATAACTGGGTGCAATGCCCAGATTGTTGCAGAATTGTTTTAAATAAATCTTCTTATGATGGCTGCATTTCAGCTCTACCACAGGGCTCAGCTCACATGATACCCCCCCCACCATACACACAAATGGGCTCATCATCTCTCACTTAAAGTACTTGACTTACTTAATTTGCGTATTTGTCCAGTGTGTGTATTCTGACTGTCCTTTATGCTTTGTCTGCGGCGCTAGATAAATATCTGGGATGACGGGCTCCCTTAAGAGGCGACGGACTGCTCTTTTAGGGAGTTGTGTGTTTCTATGGCAACTCCCTTTCTAAAACTTTGAATTTTATCCACATATATTTTACAGATACCAAAAACAAGCTTATGTTTAATTTAGAGAAGCTCTGAGTTTTGAAGAAAAGGAAACCGTAGCTCATCTGCCGATGTCAAGAGCACGTCCACTTTGTTTGAAGGCTGGTTGAAAAAAAAATGGTGATTTCTTCTTTGTGCCAGACACTTCACCAAAGACCAACATTCCGTTCAGATAACCTTTTATTGTCCGTTTTTCATGCTTCTTGGGGTAAAAGTCACACTGTATGATGCAATGTGATAAAACTAAAAAGGAACAAAGTAGCCAGTGTGTGTGTGTTTTGGGTCGTCTCTACCTCTGTCCCCTTCGTAGCAATGTACTTGACAATGCTGCTAGCTCCCTGAATTCCGTTGGCTTTCGCCATCCATTTCCTTTCCTCTGTGTTACTACAGTATGTATAGTCTCAGTTACAGCTACATCTGACCTAGAGAAAATAGGTTATGTCCCTATTTTGAAAGGAAGACCGTCTCCAGGGTTCACTGCTTTGTATTTGTTAGCAGTGGGATTTTGAAAGAGACGTCTGTGGGCTGTATTCCTGAATGATAAAATACATGGATACGGGCCATTTCCTAAGTTTGTAGATAATTCAAAGTCATTTGTGGAGACTGTGAGGTCTGTGTGTTTGAGTTTTACTTGGTTTTGCGTTGTCTGTGCTTTTAGGGTGTTTTGTTTCTTTTCTTACGCTTATGGTATTTTCACTTTTTTTTTTTTTTTTCAGTTTTCTTAAAATCAGATCGACTGTGTGGCTGGTGCATTTTGCTTTTTCCACATGTGTTAATTGTTCTGTGGCTTGTTTTGTTTACTGTTTTTGCAGACCTGATTTGCCACGGTCTGTGCCTCTCATTTTGCTAGACCACGTAGCTGATTTCCCAGTGGGAAAAGACTGCCTTTTCACCGGGTGATTAGTTATCTCATTTCAAAAGGGCCAACTTTCTCTGAGTTGACTTTGTCACACTTTGAATGTCTGCTTTGGAGGACAAGAATCCTTTAGTTAGATGTTCATCCATGTGGTAGAAGAAATGCCTGGTTAGTCACCATGGAAATTCTGAAGTACGTGAAGGGCAAAGGATGATTAATTAGACCATTTATACGCAGCTATTGAAAGACTCTGAGTTTGTTTATAATGATAAGAAACCAGAGCAAGAGGTAATATTTTTTGGCCCCCTAAGGAAGTGGTAGTGTTGTTTATTCCTCAAGCGTTTTTTCCTTTGCTGAGAGAGGACTCTGTGGCACTTTACCTTGAGTAATTTCTGTGTAATCTCTAGGTAAGTAAGCAAGCCACACCTCAAAAAGCACAGAAATAGACTGAATTTTGCAGTCTCACTTCTTGTTACCTCCCCAAAGCTGTGAGGTCAGGGCCAGGGTAAAGTTGCCCCTCAGTGGGGTCCCTCAATTCACTGTGCTTCTGGGTCTTCCTGTACCCCCTAATTCAAGCATCCTGTCTTATCACCAGGAACACCAGGAACCCCTGTCAAGGTCCCTGATGCCAATAAAACCCTATCTCAGTCACAGACTCCCTCTACACATCCTTTTCCCCGCCCCGCCTCTTTCATGAATTCCTTCTTTTCCCAATCAGTTACAACTAGATGGTTTCATCTTCCAACCGAGGTTCCAGGTCCGCGTGCCTTGCCTCCCCAGCCTCATGCCCAGCCTTTCTTCCGGTGGTGTACTCTTACCTGAAGTGACCAGAAATACTCGTTTTGAAAAGACAGGGACTGTCCATTTGACATTCTCAGGGCATCTGTGCACTGGGACATTTTAGAGCCCAGTTTCGTGTCAAGCATGATCTGGGCAAAAAGGTCTAAGATTTTAAAAGTTTAGAAACATGAATTGGTTACGATTTTCTTCCATCATAGAGTCTGGCTCAGGCGAGCTGCTTCACCTTCCTTTTGCTCCCCTCTTACCCTCCCTCTGTGGATGGTTTTTGGAGGTGCCCATAGTCCCTCCTTCCACTTGGCCACTCCCTTTGCTCCCAGGTCTGAGATGTTTCTCCATCCCTCACCCCCGTAGCTGCAGGGTCCCTGCTGTGGGGCCTCCTCCTCTCCCCCCTCATTAACTCAGGTCCCCTGTTCTGCTCTCAAGGCACACCATGTATGTTTTCAGCATAGCACATAACGGCAGTTGCTGTTTTTTCGTTATTTTTGTGACTATTTCATTAATGCCTGTCTCGCCCGTTAGCCTCTGAACTCATACGGGCAGGTAGTTCCTTTTTTTTCCCATGTTTCCAGTGAGTGACCATCTACAGTTTATCTCTGGGGCCCACTGATAGCCATTAACCCCTTTCTTGCCAGCACAGCCCTGATCTGGCTGAAGTGTCTACTTGCTTTCAGCTTCTTTAGGGCAGCCGGCCCAAGCCTCCACCCCCGTTCTTGATCCAGGGAGGGAATTTTTGGGTAGTCTAAGCAAATCAAAGTAGACAGAAAGATGACAAGAGCCTGGGTCCCTAATAATGCTGCAGAAGTGTTTTAATAAACCAGTCCTGGGACAGTCCTACCTCCAGGCACACTCTTATTTGTTTAGATCAATTCAGTTTTCTGTTCCTGAAAATATCCTGAAACAGAATTCCACGAAGGAATGAACACATGAATCAATGACTGACTTAATCTCTCATGGCCCTTTGTAATTCGGTTTTCTCTCTCTTCATCTCTATAAAGTGTTGGGCCGCTGGTAAAGATGCTGACCAGTACTGAACCCAATGCTGGAATCCCAAATAGCTCCTCTGTGTTTTGAAAGTTGTTTCCTTCTACTCAACGCCCCATCCTCTGAACTTGAACTAACATTCTTCTTCACCTCTCACCTTTTGGCTCTGCACTTTGTTCATAACTTTTTGGGGCAAGCTCTTCTCTGAGGAGGTTGAGAGTCAGATTAAGTCATACCCAGCAATTTCCTGTTTGTGAGCCGTGAAGCTCTTGAAGACTGCGGGCAGGTTTGACAGAACCTGTAGGTGTTTTCAGACGCTGAGCTGATTCATCCCCTTTGCTTGCTAAGGCCCCCACAGCTACCATACATGACTTCTCTCTGGATACAGCACAGTTTGTCTTTGTGTGCGGAGAAAATTCTCAAGACCTGCCCACTGCACGCATTCTATGTCTTTTCTGCGTTTGGGGGAGTCCTGTTTTAGATCCCTCCTCCATGGCTATGGAATAGTTTCTCTTACTGTAAGAGGGGAGTTTTATTTGTTTCTGAGCTTTTTATTTTTTTTTTTTTGCTCAGGCAAAACTTCAAATGATTCCTACACATCTAGGCTCTGTGTCTGCTGCCTTCATTTTTCATAGACCTCCACCAAAACGAAGACACACAGGATCTTAAATAAATACCATCGGATGTGCCTACTTGTTTGGTACAGAGATGCCAGAGTTCTCTAATTATTTACTTGAGCTCCCAGCACTTTGGCCGTGAAGACCAGACAATCACGTCTTTCTCTAAAACTCTCTCTGGTAATAAACCACAGGAGGTAGGCAGCTAGTTAAGCAATCTTTGAGAGTAATACATTTAGCCATACCATGTGAAAAAAGTACTGAATTTGAACTTGCTTTCTTAAACCAAGCTAGGTTTAAACCAAGCTTTGACCCACCACCCTGGACAAGGAACACGCTCTCCAAGGTTCAGAAAATAATCTTACGTGCCTCAAAGTACAGTGAGATACCGTGAAAGCATTTCTTATGCTCAGGGAGGTGCCACACGAAAGTATTAATATTATAAAGCTACCAGAGACAAACCCTCTGGGCTGTCTTTTCCCACTGCTCTGTATTTAGCTCAGTGTCCCTCCTTCTACCCAAAGATACACAAGAGCAGGTCATCAGTTTGGACCCACATATGCTGGGATCCATCCCCCAGAACCTTTAGAATGAATCACCTCCTTCTTCTGATAGCAGAACTGCCCCCAACTGCATTTGAATTTTTTTAACTTTGGTGATTTCTATTGAAAAATATATACTCTTTGTACTTAGCAATGAGGCGCTTCATTGTTATCTGAGAAAGGGGCTTTATTCAGTATTGACAGCTCATCCATGTCTTGTTCTGATGCGTCAGCCAACACTCTTGCACACTCAGTGTGTGCCACACATTGTTCTAGTGCAGGGGATACATCTGTGAACAAAACATACAGAAATTCCTGCCCTTGTGGACCTTATAGCCTAGTGGGGGAGGACAGAAAATAAGCACTAAACAAATAAGTGAATTACAGTGTGTTAAAAGATGAAAATGGCTTTCATAGAAGAAAAAAGTAGAACAAGGTAAGAGGAATGTCAGTTCAGGGATGGGGAGAGGTTGCCGTTTTCAATTAGGTGGTCAGAGCAGACCTCCTGTATTTCTAGTCTGTTGCAGTGTTGTAATGATTTCATATTGCGTGAATCATCTGCATAAATTAAAGATTGCTGAAGTGACTGCGGCTCAGCTGCAGGCTGAACCCGAGTACCAAATGCGTGAGAAAGCAGGGCAAGGTGCACGAGTCCCTGTCTGGCATTCTCAGGTTATCTATTCTTAGTTTAGTTTCCTTTCCCAAAAATAGTATTTATTTTATATAGTCTTCAAATGGAGCATGTCTCTGACACCTACTGCCATGTGTTTATAGTTAAATATAACTAACTGTCTTTCTTCTAAGACCAAGAGGTTCATCCAAAATGTTTCCCTTTAAAAGTCCTGAGAGGGCTCCCCTCGTTGGCTTTCCAGCCCATAACAATGATGGATTTTGCAACCCTCCTGGTCCAGCCATGTGGAAAAACCTAATGTTGTGGGTAATTTTCCCCTTTAAACACGTGTTTTGTGTTTTGGTAGTGCTGTTTGGGGCTTTTGTGTCTTAGGCATGGAGTTTATTATATCCATATAAATTACAGATCATAGACAACCCTTCCCAGAACAGCCCTCTATGTATGATCTCCTCGTGCAGTGCCCCTTTTCCATATGTCTGCCGTGTGCCTGAGGCATAGATGGGCTTCCTGCAAGTTCTGCGGGTTTTGTATGCATGTACCCTTTTCCTGCCGGCTCATCTGTCCTCCCCTTTTCTGCATGTTGCCTTTGTTTTCTCCCTGAAGTAGCTGAGCCTGTGAGAGGAGCTGGCATGGCTTTCCCATTGTCTGAGCCTATACAGTAAAGGCTCTCAGTGGGTGTCTCTCCATGGGCAGAACCATGTCAGAATAACCCTTGTTTTGCCTCCTGTCCAGAACGGACTAGGACGGTGCTATTTGAAAGGTAGTCTGGAGCTAGGGCCAGGAGAATGAACACATTGTAAGCATTGGCAGATGTCTTTTCTTTCTTCACTTATCATTCTCTGTCACTCAGTAGATTCAAAGTGTGGTGATCCACAGGAACAAGGTTAGAGCACTTGGAGAGAAGGTCCTCCCGAGGGGATGGGCAGCTACTCTGGCTCCCAGCGAGGTCTTCAGGCTCCAAAACTTCACTCATTATTCTCAACTGTGTAGCACACATATCACTTCCTAGGGTAGGGTTACCTTGAGCAAGTCCCATACTCTCATTAGGCCCTCATTAGGGAGATTAGTCTCCAAATGACCTTCAACATTGCTTCCACTTCTAATGATCTAATGTTCTTAAAGACAAGATTTACTGCCTTTCTCCTAAAAGATGATTTTTTTTTTTTCACGTGGTTGGGCTCTTCCACTTCTATACCCTTTATCCTCATCTAATTGTCCCCCGTGAGTTCATTTTATACCTTTCATTGTCACCCCTCCTCTGTATGCTTTCTAACTCACATTCTCCCGACTTGTAGCACATTTCTTCCCCTGGAACCGATGATTGTACTCTGCAAATAGCTCTGGTTATTTCCTCCTGCACTCCCACCTGAACTACAGCTTTTGCACTGGAATCTCTGAGCGAGGAGGTGGGCTGTTGGGAAAAACATGCTGTAGCCCAGAGTCTCTATTTTAAAAGAGACAGAGAATGGAATTGTATATTCTTTCTAGGCCATATAGCAACCAATGACCATAATCAAAATAGATCAATATCCAAGCAATAAAAAAGGCAGGCTATGTGAATTTTCTCATACTATGAATCCTAACACAAAAGCAGTTACAACACTTTAAACATAAATTGCATGGTTTGTACCCTGATTTTCTTCAGTTGTCAAACTTGAGGTGGAAAATATATGCCAGTTGTTAAGAAAGCATTATTTTCTCTAAATTCTATAACATGAAGGGTATGTTAGTTTTCATTTACTGAGTGGCTTGTGCCTGGGAATTTTGAAATGATAGATTCAGGGGCACTTAGGGGGGCTCAGTTGGTTGAGTGTCCAACTCTTGGTTTCATCTCAGATCGTGATCTTGGGGTCATGAGATTGAACCCCTCATGGGGCTCTGCACTCTGTGGGGAGTCTGCTTCTCTTCCTCTCCCCTCTGCCCCTCCCCCAGCTCATGCGGCTCGCTCTCTCTCAAATAAATAAATACATCTTTAAAAACAATTTTTTAAAAGAAATGATAGATTTTTCTATGGTATAATGATAAAGTTCCACAATAAGAATATCAACATGGAAAGATATTGGTATTAGTTTTGATGAATGATAACAGTGGCCGTCTAGTTTAGAACAACTCTTACATTTTAAAGATAAATTTTGTGTCAGGTTGCTATTCACTTAATTGCCACAATCTAAAATTTCTCTGTTAGTATTTCTTTTCTAATTGTTACCAGTAGGATAAACATTGTTCTTTGGATACATTGTATAATTTACTTCAGAACAATGAAATGAAGATCTAGTATCAAAATAATCTCAAATTGTAGGAATTGTATCCCTACTGCTTATTTATTTGGATATAACTTACCCAAGAAGATCTTACATAATTTATTTCAAAGAGTAGATACCTAGAATTAGGATTATTCCTGTTTAATTAGAAAAGAATCTTTATCTTAGAGGTAAAATGGCTTGCCTCAAAGTCACATGAGGAATGAGCGACTAGAACCAGAAGTCACTTCTTCAGCACATGATTCACACCTTTGATTATGAACTGATACCAGTATTTTATGTGAAAGTGCATGCTCCAGAAAATTATATTATTTTATATATACCTGTAATAAATATGCCTGTCATTCAGAGAATATTGAAACTAATTCCTCCATCTTTATATGGGAGCATACTTAATGATGTATGTGTCGGTGAGGTTCCATTTTATTTTTAAAGACTTCCAAGAAGGAAGATTTCATGACTTCCCTCATTAATCCACTCTAGTTTAATTAGATTTGACGCCAGAGCACTCTTATCTAACTTAAATCTCTCATGCTGTAGCTTAAGTCTATTTTTTCTCATACTGCCTAGGATATTAAAAGCAACTAATCACCATTATTCATACTAATATTCATAAAGTCCTCCATATATTTGAAATGTGAGTACTGCAACTGACAGTAAGCATAACTCTCAAATATCAGTATAATTTAAAATAGAGAAGAGGGACCAGATTATAATAACTGTAGATGACATAGTAATATTTAGTTTTGATGAATGAATAATACTGTTAACTAATATGACTTCAGTAGACTAAATGAAAAGCATTCATCTATTAACTCATTCCCTTAAATATTTATTAGGCACCAAATTTGATATTGTGCTGTGTTCAGAAGTACAAAAATGGATGCATCATGAAGCTGAGAAAATTTCAGTGTAAGGGGTTTTTAAAAAGTAGAACTTACTAGGTATATTTCTCAGAAATGTAAAGATAGGAGAGCTTAATCTTAAAGAGATAACTCTTTGTCCCATCTAATGTCTGTATGGTATTTATAACCACCTCTGGGGGTGGGGCTGAAAAAATAGTCTAATTGTTAGAACATTGCTGTTTATTTTTACAGTTGCCCTATTACTCAAACCTGTAATAGGCATCAAAATTCTACTATGTGTGGTCTCTAAGCCCTTCACCTGGAAGCCCCTTCATTTGGGTGTTAATGTAGAAGAATGTGTGTATTTGGACATGTGCAAGCATCATCCAGCATAGGACTAAAAGGGGTTTATCACTAGAAATAAATTACAGTCTTACAGCATGAAAATGATATGCCTGGGAATGCAGAACACAGGGTTACCTTCTGCCTCCTTTCTTTATCATAGACAGCAGAGGTGGAAAGGAGAAAGATTTATTCTGAAGCCATTGGATGCTGACCAAGCAATTTGTAATAGATGAAATGCTGATGTATTGCTGCAAAGAAAATAATGGTGTTCTTGCTAAAATGCCATTAGTAACTTTATTGTTTAAAGTGCAAATTACATTCAGCAATTTTTTAGTCCCCTTTAGAGGTGAAGTTGAAGTAATTCAATGTAGGCTTTGAGCACAAAAAGGACAAAGTAATTAGCAAGTCATAAAGGAACTCATTCACCAAGGTTGGCTGATATTTGAATTCTCTGAACTATAAAGACTGAAAAAAAAGACACTCACAAAGTACAAGATGACACAAGTATTTGTTTAAAACAGAAGAGTTCTAAGAAAGCTGATAGTGGAACACTCTGCAGAGTTAAGGATACACCTTCTGTTGGTGCCCACTATATGTGCAAAACATTGTGTTAGTCACCAAAGGGAGAAAAAAAAAAAAACTGAAAAACACAGTCCCTACCCTTAGGGACCTTGCTGTTTGATGACAGAAGTGAGGTAATTCCAAACTAATGAAAATACATAACCAGAATAGATCAGAATTTTAAGGAAGGTACACATGACATGGTTCCAAAGGGAAAAGATGACATCTGGAAGATACCATTTGCAGTCAGTTTTTAAAGATGCCTACGAGGGGTGCCTGGGTGGCCCAGTCAGTTGAGCACCTGCCTTCGGCTCAGGTCACAATCCCAGGATCCTGGGATCAAATCCTGAATAGGGCTTCCTGCTCAGTGGAGAGCCTGCTTCTCCCTCTGCCTGCCACTCTGTCTACTTGTGCTCTCTATCTCTCTGTCAAATAAATAAATAAAATCTTAAAAAAAAAAAAAAAGATGCCTAAGATTTCAGTAGCCATGATTTGGGTTATAAAGCAGTTCCAGACTGAAGGAATGCCCACTTGTGCTGATGAACATTGAGCAGGCTCTTTGACGCATAAGTTGTCACAGGGTGACCATAATGCCAGTGTGCCTAGGATCATCCCTGGTTTCGCCTGTTGTCCAGTCTAATTACTAATAGCACTTGCTGCCACTCTTAAAAGTATCCCAGTTAGGAGTACCCGAGTAGCTCAGTCAGCTAACCGTCTATCCTCCTTCCTTCGTCCTCCCTTCCGTAGGGTTAGACCTACAACTTACTCTACCCGTTTTCCCGGTCCACTCCGGCTTCCTTCTCCAAGAAACCTCTTGCATGTCTAATCCCAAGGTAGTATCTGCTTCCCAGCAGACCTGAACTAAAGCAGTGGCCCTAGTTATTAAGTGCTAGATATTATATAAGGATAAGATGAGAAAGAAAAAAAATTGGAACCATATTGTAGGCAACTTTGAAAGCCGCTTTGAAGAATTTGAGTATAATTTAGTGGACTCCATTGAGGGTTTATCTGCTACAAAACAAAATTTTTCAGTATTTGATCCTGCTGATGTTGGAGAAGGATGATTGAAATAGACCAGGTAAGAGGGTAGAGCAGTTGTCCGGGAAGAACCTAAATGAGTATATAACATCTATGATGACAGACTCTACCAGGGCACAAAACCATGGGAGGCAATGAGTATGGGAGGAAAAGTCCATGGGTTTAATATGGTGTGGGAGAGAGGAATCAGAGATCATTTAATCACTCTGTGCCTCAGTTTCCTCATCTATGTTATGGGAACAGTAACAAGCCCGACATCTCTCGTGGAATCATAGTGAGTAGTAAATGAGCTAATAAATTTAAAATGTTTGGAACCTTGCCTGGTACCTAAGAACTCAGGAAGTGTTTCTGAGTTGGCCCATTGCTCTGTGGCAGGGTTGCTTGGTGGCACTTTCTGCAGCTGTGGAAATATTTTATATCTGTGCTGTCCAGTACCATAGCTACTAACCAAATGAGGCTACTGAGCACCTGTAATGTGGCTAGTGTGACCAAGAAACTCAATGTTTAACTTCATTTAATTTAAATTTGAATAGTCACATGTGGCTCGTAGCTACCATTTACAAGTTCGCCAAAGCTAAGAGTACTGACGAACTAACATGCAGAGGGTTGCAACATGATATTCCTTTATTCCAAAAAAGCCGCTTTTATTAATATTATTTACTTTTTTTAAAAAAGATTTTATTTATTTGTCAGAGAGAGAGAGAGAGAGCGCGCGCGCACAAACAAGCAGGCAGAGGTGGAAAGAGAAGTAGGCTCCCTGCCGAGCATGGAGCCTGATGCGGGACTTTTGATCCCAGGACCCTGGGATCATGACCTGAGCTGAAGGCAGCAGCTTAACCGCCTGAGCCACCCAGGCGTCCCGATATGATTTACTTTTAACTAAGTCTGGAGGCTTGGTTGCTGATCACTATACCAGGAATAACTGTGGAGAAGGCTCTGGCCCTAATTAGACCCTTCTGAGATGCTCAGAGCAATAAGAAAAGGATGAGAAGACCTGTTGTTTCCACTAACCATGTGATGAGAAAAGTACATTAGGACTTGAAGGAGAGTGATCATGTCTTGGTTCCTGCAAATAGCTAATCAGTGTTTAAGATCTCCCATTTAATAGAATCTGTAGTCCATCTCCCAGGCCAAAAGAGAGAAGGCATCGCAGTGCCTGCTGTTATGTTCTTTTCCACATAATAGCCAGGCTAGCGCTGCTGTTATATAAGGTCATCACTAAGGCTGTGACTGCAGGCTCCTGGTAGTTCAAGGACAGCACTAATGGGAACTCTGAGGGATATATTGGAAGGAAAGGAGCACGAGTTTCTTGATATCTGTAAGGGCAGGCTTAAAAGACATTCAGGTGTCTATGTATCCAGAAATAGGATTTTTGAAAACCACTCTCTTTCTATCTCGTTGCCATGGTCAGGGGGAGCTGGCCTTTTTGCCATGAATATGAATATATCACTTTGAATGGTAGTTTGTGAGGGTCTTGCTGTGGCCATCCCCCATATAGCTAACTTACCAACTGAGACTATGATGCAATTTCACCTGCCGTTGCCTTAGTTACTAAGTAGTGCGAATAGGGACACCTGGGTAGCTCAGTCGGTTAAGTTTCCGACTCTTGATTTTGGCTCAGGTCGTGACCTCAGGGTTGTGAGATGGAGCCCTGCATCAGGCTGCATCATGCAGCCTCCTTAACATTCTTTCTCTCCCTCTCCCTCCCCACCTCCGCTTACATGCACAGGCACTCCAATGGGGAAGGACTTGGGAATTCATCCTGAGAGCAAACTAAATATAGCTCTGTTATTTGCTACATCTATGACCAGTCCAAGCTGTTTGTACTTCAGTGTCCTGATCTGTAAAATAGGATTTTCTGAGTTATTTAGAGGATTACATGAATTAACATGAGCATTTACATGGAGGTGCTGAAAAATGTTAGTTCCCTGCTCCCTACAATATCTCCTAATTTCCTTAATTTTCCATTCATTATTGTTCCAAAACTGAACATCTCCTGGAACTCCCAACTCTTCTTGAATACCTCGCACTCCCAAATCATACATACTTCTGTTGTATTTACCTACTCAGCCCTAAGGAGCAACCTTCAGCAACCTGTTTTCCCTCTCTTGCTGTGACTGCCTTAATTCCTTTTCTGAACATTTCTGAGGTCAGAACCTTCCTGTTCTGTATGTATATTTGATTTCTCATCTGTCGAATTAAGGTGGTGACTCAGGGAGCTCATGGTGCCGATAGCCCTGGCATTTGATAGGTTTCTGTACACAAGACCATTCCCCGATTTTATTCCTTTTAAAAAGCTTTTTACTGGTTTTTCTCTTTACCAAAAAATACTGTATTTCTATTAAAGATATTTTCAAAAAGAAGCATATAAGAAAAAAAATTAAAGCACTCATAATATTGTCACCCCTACCGTGTGTATCCTGAATAAATCTTACATGCCTAAGTGGGAACTGGGGGGGGGGGGCGGTGTAAAACAATAACTCAGTCATTACACTCCCACTTAAATGTTGCAATTTCTTGAATGGTTTCTTGTCACTAAACGTTCCTCTACAGCATCATTTCAAATGTCTGTCTGGAATGCCACATCTGGATGTATTCTGATTTATCACTGGGCATCGAGATTTTTTCTGCTTTTTTCCACGATTATAAACAAGGCAGAAGATTATAAAGAGAGCAGCAAATAGCATCCTCACACATAGAACGTTTCACACATCCTTGAAATGGAATTATCAGACCAAAGGGATGAACATTTTTAAAGTTTTTGGTACCTTATTGTCAAATTACTCTCCTGGAAGGATGAATCTATTTATCTCCTCCCCTCGGGGCACATGAAGCTTTGAACACCTGGTTCCCAATGGGATTAGTAGTCCTACTTGGGGGGATAAAAATGAAAGGAAAAGAGGCGGGCGGTGGGGGGATGGTACTTTTCTCTACTCATGTGGGGATCCAGGTCCAATTTTCCTGTGTTTTTAAAATCTCCTTGAATAGGGTGTCTTCCTGGCTCATGTCGGATTCTTCTTATTTATAGGCTACACTGGCTTCCTCTGCCTCTTCTAAATTAGCACCTTTAAATCAATGTACTGTTTCTCGGAAGTATTGACCCTCTGGGAAGAACCTTTTCTGCACCTCTGCCTCATCAAACTGGAGAATCTCATCTGTGTGTCTTTCTTTAATCTCATCCCATTTTGCAACAATATTTTCTCTTTTCTCGGTTATTGGCCTTTTGATTTAATGCTTTAATTTGGCACGTAGGTTCTTTGTATCGCCATTCTGGATAATTCATGCCATTCTCGATGGAATATTCCATTAAAAATTTTTTGAAATACTGTTTTGTGAAGGATGTCTTACAGACTCCAAGGATTAACCATTCCACTTATTTTACAGCAACGAAAAGATGAAAAAGCTGAGCCCTTGTAGTAACTACGTGGCTCGATTCTTAGAATCCCAAGTGCTCAGGAGAAAATGGCCATGTCTGTCCTTCCCAAAAGGATGAGGACGAGCACCAATTGTCCCTTTTTCGAACTGACCGGCTGGGACATAGGTTGTTGCTTCAGTAGGTTGCTCAGGCCCCGTTTCATGATTTTTTTTTTTTAGGGCTGTGAATACATCTGCTCCTTCCCGGAAGAGTCTGTGGGTCTGTGGGAAGAGGCATGCGGAGACGCACATGCTCCCTCTGGACAATGAAGGGGGAAACGAACGGCTCTCTCCGTGTCCTGTTTCAGCAGCTTGTGGGGAGGCTTATGGTACAGTGATGTGACAAGCTGTGAACAGCAGATCAGAGAAAAAAAACGTGAGGTAATTTAATTCAGGAGCTTGGTGAGAGGACAGCTGAAGAGCAAGGAGCAGGGACATGGCAGAGAAAGGGCATGTGAGCGATGGGATAAATTATGAAATAGCATTCTGAGGACAGGGTGAAAAGGGTGCTTCCTCATTTCTCTGGCAGTTTGGGTCAATTTCCTACCCTCACATGCTTTGCAAAAAGGGAAATAATTTATTTTTATTACTGCCCCATTCTTGTTACGGCAATTTTTAATATCACAGAAAGCATGCCACCCATTTCTATGTAAGGGACGAACTTCCTCTTTTTTCTGGGTTTGGTATTTACTATTTCAGCCATACTCTACCCTTTCTGGAAAAATTCTTTTTTTGTTGTTGTTTTTTTCTTTTCCTTTTAAAGACATAGTAGAGGTGTGAGACTGGGAACAGGCTGTGGTGTGTTTGCTTTGACTTCTCTCTTTTGAAAGAAGGACTTTTTATTTCTTCCACTGTCATTGACTTTGAGTCTTGAAATTTTTAAATCTTCATTCCCAAAACACTTTTTTGAACACATTTTGTACATCATTCCTTACTGTTCACCCTCAGATTATAAGACAAGTGGTAACCTGAACACGATCCCATCTTCTGATAAATCTCAATGTAGTATCCCTCCCAGGTGCTTAAAAAACAACAAAGAGAACACAAAACCAGTTTACCTGGAAATAGTCAAGTATTTAATTTCTCAAGTTGGAATAATTTATCTAATAATTTTTCAGTTTTCTGTTTCTTTCTGTGTTGAGACCACTTGCCTCTTTAAATATCAGTAGCCTTCTAGTTTCGAGCAAGATCTTAGAAGTGTTGACCATCAGCTTTGGAACATGGGGTAGTGAAAGCCATTTTAGACACTTATGTCTAGATGTCTCATTCTAGAAAACTTTCACACCATGTCAGTGACAGCATCAGTACCTCGGTGTAAAACATCAACTTGAGTGCTTGAGGGCAGATACCATTGGAAGACAAGGATCACCCATTCCCCCTCCCTGCCAACACACAGAGTCCTCACCTGAGTCAGTAAATATGGTGTAGTGGTGAACACAGCGTTATAGCCTCACTCTGTGTTTCTGTAGGTCCTTGGTAATTTATACATACTGTTTCCAGCATAGTAAAAAAAAATTTTTTTTAAAGATTTTATTTATTTATCAGAGAGAGAGATGGGGAGAGAGCTAGCACAGGCAGACAGAATGGCAGGCAGAGGCAGAGGGAGAAGCAGGCTCCCTGCTGAGCAAGGAGCCCGATGTGGGACTCGATCCCAGGACGCTGGGATCATGACCTGAGCCGAAGGCAGCTGCTTAACCAACTGAGCCACTCAGGCATCCCCAGCATAGTAAAATTTAACCTCAAAATCACTGCCCCTAAATTTAATCTTTTTTTAAAAAAAGATTTTATTTATTTGACAGAGAGAGAGAAATCACAAGTAGGCAGAGAGGCAGGCAGAGAGAGAAAGAGGAGGAAGCAGGCTCCCCACTGAGCAGAGAGCCCCACGTGGAGCTCAATCCCAGGATCCTAGGATCATGACCTGAGCTGAAGGCAGAGGCTTTAACCCACTGAGCTACCCAGGAACCCCCCCCCCTAAATTTAATCTTTTAAAAAAGTCGTTTTGGCATTCTCTTCCTGGGTGCCTAAGTCTAGAATATAATGTAAAAGTTCATTTTTTTTTTTTTAAAGATTTTATTTATTTATTTATTTGACAGACAGATCATAAGTAGGCAGAGAGGCAGGCAGAGAGAGGGTGGGGGAAGCAGGCTCCCTGCTGAGCAGAGAGCCCGTTGTGGAACTTGATCCCAGGACCCTGAGATCATGACCTTAGCCAAAGGCAGAGGCTTTAACCCACTGAGCCACCCAGGCGCTCCAGTAAAACTTCATGTTTAAAGCAAAGTTTTAACTTCAAACTCTTATTCAGGTATTATTTGTTCCTGGTTCCACAGGTGAAAATTTGTTAGAAGTCAAAGTTTCTAGAAAAGGCCATAAAATGGCTTAGCCAGTTGCTCAAGGATACTGTAATTTTCTACCTATTTCTCTTCAGCTGCCTTTTACACCCTATCTTTTTTTTTTTTTTTTTTTTCCTTGCTTAAACCCATCTGTTTCCCTTTCTATGCAAATCCATTGTGTCCTTTGGGAAGATGATACCCTCTTTCTTGGGGTTACCATTCCTTGCATGGATCAAAAGGTCCAGATTAGTCAGAGGGAGACTTATTGATGAAGTCATGTATTTTAATATGAATGATTTTACTTAAAGTCCTGGCACATCAGTCATATTTAGGAGAATGTCACTCTCTGCTGTTTTTAAAGGCTGTATCTGAAGAAAGAGATCTTCTAGGGCCCTTCAGCCTTGTCAAGCATATTTCTATCATTTTGAGGGAGTTCCGATTGTGTTTCAAGTGTCTTGCCCTTAAGTTTTTTGTGTGAACTAGTTTTGTAAAAAGCTGACTGTGTGCTAGTTCTTAAACACTTTTTCTCTCCACTCCCCAGCCACCACATCTTCCTAAGTTTATCTCCTAATGCTTTCTATCACCCAAGCACTTAAACAAGATTGCAGACATTTTCATCTAAGCTAGTAGCTGTTAATTACCTATCTTTGTCTGTGTTTTAGCACTTAATACTATTTTGACAGGGGTTGCATACTCTGTCTTTCTGGAATTTTTTAAGTGCTCTTATGAGTAATTTGAGAAATTCCAAGTATAGAGTAGATGAGCTGTTCTTTCCCTTGCTGTCTTTTTTATTTTATTTTAGAAACATTTAAAGAGGACCCACTGTGTGTCAGGAAGCATGCTCTTGTCACTCCCACATACACTGTCTGATTTAATCTCTTCTTCCTCTGAATCTGCAGCTTGAATCACCACCATAACCTCAGTGTGTGCTGGGTTTGGGATGGGGGTTGGGGGAGCCCTTGAGGGAGCAGCGGAGAGAGGTTGTGAGCTTTTTGTGGAATGCCCATTTCTATGGGTGATTCCGTCTACAAGAGTGTGCTAGTCTCGTCTTTCTTTGTAGGCTGGTAAAAATTCTGGCTGGTTACTGGCAGCCGCACTTGAAATGATAGCTCTCTGGGAAGTTTCAACATGGGTTTGTTTCTGTTTCTTTTCAAAAGCCTGTGTTTGCTCACCTGCATTGTAGGTGAATAGAAGACTCAGCTCACCAAATGGAGCGTGTCAGGAAGCATTACTGATTTATTTGCCGGGCTTCTTGAGTATTTGTAGGAAATTGATTTTATTACTTTCCTCAGTGGAGCTTATTCACCTAGTCAGCATTTAAATCTCTCAGGCCTGTCATTCCAGAACAGCGGCATCCCCCTAACCTGAGGAGTGAAACCTGTCTCAGTGCGGCAGGCTCAGCCCGGATCTCCCTTTCCTGGCCAGCACTGCTTTCCTCCTTTGGGGCTAGACCCACATTTGCTGTGCCTTACTTACCTTAGGGATAACTGTTGCTCCCTTCCGGCTCTCCTCTTGGCACCCAAATTTTCATTTTTCTCTCCTTCCTTCCTCCCTTCGCTCCTTCCTGCCTACCTACCTACCTACCTCCCCCCAGCCCTTCCACAAACATTTATTGAGTGCCTAGTGAATACTTAGCATTGTACAAAGTCTAGGAATCCAGAACTAAAAGCACAGACCTTTCTTTGTGTTGTACACAAGTGAAAAAAATATTTTTCCCCCAAAGGCAAGCCACAGGCATATATATTTTTTTTTTTTTTGATGAAGGGGAAAATATCTTTAGATGAATCATCTCCAGATTTCCAAATAGAATTGCTCACAAAGCCATTATAGGGGAATATTTGCTAGCATGAAGATTTTTGGAGACATCATTCATCAAGCCAATATTTACTGTTTCGTGTGCCAAGCTCTTTGCCAAACACAAAAAATACACAGGTGGAGGAGACATGGTCCCTTTTTCTCCAAAGACTCACTTTGTGCAGAGGAGAGAGTTGTATGAAGTGTGTGTTAAATCCATAGCATATCACTATGGGCATGCTGGTGAGTGAGAGATCATGCACCTCGAGAAAGGTGGGGACAGAGGTTCTTGTTCACTGCTGTATCTGAAGTGCCTGAAGCAGTGCCAGACACACAGTAGGCTCTTTGTAAGTATTTGTTGATAACTAGTGGTGTTAGCCTTCAGTCAGGGCCTATTAAAGGGAGTGACATTTCAGCTGTTCAATAAAGGATGGAAAAAAACACTGTTAGGAAGAGAAGCACCTTGTAGACAGTGTGAGCAAAGGCAGAGGACGTGACGGTCCCTGGGGACGCGCAGGAGCAGCATCAGAATGCTGCAGAGGGAAGTGTTGGTGAGATGATTCCAAGAGGCACAGGGGGTCCAGATGGTGAAAAGGTTGAAGGCTTCGGGCTTTTTCCTACTGGTCAACAGGGCAGGGAGATGTCAGTCGTTCTTTGAGCTGTGACATTATATCAGATCTAGGTTGAGAAGGACCCTCTGGCTGCCCTGTCCTATGTAGGATGTCCTTTCAAGTAGGGAGAAACTGGGGAGGGTTGGGGAGGGGTCCCACCACAGTAGGCTGTGTGAGAAGAAACTGGAGGGAATGGTTGGTCCATGTCAAAGATGAGGCCCGCAGGAGGCAAGGATGACCGCCGCTTGCAGAGGATTCACATTCCCCCATGTAGTAGCTGTGCAAACCTGTGCAAGTCACTTCATTTCCCAGGCCTCGGTTTCTGCATCTGTAAAATAGATGCAGTTGGGTGTACCTGGTGGGGTTGTTGTGACAACTGACTGCGCACTGGGTGTGGCCCCCTGGCGTGTTACAATGACCAGCATTTGTCGAACTCACACCAAGTGCTTTACACGTATGGACTTACCACTTAAGCCTCACAACAGCCTAGTGAAATAGAAACTGTTACCATCCTTATTTCCCAGATGAGGAGTCGGAGGCACAGAGAGAGTAGGTCTCCTGGCCAGGGTAGCACAGCTGAGAACGGGCAGAGGTGGAATGTGAATCAGACGGGCCGGCCGCCGAGGCTGCCTGCTTCGCTGCAGCTCCACCACTTCGGGGCTACTCACTGGTATTATCCTTCCTCGCCCCATCTCAGTCTTACTCCCTAGCCCCCTGGCCGTCAGAACTTTGTGGGGAGTAGGAGAGAAGGGGTGACCTTTCTGATTATCTCTCCTCACATAAAACTGACCTGTCCCTGTCACTGACTCATTCCTTCTGGACTGTCTCCAGGCATGGAAACGAATCTGATAAATGAGTCTGCTGTGAAGCGGGGTGGGGGGAGCCGTAGATGAATGAGTTACCTTCCAGAAAACACATCTACATTTTAACTAACTTGCAGCTCACTGTCACCCCAAAGAGTGACAAATTTGGGGCTTTAGAGAATTGTTTTTGAGCTGAAATCACACCCCATGGCTGGCTTAGCCTATCTCTGCTCATGCCCTGTGTGTTATTTATATAATGCTTCTTCCTTTGCTTCTGTTTTATTGTTAATACTATTCTCCAATTTTGGCATTCTCATTCATTGAGGAAACTTTAGAACATAAAGAGAGACAAACAGAAGAAAGTTTAAGTCTCCCAGAGTAATCTCCTTACCAGCAGTAACCACTGCAGAGATCTTATTATAGAGATCGCTCTCTTACTCTTTTTTTTTTCTCTGTATATACATGAAATACATCTGAATATAAGGTAAGAAAGGGATTTTGTTTGGGCCCATACTACCTATTATAAAAATGAGTGTCATCTTATGATCAAATCCATAGAAATTTTCTCCGATTATGGGTGTTCTCTCTGTAATTTTATTTTGAACAACAAAGTACTATTTGGGCAGACTCATTATTCTGAAATCACCTCAGTCAGTAAAAGTTTAGGTCCTTGTAGAAAGAAGTCACCTGATGGAATTGCTCTAAAAATAGATGGTAAAAGCCAACAGAAATTTAGCCATTCTATTTGAAAGCATGACCTCACACCCCAGGTTGGACACCATCAAGAACAAGTCTTTTTAAAGAGCACTTTTTCATGTCTGTTGGCCATTTGGATGTCTTCTTTGAAGAAATGTCTGTTCATCTCTTCTGCCCATTTCTTGACTAGATTATTTGGTTTTGGGGTGTTGAGTTTAAGAAGTTCTTTAGAGATCTTGGATACCAGCCCCTTATCTGTAATGTCATTTGCAAATATCTTCTCCCATAAAAACAACACCGTTAGTAGTAGCCTAGTGAAGATCATCTACAGATCAAATCATAACACCAGCTTTCTTAATGTGATGCAAATGGTTATTTCTCACTTGGGATCAACTTTCCAATGACAACATCACATACAAAGTCAGAGATTCTGTCTCAGGCACAGGTGTTAAGTGACTCAAAATGGATTCTAACAATGATGAAGACATTGGAGATGAATGTGAAACATCTGGATAAAATTCTTTTGCAAGATATGATTTCAAAACATTTACAAATTAGTCTGTTATTTTGTATAAGTGTAGTATGAAATATGAATATGAAGTAAATATCATAAGATAGTTATTTCTTCACATTCCTGAGGGTTTATAAACTCAAATTAGCAAAACTGTTTTTTTGTTTTTGTACTCTTGTTAGTAAAATAGGAGATATTTTATTTGAGAGGACCTTAATTCAGGTGTGCGTGGTAATATAGGTATTTTGGGGTGCTTTGGCTCAGGTCATGATCCCAGGGTCCTGGGATTGAGCCCCGCATCATGCTCCCTGCTCAGCAAAAAGCCTGCCTCTCCCTCTCCCACTCCCCCTGCTTGAGTTCCCTCTCTCACTGTGTTCCCTCTCTTGCTATGTCTCTCTCTGTCAAATAAGCAAATAAAACCTTTAAAAATGATAATAATAATAATAATAATATAGGTACTTTGCTTTTTAAATAAAAAAACAGGGTCACACTATATTTTTGTTTTGTAATCTGTTTTTTATACTTGATAGAATTACGACTTTTCCATGACTTAATTTTCTTAACCACATCATTTGCAATTGCTACATTAGAATGAATGCACCAGCAATTACTTAACCAGTCCTCTTTTTTTTTTTTTTCAAGATTTTATTTATTTATTTGATAGAGAGAGAAAGATCACAAGTAGGCAGAGAGGCAGGCAGAGAGAGGGGAGGAAGCAGACACCCTGCTGAGCAGAGAGACTGATGCGATGCGGGGCTCGACCCCAGGACCCTGAGATCATGACCTGAGCCGAAGGCAGAGGCTTAACCCACTGAGCCACCCGGGCACCCCCATTCCTCTTTTACTAGGTATTGAAGAGGTTTGTTTCCCACTTACTGTTTTAAATAACTTTGATGAATGTCTGCATGGATATGTCTCGGGGTATATCCATGGCTATTTTCTTAAGTTAAATTTCTAGAAATAGATTGGCTGGGTTGGAGCCTTGCAGAATTTTAAGGTATTTAATATAAATTTCCAGATTGGACCAATCAGTAATACTTTCCTCACATCTTAGGGAATTATTCAATTATTGTCCCCTTGCGGCAGTGTCTTAATTAATTCTGGGTAACTCAAGATCATTTTATTGCTGTCCAGGATGTTTGTTCTGTCTCCCTCCTTCCTCATGCTTCATGCTATTGGATTAGTATTAAATACAGGTTAGAGGGTTTTATGGCTGTTGCGTTGTCCAAACCTATTGATTGAAAATGTTTGCTACCCCTGGGCTCAGTGAGGTGTCTCTGTAGCAATGTATGATAAATTATCCCTTCCCTGTGAATGACATTAAATCATTTGAAGACATTTCTGAGTCTATGACATAAAAAATCTGTAAGATTTTTCTTAAATTCCATAGAATACTGTTACAATACTTCACTACGATAGTGCTTTTTATGTTTCTATCTGCTGTGTGTGTTGCTAATCTCCACGTTATACGGCCTTGGTAAATAAGGAAGCTTGCAAAGCCTTCATTATGTCAGAGAGACTGCCTGTCAGTCACCAAAAAGCCTGCTTTTCCTTGCTCACCAATTAACAGACTCCCTTGTATAGTAGATTTGCTGGTGGGAAAGCTACTTGCTGCTAGCTAAAAAGCATGTTCCCTAGGCTCCCTGCCCATGTGGTTATATCACAGCCAATGAGATGTACAGAGAAGTGTGTGTATGTGTGTGCGTGTGTGTGTGTGTGTGTGTGTGTGTGTATGTGTTTTCCAGGAAGTCTCAAAAGGGAAGGGCCACACCATTCTTCACCCCTCCCTCCATCTTATCCCCTGGAACATAAGTGTGATGGCTGGAACACCAGCACCATTTTGGATTTAGAGGAAGAAGACCACATAATAGGACTGATAGAAAACGGAAAAAAGCCTTGGTCCTGATGAAAGAGAAACATTCATACAACCCTAGACTGCTTGCCTCTAACTTCTTTAATATGAAGGAGAAATAAATTTTGTTATTTAAGTCTCTGTTTCGGGGATCTCTATTACTTGAAGTCTAGCTTGATCCTGTCCGAAACAACAATCTTACCAATTTTATGGCCTCCTGTCTTCCTGTGTTCTTTCCTACATTCATTTTTTTCCCCTCTGTCATTAACTAAAAGTGATTTCTTCACAGATTCAGAGGATCCTCATGAATGTGAAGGTGTGAAGGTACAGCAGGTGGTGTTCATGGAGAAAATAAGGATATCATCAGAACACTGTTGGGTGGCTCAGTGGGTTAAGCCTCTACCTTCAGCTCAGGTCATGGTCTCAGGATCTTGGGATCGAGCCCCGCATCGGGCTCTCTGCTCATCAGGGAGCCTGCTTCCCTCTCTCTCTGCCTGCTTCTCTGCCTACTTGTGATCTTTCAAATAAATAAATAAAACCTTTAAAAAAAAAAAAAAAGAACACTGTCACACGATGCCGTTTCTCATGTTCATTTACAAATTCTCTTGGAGACCTGTTGGTTTCTTGAGTCTCCCTTCCCTTCTCCCCTCCCCTCTGGCTCCCGGGGCGGGGTTGTGGGGGGAGCACAGGGAGGTTCATACACAGAACTAATAGCAAACTCCGCTCTGTGAGAAAGTGAGCCGGGCAGCGCATCCTGGAGCACGAGGCAGCCGTTTGTAAGGGCCCGCCCCCACAGGGCGAGCCAGAGCATCTTCACGGGACCCGTCACCATGGACGGGAACAAGCTGCAGGCTGCATTTCTCTACCTTCACCCTCACTTTTTTTTTTTTCCTCACGGTAGTTGTGAGTATTTGTTAGGTTTATTCAGCTCTCTCACCAAATGGTTCAAGGCACACAGCATTTGACGTGAAACATTAAATGTTACAAAACTGAATCATGAGCAGTTTGGCAAGGAATAAATTAGAGGACAGAGAGAATGAGGGGAGGAAGGATATTAACAGCAGACAGTTCCAGATGTCGGCCATGGACATAGACAATGGCTGCCATTAGACTTTTTTTAATCTGGTGATTAGCAATAAAGGCTTTTGGTGTCTCTTTTTCAATGAGGTCACCTTAAAAGCAGACAGGGAATGAGAGTGGACGTATCCTGTCTATTCACCCTGTTCAAGTGTGTGTAGGGGAAGCTTATGGTGCAGAAGGGAAAAAATTCCTGCAAAATGCAAACCTGCCCCCTCTTCTGGCTCATCCTACTTGAAGTTGGCACGATTCACTTTACCCCACCATTCATTCTTCCCACCCTCACTTTCTGATTTCTAAAACATGTGGTGTATCAATTAATACAGACACTGAAGTGGGTTACGGGCATTGTGTTTATATGTCTTACTTCAGCTTGTATGTTTCATTTGTT
The DNA here is from genome assembly GCF_964662115.1 of Mustela nivalis. NCBI lineage: Eukaryota > Metazoa > Chordata > Mammalia > Carnivora > Mustelidae > Mustela > Mustela nivalis. The sequence continues at coordinate 40,034,772 of NC_139024.1, forward strand.
GATAGGGTTATTGAGGTTATGATTTAGTGGCAAGGGGTTGGAGCTAGAGGGGTGAACCTAAGAAATGCTTCCTTCTAATATGTTCTAGCTCCTAGGAAGTGTCCTCTAGTGTATTTAATGAATTCACCTCAATTATTCATATTGGCATGAAGTCTCCAAACTATGGTAGCGGTTTTTCAAGGATTTTTCAAGGGAAAGACTTATATAGATCTTTTTTTTTTTTTTTTACCCCTGCCCATTATTATACTTGTTTGTATGTCCCTGGTGAGTTAGACTGACTCTCACCACCCCATTCATGTCTGTTTCTCCCATTTGTCTCTTTGATTAAATCTGGAATGAGCCTTTGGTTATAAGAAAGCATATCCTGGGCTTCATTGCATATGTATATATGCCATATGAATAGACATCGTAACATCATAGAGTATTACAGCTGGAGAATCAAAGAAAGCATCACCACCTCTTATATTTTATAGTCACCTCTCAGGGAGATGAAATCATGAGCCCCGCCACATAGAATAGATTTAAGCCTAGACCCATTCACCCTTCCCGCTGCCCTCACTTCCTGGCTTTGCAAGACAGCAGCCACGCTTATTAGAAATCTGGGCATCAAGTCCTTCCTGGTTTAGAATTGACTTGGAATAAATCATCCTGATTGGGAAGAGCACCAGAGAATTATAGAATCCCACAGGCTTCTCAAAGATAATTCTCTTTAAACTGTTCTCAGTAAAAGCCACATTAAAATGTCCAACAAATCATAGAAAAATGAGCTCATGGAGCAGTGTTTAACCACAAACTTGAATAAGAATCTGTTTTTCCAGAGACGGGACTATGTAGAAGATATTTTCGGAAGTGGGGCAGGTAGTAAAAATTGGGAGAAGAGACTGGAGCCTACTTGGGTTTGCACTGGTTTTTCTGGAAAAGAACAGAAATAAATGGTTTCAATCCAGTTCAGCTTGCCCCACCCTGATTTTCTATTTTCTCAGAGTTTGTTCTTTGAAGTTCAAGCTAATAGATTCGTGGCATCTTTCAACAGTTGAAAGCCATCCCATTTCACTCAAACACACATGCTTTTCCTCACTCCAGCAGAAACATCTGAACGTCCTGCTGGGGTGTTTGCACAGAGCTGGGTTTACCTCTCAGAGAGCATAGAGTTCTGAGACAGCTGCCCTGTGTCATTTCCTTTACTCGCCTTGCAGTGGAAGAAGAGTTGAATAAGATGGTAGTGGGAGTATTCCTTAGGTGATACTGTGCCTTGGGTTTAAAAACGGCAAGTGGAGGCCAGACGTGGTGGACCCCTTTCTGCCTGTGACCCGTTGTTCTCTTTGTGGCTTCATTCACACCAGCATTTTGTGAGCTGCTCAGCACCAGGCTCCCAGGATGACTCGACATACATACCAGAACAGCCTCACTTTCAGAATGGCCTTAGTCACTCTGCAAGTTCCTTTTTAAAATGGGAATCTGGTCTAGGTTTTTGCATATTTGTCAGCTCCACACATAAGGCCAAGTCTTTCTCACATGCTAGTTTCCCTATATCCTCTTTCTTTATAGGACACTTGAACAATAGAGTAACACAGCTTCACATGCATTTTGTTGTAGTGCCTAGCCATGGAGTTGACATCCAGCAACCTCTTTCTCTTTTGTTACTTTGTTTTAAAAAATAAATCTTAACCCCCTGAATTTTATAACAGACTAGTGCTGGTTATATTGTGAATTAATCTCTTAATTATGATAATCTTTGCTTGATTTTACCACAGGTGTCCTCTCTCCTTTCTAACTATTTACGTAGCCATCTTCTGTATCATCCTGTGTAGGGGGATGGGGAGGAGTGAATCAGAGAAGGAACATTTCTAGGGTAACTTATGTGGAAGGCATTTTATATATTGAATCCTTAGCAGGACAAACCAATGGGGGTAAGAATTGTCCTCCCCATTTTGCAGATGTGGGAAATGAGGCCAAGAAGATATAAATGATTTGCCAGAGTTATTATAGCTGTTATCACGACTGTGACCAGGATTTGAAACCAGATCTGACTCTGAAGCCAGGCTCTTTCCATACGGCCACCTACTTTAACAGTCTTATTTATCTGTAATAGAACTAATCCTGAAAATTAAAAAAAAAAAAAAAAAAAAGAGAGAGAGAGAGGAGAAGAGGAAGGGGGGGAGGAGAAAAACAGAAATGGAAAAGGAGGAAGGCAGGTACCTCTGGAAGCGAAGAAACACAGCTAACACAGTTAGCAGAGCATAGTGCGGAGTTACAGCCTGAGGTCAGGGACATACGTGCAGGGCTGACTGGTCACAGGAAGGGTGATGTCTGCAGATGAGTACCTACTCTTAGAGAAGTTGAGGGAGCTTGGGCAAAGTCATGAGACAGAAGAGAAGTGACAGAGTGGTGGAAAGTAAGGAGCAGCCAGGCTGGAAAGTGGGGAGGATCTGCCGGCAGTAGTAAAAACGAGAAGCGCTAGTTCAGGGGTGCAGACCCCATGCCAGGGGAAGAGGTGGGAGCCTGTCCTGGGGGTGCACCTCATCGGGGCTCCACTGGCCCTGAGGCCTGAGTGGACACACAAAGGGAGTTAGCGGGAGGAGGGTTGATGTGAGAGAATGCAAGGCTTCTAGTAATCTTGATCATAGCACTTAATCCTCTGTTTTAAAGGTGGTGACCAGAATTCTGATCAACATCGAACACGCAGTAAAACTTGGGGGGAATTGGTAGCCTGGGGTCATTGGTGCAGAAACATCATCATTTTCTGGACTCCTCTTGCAGATTTCTAAGTGTGAGAGATAGCTGGGGGGTAGAGAGGTGACGGAAGGGAACAGAGCTTCACAGTGTTTATGACAAAGACGACAGAGATTCTGTTTTAGTCGTGGTGTTGGGTCGAAGGACAATGACAGCAACTGTAAAGAAAAGTTTTGTAGGATGAGAAAACCACATGAAAGGAAGGCAAGGCTGCTTTGGTTGCCTTCGTTCCTTACTTTAATTCTCATTTTTGCACAAAGGTAGCGCAGCATGCTACCTGAGGATCAATGGTGTGCAAGGGCATTCTCTCCATTGGGGGAGAAGCAGACGAATGGTTACAAATAAAGGTGCTGGGATGCCTAGGTGGCTCAGTCGGTTAAGCCGCTGCCTTCAGCTCAGGCCGTGATCCTGGGCTTCTGGGATTGAGTCCCACATCGGGCTCCTTGTCCAGCGGGGAGCCTGCTTCTCTCTCTGCCTTTGCCTGCCACTCTGCCTGCTTGTGCTCTCTCTCTCTCTGACAAATAAATAAATAAAAATCTTTTTTAAAAAATAAATAAATAAAGGTGCTGTTGAAATTATTCTAAAAGTAAACCACAGGACCTGACAAGGTCTGAATCTATTTATCGCACGTTTCGTACCTTCTGTTCTGTGTCCGCACCCTACCATATATCCCAGTAGCTGATTGTTAGAAATCCAAGGCCCTAAGTCTCCATGGGACTCTCGCAGCTAGGTTGATGGGACGGAATCGACCCACCCTTTTCCTCTCCCTCCGGAGCCTGGACCAAAGCAAATACCAGTTGTTTGCACAAGGCTTCAGTTCTACCAGAGCACACAACTCTCAGTTTTGACACAAAAACCAACTCATCTGGCAACCCAGCTTCATTCTTTTTAGTTCAGAAGATCTGGACTCTGTCGGGACGCCTGGGTGGCTCAGTTGGTTAAGCAGCTGCCTTCGGCTCAGGTCATGATCCCAGCGTCCTGGGATCGAGTCCCATGTCGGGCTCCTTGCTTAGCAGGGAGCCTGCTTCTCCCTCTGCCTCTGCCTGCCATTCTGTCTGCTTGTGCTCGCTCTCTCCCCCTCTCTCTCTCTGATAAATAAATAAAATCTTAAAAAAAAAAAGATTTTAATAATAAAAAAAGATCTGGACTCTGTCATGTAAAAAGCTTCACTCTGGAGGCCAGCATTCTGGAGAAGGTTGTCATTCCAGTTACTCTCCTGTGCACTGCCTATCCTGCTGCAAATTATTGCTGTCCCAGAAAAACGGGACCTCAGAACCCTGAACACTTGAACTGATCCCAGCTCCACCCGTTCCAGGTTACCCCTGTCTCCCTGACCCCCATCCACCAGGAAAGACTCCTACCTAGCCATCCTCTTGTTGAAGAACTGCTCTCCTCTCTCTCCATGCCCACAGTGATAGTAAACCCCAAACAGGACAGTGATGTGCACCATAGGAAAAAAAAAAAAAAGAACTTTTTACAATATGAAATATTTCTAAATAAAAATGGGTAAAAAGTGAAGGCATGCCATCACACAAGAAGATGTGGTATATATACACAATGGAATACTACGCAGCCATCAAAAGAAATGAAATCTTGGCATTTGCCACAACGTGGATGGAACTAGAGGGTATCATGCTTAGCGAAATAAGTCAAGCGGAGAAAGACAACTATCATATGATCTCCCTGATATGAGGAAGTGGTGATGCAACATGGGGGCTTAAGAGGGTAGGAGAAGAATCAATGAAACAAGATGGGATTGGGAGGGAGACAAACCATAAGTGACTCTTAATCTCACAAAACAAACTGAGGGTTGCTGGGGGGAGGGGTGTTGGGAGAGGGGGTGGGGTTATGGACATTGGGGAGGGTATGTGCTTTGGTGAGTGCTGTGAAGTGTGTAAACCTGGCGATTCACAGACCTGTACCCCTGGGGATAAAAATATATGTTTATAAAAAATAAAAAATTAAAAAAAAAAGTGAAGGCATGTATTGAAAGCATTTAGGGGAAAAACGAATTTCTGTACAGGACACGTTGTATCGCCCCCTGTCTCTCCCTTACATACTGAGTTGTATCTCAGTCTCAGAGTTACTACCACGTTTAACATAGGGGAGGGTGTTTGGCCCTGTTGCAGGTCTGCTGACAGCCGATGTACCTAACTCAGGGTTCGTTCAGTTCTGCGGTGTCATCCACCCGGAGCGGGCCAGTTACGTCTCTGCTGAGTTTCTTGACTCTTGCTTGTCATTTAGAGTCCCTTCCTGATTTCTCCTCAGGACATAGGTAAAAAGAAGGCCTTACTTATTGCAGTTGCTACATGGGCTGTGAAGGAGGAGAAGGGGAGGACAACGGACGGGGTGGGCAGACATGACACAAGAAGTAGAAAACGTAATCTTCTGGGGGCCATGATAAGTCTGATTGAAGAGACAGATTAACCAATTTATATTTGAATAGCAATAAAAACAATCAATACTATAAAAGTGGTCACAGGGAGGTCCACAGCTTATCACTAAATGAGTAGTCCGAGTCAGGGCTCCACATTCTCCTGGAGTGGCCAGAGCTAGCTTCCTGGAGGAAATGTGCCTTACTTGGGTCTTGGTGGATAGGCAGGCAGGTGAAGAAGGGAAAAAGGTTATGTGCAAGGGCATGGGTGTGGGTGCAGGGCAGAAGTGGGGATTAGGGTTGGTGAGGCAGGTTGGTTAGCAAGCTGTTGAGGGCCTTCAATACAAGTTGTCCCCTGTAAGTGCCGGAACTTCAACTTGCCCCCTGTAAGTGCCGGGAGGCCACTGTGGTGACTCGATGATGGTGTCCTTGCCAGATTGGTGGGGGCAGAAACCAGAGGCACAGCACCACCACGAAGTTCTTGTGATGGTGTAGCCATGGGTGCAGGGGCCTGGAAGAGGATCCTGAACAAAACGGTGACAGAAGGAGTAGAGAATAAAGTCTAGACACATATCAAAGGAGTCATCACTGAGACTATAATGAGTACTGACTGTGAATATTGATAGTCAGGACTGAACAAAAGAATAGAAATCAGAGAAGACCCAAGGGCTCTAAGCCTGGATACCCAAATGAGCGGTTGTTGGACATAGGAAGGTAGAAAGTGTGGCTGCAATATAAGCCACGTTTGTTCTAATGTTTCCATTAGATTTGCTAGAAAAAAAATGATGCAGGCTCTAGTCAGCTCTATTGCATGCTGGAGGAATAGTGTTCTGCCTTAGGCAAAGATAGACCAAGACAAAATCAAGTTGACCTACATAGTATATGTACCTGTCCACTCATTACTTACAACCAGAAGACACAGCCACTTGGCAGAAGAATATGGTTTACCCTCTTTGACTGGGTGAGGTGTCTAGGATTCTTGCTGCTAGGTTGTGGTAGCATTTTTCGTTTACTTTTTATTAGCTAGAAATGTGCCTAGATATTATCAGGCACAAGATAATGAAACAAGCTTGGATGTGGTCATGTCATCCGCAGCAGGGGTAACAGCCCTCTTGACCTCCTGGCAAGAATGTGTAATGCAGGGAGACGTAGCCTCTGAAACTCTATTTCTATTTAATTTAGGAAAGCAATCACTTTTCTTGGCCAAGGTTAGAATAATAAGCTTAATTTTTTAGTTGTGAGTGAAAGCAGCTTGCTTTGTGTACGTGGACTTGGCATTCTCTTGTGTGTGGCAGCTGGCCCACTGACCTCATCATCTGGGTTCCCTGTTCTTGTAGTGGAACCAACACCGCAAAAGTGAAATGCTGTATTTTCCACAGACTCACGCTACATGTGATTATTTGTTTACAATGACATAATGCTTTAAACTTTAGTTCAACCCTCCCAAAAATGGTCACAAATGTGGTGGTTTGAAGGGTGAGCTCATGTGTAGAAAAAGGATTGAGACTCTCCATAACAAAGCGTGAGATTAATCACCACAGACAGTCCTTCTGGAGCTCACCTATCTATTCAAAAGTATTCACTGAGATTGAGGCCATTAGAAGAAGAAAGTTTAGTACCCCGATGGATGCCCCTGGGTCTCAGCAGGTTGGTGTCTTTGAAATACTTTGGGAGAAGCTACTGCATTTTGGAATTGTTACAAAATGAGGAGTCAACTGCACAAAGGTGACCCTTTCTTTTGAACCCAGTCTGCAGGGTACAAAGGCATACGTGAAATCACCAGTAAGAAAATGGCACCCCATACTCCAGTTCAGCAGGTCTTGAAGCAGGCTGTGAATGCAGAAAGGGTCACCTATTCTGAATTCACTGAACCTTACCATTTGTCATCCGCATTGCAGAAGTCATCATCATGTGTTGTTTTTTAGGGTCAAACTTCATTAGTACCAGTAAGTGTCAGCCTACTCACCTGCTTCCACTCCCTTTGCCCCAGTCATCATCCTGAGAACCTTATCCTGGCTTTCTGAGGTCGGGCTAGCTCACACCTGCACGAAGGGCCGTCTTCTGTTCTCGGGAACTGCCCTTCCCATCGAAAGACCATATTACCAGGAATAACTAACACTTAGCCGTGTATGCTTCCGAACCATTTGTTTCACGTGTGTTACCTTATTCAGTACTCACAAACAAGTCTGTGAACCACGTAGTATCAGATTAATTTGATAGATGGGAAAACTAAAGTCAGAGATTGACCGCGGGTCACAGGTGGGGCCAGGATTCTAACCAGATCTGCCTGCTTTCTGATTTCATGTTCTTCTTACTCCACCACATGCTCATGAGAAAAGCCCTTTGCATCTGCAGTGTGGCCTCTAGTTCTCTGCGTGTTCCACTGTGGTAAACCAGGGAGTGCTGGGCTGTGCTGGCTGTTCACAGTAGGTGGTTTACACTGGGAAGACACCGTGGGACGCAACAGAAGGGCACTTGGTCCAGACTCAGTTGGCTTTCAATTCCAGTTCTGCCACTTTTATTATCTGGTACAGCTTTAATCAAAGCCCCTCACCTTGGTAAACAAGGTAACAACCATCTTGGTAAACAAAGGAGAGCAAAAGCCCTCATTCTCAGGGTTTTTGAGTGTCGGGTAAGACCACATACGTGAAAGTGCGCAACGCGATGTCCAGCACAAGGGAAAGACTCCATCAATGTCAGTGCTGCGTCATTGTCATCCTCACTGGGGGGACCAGTGCTGGCTAGCATGTGGCCCTCTTGGTCAGGCTGGCTCTCTTGCTGGTTGCTGATGAACACCTGAATACAGGGGTCAGGACTCTCTGGGTAAAGCGGAGCTCCCTGATCCCAGATTTTAAGGGCACTCTGTTACCCCTTCTTACCTCGGTGTTTGAAGCCTTCTCCATGCCTCCCGTCACACTGGCAGAAATTCCACCAGCTCAGGGTGCACTCTCACAACTCAGCAACTTGTGAGGACGGCTACCCTATAGCACCAGTCATTTGCATCTTGATACGAATTCTGTCCTCTAAAATCAAAAGAAAGGGGGAATTTGGTGATGAAGAAGGAGAGAGAATTATAGGCCTGGTGAGGGCAAAGCCAGAAAGCTGTCCCAGCACCCACGGATCACGGCCAGTGTGAGTAGAGATGGCGGGACTGGTGTGAAAAAGGCCATGGGAAGTCAGAGAATTTGCCTGATTCAGAGTTTTCCCTCTAGGTCATTGCTATGTTATTTTCAACAGTTACTTAAATATAGGCTTCCTGAAGAAAGCTCAGTTTTGACATAAATGGCAACTTCCAATCCTGGGAAGCATAGCTACAATGTTAAGTAGTAATCTTCATTTTTCCAAAGCATGTGGCTTCTCATGGAGAGGTCGCTCTGCTCAACAGGAAATCTTCAAACACAGCACCTTCTCTACACAGCACAGCATAGAGCCGAGCAGAGCCCCAGGGAGTTTGTAGAACATCTTCGAGAGAAGGCCAAATATTTGCTATCCCACCTGGCTTCTTCTTTCTTTCTTTTCTTTTTTAAACTGTAATTATCTCAGGTGGCTTGAGATCATTAAATAAGACTGCATTCTTCCCGATTTTTTAGTATAAATCAGTTCGGAACAAGCAAGTCCTATCTTTCCAACTTCCCTGAAGCCATAGTAGGTAAAAGACTGTTGTTTAAAAAGGAATAGGGAAATGAATGATTTGTGTCTTGTGAAAGGTGGTGTACTAGCAACCTTTTTTGCCACTGAGGAGGTATATAAACAGCTCTACTCTGCTTCCCACACTGGTGCCTGAGGCTTGCCCTAGAGGGAAGTACTCTTGAAGGAAAAACAACCTCTATGACCAGTTGTAGCTGAGGCTGGGTGAGAGGCTCACCACCTCCATTCCCCTCAAAACCGGGGTCCACCTTCTTCTCACGCCGGAAGCCATGAACCCCAGAACCGGATATCTCACCTGCAGGATGGCCTTCAGGATCTCAGACACGTTTCACGTCCTGTCTTAGGAGCAACTTTGATGTGTATAGGCTGGAAAAGAGGGAAAGTATGTTACTTTTTTTATCTAACAACTTACAACTGTGTCAACACATAAGACAGTCTGTCAAAGCTTTCTGCTGGTGTTGCTGCTGTGAATTAATTTTGAGCATCACTTGTGAGCAGTAAACACTTTTGCAGTGTGAACAACTCTCTTTGTACAGTAGGAGTTGTCAACAGCTTGCTGTCGCCGCTCACGGTGGGGGGGGGGTGGAACAAAAGATGTCTCCTCCCTCTGACAAGTCAGGTTGGCTGGGATCTGAGGAGCAGAAATTTGCTGCCACGCCCATTTTGTGATTGTGCCTTTTCTTTTGACCACTCTACTATTAACTTTTCAGTCTGACTGCATTATGACCTCAATGGGTTTGAGTATCCACCTAAACCACTGGGCATTTGGCTACTTCTTTCTATTTTAGAAATGGTTCTAGAATATATAATCCACATCACTTTTTTTTTAAATTAACATATAATGTATAATTTGCCCCAGGGGTACAGGTCTGTGAATCATCAGGCTTCCACAATTCACAGCACTCACCATAGCACATACCCTCTCCAATGTTCATCACCCAGCCACCCCATCCCTCTCCCCCAACCCCCCAGCAACCCTCAGTTTGTTTCCTCAGATTAAGAGTCTCTTATGGTTTGTCTCCCTCCCCGCTCCCATCTTGTTTCATTTCCCCCCCCCACCCCCCATGACGCCCTGCCCTGCCTCTCAAATTCCTCATATCAGAGAGATCATATGATAATCGTCTTTCTCTGATTGACTTATTTCGCTCAGCGTAATACCCTCTAGTTCCATCCACATCATTGCAAATGGCAGGATTTCAAATTGAAATCCTGCTGCATAGTATTCTATTGTGTGTATATACCACATCTTCTTTATCCATCCATCTGTTGAAGTCCACATCACTCTTAAAGAAGATATCACCTTTGGGGCACCTGGGTGGCGCAGTCAGTTAAACATCAGTTCTTGGTTGTGGCTCAGGTCATGATCTCAGGGTCCTGAGACCTAGCCCCACATTGGGCTCTCTGCTCAGTGGGGAGCCTGCCTCCCTCCTCTCTCTCTGCTTGCCTCTCTACATCCTTGTGATCTCTCTCTCTCTCTGTCAAATAAATAAATAAAATCTTAAAAAAAAAAAGATATTACCATTAATAGCCAGACCAAAGACACACCACACATAAGCCAAACTTAGTGACATGAGAGAGATACTTCTTTTATTTCTTTTACTACTTTTATTACTGTGAGGTTGAATATGCATTTGAACTTTATTCACACAGTTAAAACAGTCCAGTCACTTCACTCAGGTTGAGAGACACACACATGTCCAATTGATCCTTGAACTACAAGGGTTTGAACTACTAGGATCCACGTATACATGTTCTTTCTACATATATAAATACAGTACAGTGCTATAAATTTATTTTCCTTATGATTGTCTTAATAACATTTTCTTTTCTCTGGCTTAACCATAAAAATATAGCATATAATATATGAAATATGTGTTAATCGACTATATTATCGGCAAGACTTTTCTACTCAATGGGAGGCTATTAGTTAACTTTTGGGGGAGACAAAAGTTACACCTGGATTTTCAACAGTGCAGGGGGCAGCATCCCTAACCCCCCACACTGTTCAAGGGTCAACTGCGCACATATCTCTAGAGATAGATCGATAGATTCATTTTCACTTTTCTGTCTCTTTTTGCTTGAAGGTCTCCATTCTTTCTCCTCACGGCATCCCCATCCAAATATTAAAGTCTACAGCTCCCCACACCTGCGGGGGCCCCAAGGCCTCCCCTCCCTGCTGCTTCATATCTGACGGTAGCACTGAGGAGTGACTTGGAACATTGCTACACTGCGCTTCCTTAACACTGACCCACATTTTGAAGATGTGTTCCAGAGTTTATAGTCCCTTTAAAACCTGTAAGAATCTATTGTGCATAACATTCCTATTCTCGCAGCTACTGAAATCTGTTTCAGCCTGCGTGTTCCCCAAGGTTTGTGTGCTTTGTCTGTTTACATAGGATCTGCTCTAAAAGGTCATGCTTATCTTTTTATGCTGAAATTCTTTTCTTCAGGCTTTATAATGAGGCCTCCTGTAACATCCTGGAATGTGTTGAATAAGACTTTGTTCAGCCTGTTCACATCCTGCACACTGCAAAGCAGTGGCCAGAGACTTTCTCTCTCCTGTGTCTTCACCATTTCTCTGCAGCACTCCCTCCTCAGCACCCAGTACACTGCTCTTGCCATAGGGGGAAAAATGCTCGGTAAATGAAAGTGACTGATTTTTCTCCATTCACAAATGAGGTTGCAACAACAGAGGATGGCAGCGGGGAGCGTGGGGGGAGGAGGCGGGTTGTCACCCCTTGAGTGTCCCCTTCAGTCTGAAAGAGATTTCCAAGGGTCCTATGAGAAGACCCTGCCACTAGTTAGGTAGAGAGGGTCTGCATGCAAGGTGTTGAGCCTTGAAGGATGTCTGTGTGTCAGAGCAGGCCTGAGGTCGCTCAGGGAGCATAAGGACTGCACCCACCCTGCAGAAAGAGGCATAGGAATATGTGATACTAGAGACCCCAAAGTCCAGCCAGCATCCTACATCTGCTCCCTTTTGTTCAGTCGGTTCTGAACAGCAAGCCAGTTTTATACCCACTGAACTGAATTCAACTGTTCTTTCCTAAAAAGTTGAACGTTGGGAGAGGGTTGCTCTTTTTCAGAGGCAAACGCCATCGTTTCGCCTGCCGGCCCAGTGGGGAGGTGAGCTTTCCCCTTCCCAACTGTAACAGACATACTAGAAAAGAATCTATATCACGCCAGACTCCAAAGAGTTAACTAACGATGTTTTTAAAATGGGAATCATCATGAAATGTATGTAACATAAAAGGCAAATGCAAAATACTTAAATGACAGGTGGCATCAGTTGAAAAGGATGTGGGGGCTGATCCCAGAGCTGCGATCAGACACAGCTGCATTAATTTGCCTAATCACTGGATTGCTGTAACCAGTGTCTATAAATAAACACACAAACTAATCTTTTGATTATCCTTTTTTATGGCACATTTTCTTCTCCCTTCCTTCTTTTCTTCTTCCTCGTGTCTCTTCATTGTGATTAAACTGTATTTCTAAACTGTGTAATTCTGCAGATTCTTCTGCAACCGTCCTTTTAAACAACCACAATTACTCTGGACAGTTCACAAAGGGAGAAAGACAGATGGCCAATGTATGTGTGAAGAGAGACTCAGTTTTTGATAGGTTTTTTAGGAAAAAAAAGTACAGGAAAAAAATATCAGTGAACTGCCATGTTTAAGTCTCAGGTCAAGGTTAAAATGATGAGGAGAACTCCTGTGTTGGGAAGGGTGGTGAGGCAGCCGGCACTGATGGGCATAGTCTATAGGGACACACACCGGTGCAGTATTTGGGGAAGGCATCCTGGAATCATAAACATGCACGTCATCTGACTTGTCAAAAGCACTTCAAGGGATTTACCCCCAAATCATAACAAAACAGAAAGGTGTATTCTTAGGAGTCTTATGTCAGTTTTGTTTGCAAAAGTGAAAAAAAAAAAAAAGGCAAATAGAAATGATTGTCAAAAGGGGACTGATTAAATAAATTCTGGTACATAAACGAGTACCGTGCCTCTGTTAAGAGAGTTCAGAACAGAGGTGTCTGGGTAGCTCAGTCTGTTGACTCTCTGGCTCTTGGTTTTGGCTCAGGTCATGACCTCAGGGTCATGAGATGGAGCCCAGTGTTGGGCGCTTGGGCTCCGTGCTCAGTGTGGAGTTTGCTTGGCATCCTGTCTCCCTCTGCCTCCCCCTCTGCTCCTCTCCCTGCCCCCCACATGCACGTGCTCTCTCACTCTCCCCCTTTCTCTCTCTCTCTCAAATAAATAAAATCTTAAAAAAAAAAAAATCAGTATAGCTCTATATTGCCAACAACAGATGTTTACAGTATCTTCATGTGTAAAAAAAGCAGGTTATAGAACAAGGAATGTAGTACGTTTGAGTTGTATTAAACCAATGCTTCTGCAGTGTCTCTATGCAAATGTAGAATCTTACTCAGGAGGACCTGGGTAAGCTCTGAGATTCAGAACATTCATACTATCCCCAGTATTGCCAGTGCTGTGGGTCTGCGGACCAGAGTTTGAGATGTGAGGTTCAGCTGTACACATACATGTGAGTGCAAATAAATATGGTCAGAATATGTACATAGAAGATTCCACAACGTGATGCATCTGGACAGTGTTGCTTTCATCTTTGTGCTTTTGGGTACATCATGCGTCTCTTTCAGCTTTACATAAGCAGGAGAAATGCTTTTTAAATAATAACTAGCCTGTTAAAAACATGTTTTTGCAAAAGAAGTTGCCTTCCGATTTACTTCTTAAGCATTTAAGGAAGACACAGACCACTCAGGATAGTCATTTTGAAGGAGGGTGGATCATCGGAATCACATGAGAACTTTTGAAAAACACAGGTTCTTTTTTTTTTTTTTAAAGATTTTATTTATTTATTTGACAGAGAGAGATCACAAGTAGGCAGAGAGGCAGGCATTGGGGGGGTGGGGGAAGCAGGCTCCCTCCTGAGCAGAGACACCCCCACCACCACCCAACACCGATGCTGGGCTCTGCCCCAGGACCCTGGGATCATGACATGAGCCAAAGGCAGAGGCTTAATCCACTGAGCTACCCAGGCGCCCCATAAGACTTCTATTTCCAAGAGAGGTTTCTTGAGGTTTTCCACGAGTCTCCTGATAACACTGTCCTCTAACCTTCCATATTACTTTCCTAGGGCTACTGGAAAAAAATCACCACTGACTTACGGCTTAAAACAACAGAACTTTATTCTCTCACAGCTCTGAAGGCCAGAAGTCTAAAATCAAGGTATACCACTTTTCTCCTGAGGCTTTAAGGGAGCTTCGGTCCTTGCCTTTTCCAGCTTCTGGGGCTTGCCTGGTAAATGGCTGCATACCCCCAACTCAGCCTCCTCCTTCCTCTGTGTCTTCTCTTGTCTTTTATAAGGACACATGTCATTGGATACAGGGCCCACACTATTAATCTGGGACAATTTCATCTTAGAATCCTTAACTTAATTATATCTGGAAAGACCCTTCTTTCAAATAAGTTCACATTTACACCTTTTGGGAATTAAGACCAAAATGTATCTTCTTTGGCAGCCACGGTTCAACAATCATTTTGAAGTTAAACAGAACATTCTAGATGTAGCATGTTTATTCTGATGTGAGGTCGAGTTTTTTGTATTCTGTCCCTTTTTTAGGTATAGGTCTAGCAAGTTCTTCCATGAAAAAAATTGAATGGTTGCCACAGGCGGCCAGTTTCTACACTGGTGATATGGCTGCACTAATGATATAGATAGTTAGGATTCTATCTGGGCGGCGGGGACCCCCTCCTTGTCCAGCAGTCTTTCAGGTATCAGAGGCCCTGGGAGAGCCAGGGACACCCGACATTCTTTCTGATCACATTCATGCTTCTTGCCTGTGTGCTGGTAGAGATATGATCTAACATTCATTCTTTGCCCAGGCTCTTCTTCAATGCAGGAATTAGAGACCTGTCTACTGAGGAATAAAACTAATGGCTCCGTAGAAATTTTAGAGAAATATCAGCATAAGTCTATTGGTTGCATTTGACCGGACTTGGGACAGGTTCTGGGCCAGTCTTCCCCACCCCAGCCTTCAGGGAGGAGGATAAAAAAAAGGCTAACATGAGTCTAACCATGTATCCCATCTTACTGCTTTCAAGCAGTCCCTTCCTGTAAACCTTTTTTTGGTTGTAGTTATTATTCTGGGAAAGGAGGGTGAAGAAGTGTGTTTGATACCGAGACTGACACAAACCTGTCTTTCTTGGTGTTTGGCCCGATTCTTGTTCAGTACGAGCTACAGGTTTCTCACAGTGTATTTTCATTTGAGGAGGAGGTTTCTCAAAATTGCTTTGCCAGTGTCTGGTCATGCACAACCCCTGGGCATCCCCAGTGAAATGCTTTGAGTCACAGTTTCTTTAAGGTCCAGGCAAAGATGTGCATTTGACCCATGGTGTGCATTGCCTCGACTTGTGTCATTTCCCAAAATGTGCAGGAGGAGAAGCAGATGAATAAAAGGAAAACCTTTTCACTCATGCTAGGGTTCTACTGCCCCAGAGTCAACCTGTCCATGAGAAAGGTCCAGCTCTTGTTACTTGGGAGACTTATGTTAATTGAAACTCAATTAACCCAGTCTTACAAATAAGTAAGGTATCCTCACACCAGAAATAGTGAGACAAAAGGCAAAGTTACTAACCATGTAAGCAACACATTTTTATGTGAATGAAAATATTTGATTTTCTTTTCTTTGCTTAAAATACACAAAGGCTGTTTTATATCTGAAACTCATACTTAGACATAACATAAAGAAACATATATATGTATATGTTTTTTAATTAAACAATGTTTTAATTAAATAGGCAGTGAATGACCATTGAGAAAAGTTAGACAATGAAAAAGAGCAAAAAATGAAGAAATTCCATATTCCTAGAGATTTCCCAGGGTCATGGCTGGTTATACAGTCTCTCTTAGCTAACCTGACTGGGACCAGGTATTTTCTGGTTAGTTGAAAAATCGGTTACAAGGTGAATCATTTTTTGAAAAGAGATACTGCATGGTCTAAATACCATATTTAATGAAAAGCTACAAATGCACTTATTCGCCACTCTTTTTTGATGTGATCCCAAGGCCTTTTCTTGGAGTTTGGCTCCGCTGGTTGTAGTTCTGTGTCGTCTTTCATACACATTATTGCATCATTTCCATTTTTAGTTTCTTTACACTGAAAGCATTTTTAAAGACATTTGCAACACGATCTGAGTGCGAAACTATTTAAACTTTTTATTATTTCCCTCCATCTTTCAGTTATCTTACTTATATCTAATTCAGTAACAAATTTCCTTTAGCAACTTGGCTCCTTTCATGTCTTTTATTTCACTAAATTTTCAGACAAATAACTTTATTTTAACACTCATATTTGGTCAGCCAACACAATATTTAATTAAATTATATAATTATCATAACAAGTACAGCTGGCATTAGCAGTTGAAGCATACAGTCTCCCAGCTGCAGGTCCATCCATTAAGAGAGTTCCTATGGGATATATTCTGAACCCCTCAAGAAACTCATAGGTAAGAACCAGTTTTAAAAGCAGTAGTTTAAAAATTGTTTGAAGAGTTCTGCCAAACCTAGGGACCCACTTACGGATATTAAGATCTTCACTAAGACTCAAGACATGGAAGGAGGCTTGTAATCATGCAAATATTTGGCTCCTTCTGAAGACATTGTGAAAGAGGCAAGCTCTGCTCTGAGAAAATTGAACTTAAGACAACTGGTTTTCCTAATAGTCTATTCTGATAAGGCAGTGTTTTGCTGTTGTTGTTGTTTTTTTTAATTTCGAATTTCTACAACATAATGAGTATCACAGAGTTTGAACCTTACTGAGGTAGAGAATGTAGGTAGAGAATGTTTCTGTTCTTGTTCTATGGATAAAAAGACCCCAAAGACTGTCCACTCCATGAAAATGGTGCCCACCATGGACTTTCTATTGTGATATTTCTATGTGATTCAAATTCCTTGTGGCCATCTTTGTGGTCATCCTTCCCTCCCCATATTTAAGGTGCTAGTGATGTCTTATTGAATGAGTTCTGCGAGGGGCATGTCTCTTATTGATTAGTATCCCTGATACCTGGAATAGGTGAATGAGTGGATGAGAGAAACAAGTCACAGCTGGCAAAAGGTAAAGTTGTGGTTAGAGTCAAGTCTTCTGACTCTTTAGCTTATATCTTTCTATCCCATCAGGATCTCCTAGTGTTCTGCTGGCTTTCATGGGTCCTTGATATTCCCCAGACCTGACCAAGACCCATTTATCTAGTCACAGAGTGTCACAAATAATATAAACCAAGTCTGATTTTGACAGACTTTGTGTTTCAGTGATGGGCAAATCATATGTGTTATCACACACACATCTGGGAGTTTTTATTTGGGGTCTTCAAAATTATCTGGAAATGTCCAAGTTAGTAGTTTCCTTTTCAAGGTGAATGAACACTATATTTTAAGAGATTGCTTTTGCCAGAAACCAGCAACTACTAAATATTTGTTTTATTTAACGCAGTTTACCCACTAAGGATCTTCAGTAAATGTTAATTATATCTTTCTAGCAACTTTTGCAGTTATTGGATAATACCAAATTCTGAATATTTTCAATAAATAATTGCTTTTCCATCTGCTGGATAATATTATATATTTTTAGAAGGTTGTTTCTGCAGCTGTTCCATCTATTCTGTATATCCAAATTTCAGGCTTTTTGATTTAAATTGATGGCTCAGTAAGCCTACATCACAAATCCAGTGGTAGGTTGGACTGTCATTAAGTGTTTCTGTAATGTGTACCATATTTCAAATAATGAATTCTGGACATTCATGTCTTTAAGTGGGTTTTTGGTATGTGTGGATTATTCTTATTTTATATTCTTCATTAAGTCTTCCTATTTTTGTTGTTGATTGAAACTAACGTAATTAAGTAAAGGCAGTGAGGTCTGGGCACAAAGGAGAACCCTGGGAGGATCCTGACTTAATCACCATCGTTAGGTGTGTATCACAGGTACAATTCAGGTTCTACAGCGTGTCCATGAAAGTTCTCAAACGTCATAAGGATGTGCAAGCTTGTAAGTGTCACATAAAGTCTTAGATGTAAATAAAGTCTTCACATTTTGTGTGAGTCATGTCACATGTTTGTACAAAGGAGAATGGAAGATAAAATGCAATATTTAATTTCAGTAAAATGTTCTGAACATTTGCTATGTATCTGGAACTGGGCTCAAATACTTCATATGTATTATCTCCTTTAATCCTCACAAAAATCCTATCTGGCAAGTACTGTTATCCCCATTTTATAGTCCTGGAATTAGAGGAGTGAAGTGACTTCTAGATCCTTTGCAGGCACTAAAGGGCTGAGCTTGGAATCAAACCCAGGTTGGGTGAGACCCCAGAGCCCATACTCTTACTGTGTTCTGTCGCTACCTATTTGGATACCCACAAAGAAGAACAAATGATCCTTTGTTCATTCCACTTTTACTTTATATACTTACAATGATCCTGTTAGCTTCCTGTTGTCAGCTTTTCTTAAGAGTGCACATTGGTATTCCTTGAGTAAGGCTTTTCCACTCATCAAATGGGTATCTCTTGAATTAATGAGAACTTAATTGTAGCTTGTGTGCACTGGTCATGGATTTGCTGTATTAACAGTAGGTAAATGTAGACACTATGAAATTATTTAACAAAACTCTTACCAACTGTAGGGCTAAAACTTCCATGGGAATAAACTCCCCCAATGAGACTAGTGATGTATATAGATGAGGTAACGTGGGATTCCGGAAAGTTTTAATCACTGGGGAGTAATTTTTCCTGACCTGTGGTCTAGTTGCTTAAAAGAGTTATTTACTCATGGAATGTCATGGTTCTTTCATCTTGTCTCTGTTATCCACAGAGCAGGAAAGGCTACTCAGTAGCAAAGAAAAGTCAGCTGTGTGAAGCCACTGTCCTTATTCCCTTAGTAGAAATAGTAGATGGTTCTCCTTCAGGTTCCTTCGTTTGCATTATACTCCTGGCAAATGTCCACAGGAAATGACTTTGCTTAAAAACTTACTAGCTTGAATTTTAATTGCTCTAAGGAACTTTACATTGTCCATTAGACTTAACTGTCCTTAAACATCGCCACATAAAAATGGAACAATAATGAAGTATAAAACAAAACTATCACAGTCAATAATAAACACAAAAGAGCACTTTAATGTATAACTTTAGATGCTTGTAAACATGGGATAAAGTAGAAGAACGTGAAGTAAAAAAGACTTTAGAAGAGAAGGGACTAAACTTAGATAAGATAAAGAACAATTGTTCATGCTTGGTGTGCAAAACAACAAAAGGAGAATGTATGTTGATCCAAATTACAGGTAAAGACTAGAAAGCTAAAACAGGAGGGCTGAAAATGAAGTTCAGGAATTGGGAACTAAAGACATTAAAGCAGAGAGAAAAAAAAATTCAAAGCTAGTCACATACACACGTTTTAGAATTATCTCTTTTGTCTATCTCTTTAGTTCCTTTGTTCATTAATTCCATAATTGTTACTGAGTGCCTGTTGTATCTTAGGAGGCATGTCAGGGGCTAGGGCACAGTGATGGACTGGAGATCACAGTCTTTGCACTTGAGGAGCTTACAGATGAGCGGAGAAGACACATAAATGAGCAGTCGTCCTAGAAATGACAGAGTCTGTGATTGTTCGAGTGTATGGCTATACTATAGCCTATGGAAGAGGGACACCTAACCCAGAGAGGACCAGCAAAGGTTCCCAGAGGAAGCACTCCCTCGTCTTATGCCTGAAGGGTGAGTTAGCCATGTGAAGAGGGCAGGAAGAAGAGGCAATGACAGATGAATCCTGAGGAGACAATGCCTGATGCTTTCACAGAACTGCAGTTCAGGACAGCTGGGGCAGAGAGTGGGGTAGAAGGAGTGGTGAAAGATTGGACTGGAGAGGGGGCGGCATCCTGATCATGAGCCGCCTTGAAGTCGTATTCAGACTTTATCCGAAAATCATTAGGAAGCAGGGAAGTGACATCAGATTTCCGTTTTGAAAAATGACCTACATTGTAGAAGATGGCCCAGAGAGGAAAAGACTGATGGCTTAGGAACTGGTGAGAAACAGCGAGAGCTTGGACTTCCTTCCCTTGCTCCGTCTGCAGAAATGGAGTCAAGATGGCAACATTCGGGGTGCCTGGGTGGCTCAGTGGGTTAAGCCGCTGCCTTCGGCTCAGGTCATGATCTCAGGGTCCTGGGATAGAGTCCCGCATCGGGCTCTCTGCTCGGCAGGGAGCCTGCTTCCCTCTCTCTCTCTCTGCCTGCCTCTCTGCCTACTTGTAATCTCTCTCTGTCAAATAAATAAATAAAATCTTAAAAAAAAAAAAAAAAAAGATGGCAACATTCACAGAGTGATAATGGTGTCGATGACTTGTTCAGGCGCAGAGTATTACCGGTCACCGCTTGTTGTTCCCTTACATGCCCATGATGTTGTGCACTGTGCGGAGGGCTTTCCTACATAGCATCGTACCTCCCGTTGCTTCTCGTGATGCTTGCACCCGTGCAGCAAATATGAATTAATCACCTGCTGTATTCCAAGTATTGCCCTAGGTGGTAGGGATATAGTATAGCGCAAGAAACAAGACTCCTGCTCTTGGGGAAGTTCCCATTTTGTTTCAGGAATATAGAGTGTAAGCCAGAAATCCTATGATAAACAAAATAATTTCAGAGAGTGACGAATGAAGGAAGTAGAATGGAGCACTGTGCTGAGGGAGATGTGTAGGGAAGCATGTATTGGAAGGTCAGGTAGTACCTGACACGGAGCTAAGATCTGAATGAAGAGAAGGACCTTAGCACGCCAAGACCTGAGAAGGGCCTTCTAGGCTGGGGCAAAAGAAAGGGCAAGATGCCAAAGCAGACAGGATATGGATGGAGGACTGAGCCCACAGGCTAAAGTGGCTGGAGAAGGGGGAAGAAAAGAAGGACAGAGATGAATGAGGAAGAAGCCAGGGCAGGGCACAACAGGCCTGAGTAAGGACTTCAGACTCTATGCTAAGAACAGGACAAAATCTAAAGGAAAGGTTTCAGGCAACAGAGTAAGGTAGGGAGGGAAGGAACAAGAACTCTATTTGGGCCATGTTGTGTTTGAGATGCATGTTGGATATACAGTTCAGATGCTGAGAGGGTAACTGGATACAGAAATCAGGGACGAGGTTAGAGCAAGATATAATGCATGTGGGAACCCTCAGCATACAGGTAACAAAAGCCATAGGCCTGGGAGTGAGTATAGTTAGGAGAAAAAGTCCAAGGTTGGAGGCCTGGAACACGAACATGTAGAAGGGAAGCCAGCCAAGGAGACTGGGAAGGAGTCACAGATGAGGCAGGTGAGAATCCAGGACAATGTGATGTCACAAAAGACATGGGAAGAAGTCATCTCATGGAGGAAGTGGACAGCTGGGTCAAATGATGCTGAGAAGTCATGTCAGATGAGAAGAGAGAATTGAGCATAGAATTGGGAAAACAGAATCACTGGTGACCTTGATCAAAGCAGTTTCTCTGACACTACAACTGTTAGGTAACCCACAACGTACTTACAGCAGGTTAAGGAGAGAATTAGAAATGAGAAAAGAGCAGCAAGTCTAGCCAACTCCTTCAAAGGTCTTCCTTTGAAACAGAGGCAGATAAAGAGGGGCCTTGGAGGGGTCAGTGAATCAAGAAGGAACCATAAGATGGGAGATATTCAGTATGTCTGCAAGCCAGTGGTCCAGGAGAGAGAGAGAAAAATTGATGCTACAAGGTGGGTAAGGACAAATGCAGGAACAAATTCCTTGAGTGAGGAAGAAGAGGTAGGATCCAGAGCTCAAGAATAGTGATTGATTCCTGATAGAGGGAGGAAGAGTAAACAGGGAGCCCAAGGATGGGGCAGATCGTTCCGATGTCCTTAATACAAAACTTATCACTGGAAAACAGTCAAAACTGAAGACTTTTTGGGGGGGTCCCTGAGATCAGACAAGGTCTAGGTTCCACATTTATTTGGGAATTTTTTTTTTTCGCACTTGCTTGGTTTTTGGTTTTTTCCCACTTGCCTGGAGAGATGGCAGACATTCTCTACTGCCCCTTGCTTTGGTTCTCTTCCTCCAGACTGCGGAAAGTAGAGTGCCCACCTAACAGCCAGGTTGTAGATTGGACTGGTCTTCTCTCTCGGATCTCCAGTAGTCAGGCTGTCTTCCAAAAGCCTGGGGGCACAGCGAGGATTAGACGAAGAGTACATTGTGATTTCTTGATTGTCCACTTTCAATTAATAAGGGGTATGGTAACACTGTAGGAATGTAGCCCCAGTGTCCACCCTTCTGACTAGATACCTCGATCTCTCTTTGTCATGCCAATTATAAGAGAAAACAGCTCTGGAGTTGAAATGTCTCCTTTCTCCTGTTGAGACTGTAGGAATTGGCAGCTGGGACAGGTAACCATGGTCAACGCTCTAGTCAATCCCAAGCAAATGTCGTCTACCTTCCCAGGAGGATGTTTTAAATAATATCATTGCTAATGATAGTGAGTATCAATTATTCCCTCTAGTATCTCAGGTTAGTGATACATGACTAACTCTGTGTCATCTCAAGACATCCCCCAGGTGAGGGGGTAGTTTCAGAAAAAAAGGAAGTGAACTGTGTCTGGTTTCATTATGAGGTTGGAACTTGTGTCAGTCCTCACGCCCCATGGGCAGAACACTGCACAGAGCAGAAATCCTGAAATATGTTCCATCATTAAACATCCTCTTATCTTAGATAGTTCTCAGTAGGAGAAATAAATAGATATAATAAATATTCTGAGTTTCCTCTTGGAATTGAGGGAGGAGGATCCAACACAGCGTACACAGTAAGCCAGTTCCTAAAGGGTATTGTTTACTGAGTGAGTGTTCACCCTGACTGCCCACTGCTTTGTAAGCCTAGTACAATTCATAATTAAGAAAAAAAAAAATCTCTTGGGCACTGTTCTCTTTCATGTTTTCCTTTGCCGCTGAGTGTGTAAACAGAAGAAAGAAGAAAAAACAAGGAACTCCACCTGAAAAAGTTGACATTTAATAACAGAAATAAGTGTCAAGACCTTATAGTTATATCCTCCCCCCCCCAAAAAATAATTAGCCTCACCAATGAGGTATATGGAAAATAAAAGGCAGTAGCAATATACAAAAAGGTGTTGGTTTAATTTCTACAAACTCAGTCTTAGGCGTTGATGTGACGGGACTGCCCACAATGTTAATGGAGTAATGGTCTGGTCTGCACTGTAGGACTAAGAAATTGATAGATAACTCTGTGTGCCCCTCACTGTTAAAATTATGCCGTATTTGAGGTCACATTTTGATGGGTGAGTTGGCAAATGTATTGTTGCCTGTTCTGCGATGTTAAATTAAAATTTTTTTTTTTCAGTTTAGAGCTTAAATTTTCTAAGAACAATGGTCCAAGACAATGATAGTGAGAGAACTTGAAAACATGTCCCCAGTGAAATCTAAAGGAACTGGAAACAATTTTTCAGAGAAAAGACTTGGGGTTAAAAGAAATGGAGCCATGGTTACTTCCTAACCCATGTCATCCTTTCTCTGGTTTCTCTGGAGGGCAGGCCAGTGTTTTTAAGCTATAAGGAAGCATATTTGCCTTAGAGAGAACTCTCTAGTAATACATGCAATGATATTGTGCATACACTTCTCCAAAATGGACTTGGCTGCTTAAGAGAGAAGTTCCTTTCTTCTCAATGGATGTTCTTAATCAAAATCAACCACTTGGTGGTCAAGCCCTTGTTGAGGGTGGGTTGTGGTAGACAACTCCCAAAATGCTTCCCACTCTGCTGTGGTACTTAATCGATATTTATTTCTTGCAGAGTGTGGAGCTGCTTTTCATTAATCATCTCCTTGATTAAAATAATGAGCTATTAAAGGCAAATAAGAAGAGGTGGCCACTTCCCCAGAGCTGCTGTTGGTGCCTAATGATAATTTTATGGAACAGATATCTTTGGAATAGTCTCGTATTTCTGAAACTTTAGCTCCAAAATGGGAAAAGGTCTTTCAGTCCTTATCTCAAGGAAGAAAAGAGAAATGTGCTGGCCACACACCAGGGCCAGTGAGCCTCTGACCCATCTTCTTTCCTCTAAAGATCAGTTGCTTTGGCAGGATGCTTTGGAGGGAACAGGTGGCCCAAAGTTGATGCAAGAAGTTTATTAACTCCAAGAGAAAGTGTTGGTGCAATCTGTGGTTATAATGCACGATACATCTTAATTACTTTGTGGCATAGAGCCCCACATTTTGGAATTTAAAATCTATAGAGGAGGCCTCTGAAAGCAGATTCTGATGACTAAAATGAGGAAACTTGCCCCATCCTTTACTTTTCTTCTTGTTCAGTTGGTAACAGTAGAATTGCCACCCCCATCAACAGATAAAAGGACTGAAAAACAGGAAGCAACATGAAATGGTTTTAAATTACTTCGGGAAACTCCTAAAAGTGGGTGTAACATGTGGGGGCATTTAAAATGAATCATATTTATGCATTTGATGTATCGCTACTTAATTATTTCTTATAGGTCATCCTAACGTTCATTGGTATTTTTCTCATCCCGGCTACATTTGGTCCCTCCTTGGCGTGTCTCACTGCTTGTTGGTTTGGTTCCCACGGGTTGCGTTGCTCAAACTAGCCGCTGACAAATGGGCGACAAAGTAGGTATGAAATAAAGAAATCACAAGAGATGAAAAATTCAGGGATTTAAAAAAATAATAAGATTTGCTTAGTTAGCCCATAGCAAGAGCCTGACTGACGTATTTGGCTGCCGAGCAGCTAGACTGGAAAAGAATTGCTTAACCTCTGTCAGGACAGTCTCTTCAAAACAACAGTGAAGGAAACATTTGTTGTATAAACACCTTGCTATTCTAAAAGCCCCTTAAAGCCACCTCCACTTCCTTAAAATAATGAGCTATCATTCACCGCCAGAGGGTCGGTCGGTGATACAATGGCCTGTATCATCCACAAGTGCCCAGACCCCAGCAGCCACCAGGAAGGCCTGGCCCTAACGTTTGTGCTGCTAGCAGCAAGGAAGGGCACAAATGAAACTCATATGCCCTATGTTTAAACATGAAAATATTAAAAATCAAGCTAACAAATTGCATGAAATGTGTTCTGTCCGGCTACCTTGACATGATAACCTTTCAGAAAGCAGGTTTGGATTTAGAATTCTGAGGTTCCTTGGAGTTCTAAGCTAGAACATTGTAGTGTAGAGAGAGCCAGCGCCCACCCTGTCCTTTCTCCCCACCCCATTCCCCCTCTCCATGACATACTGCAGGGGCCTCAGTGCACACATGTGGACAGCCCAGCCTTGAGTCTAAGGGCCAGAGCTGGCACGTCCTCTGGGAGAAGCATCAGGGCATCGGCTTCTGGGCATGACAGGAGCAGGTGCCGTACTGATGTTTCAGTAGAACATTTTGCCAATTTTGCCTGAATCTTCTCATTCAGCCTCTGTTCCTGTTCCATTCTGCATGCCCCTACCTCTCCACAAACCTCTAGGTCTCTCATCTGGGACCTGAATTTAAAAACTGCACTCTTACAGTCCATTACTGAGCCCCCCTCCTCTTGCCCTCTCCAGAATAAGACATCTTCTTAATAAGATTGGGAGGGATTGGGGCACCTGGGTGGCTCAGTGGGTTAAAGCCTCTGCCTTCGGCTCAGGTCATGATCTCAGGATCCTGGGATCGAACCCCACATTGGATTCTCTGCTTGATGGGGAGCCTGCTTCCTCCTCACCTCTCTCTCTCTCCGCCTGCCTCTCTGCTTAACTTGTGATCTCTCTCTGTCAAATAAATAAATAAAATCTTTAAAAAAATTAAAAAAAGAAAAGATTGGGAAGGATCGTTACATTTTTATTTGGAAAATTATATCACGGGACCCTCGATCCCCGAGGAATGTATATCAAAAAGCCTGTGGCATGGGTGGTCCCTTCTTTGCCACTTTCTCAATCACTGACCAGGCCCCTCCCTTCTCTATACGTCCGTGTCCTCTTCTCTAAAAAATACGGTGAATAATTAATGTTTGTTTCTGCCTACTTCAAAAGGATATTTTCAAGACAAATTTCTAAGTACGTATATAAAGGGTGATCATATCCATCCTATCAAGCCTCCTTCCAGTAGAACTTCATTTAACAATCCCAGAGCTTTTTTATTTTACCAAGAAATATGATTCAGATTTCCCTAAGTTGACAGAAAAGCGTGAAATCTGTTTCTAACAGATGTTCCCCATGATCCCCCAAATGTAAACATGTTTGCAAGACGATAGTGAGACAACCTGTTTACACAAGGAAGTACTTAAAAAAGCAAACACAAAAGCATCATCACCCAGAGCAGTCATTGTGATCAAAGTGCCGTCAATTATTAGGGTGTAAAGGGAACTGATGACTCAACTTAGCACCACCGCGGTCTCCAGATTTCAGTTTCGTAACAGAGTTTCTTTTCAGGAATATTCTTCATTTACACACAAATCCGATTTTCTTTCTAAATGTTTTTCGATTTTTGTCAAACCGAAATACCAGGATCCCTTCAAAAGACGACTCCGATACCCAGATTATGCTCATAGGAGCATCACACGGACACATTTTGCCTTGGAGAGCTGGGGCTTTTACTCCCTGGGATCTTGGTGCCTGAGAGGAGGGACAAGGTCTTTTACACAGTAACTCCTAGCTGTCTGCTCTGACACCTCCCCACTTAGTCAGATGCCACATAGAAATTCTCAGACTGCGTAGTGGTAGAAAATAACTTTCTGAATCAATCAAAGTGTGATATTTTGATCCTTTCACATGCCCGGGTATTCTGAGCAAATGCATACTTAAATAAGTGACTCATGGATCCAGATGCAAAACAGGTCTCTGAATGCTGGCTGGCTGGAAATCAGTTTTTAAACCTGAAGCAAATATAGCCCAATAAAAGCTATATATCATTTGTGCCAAGGTTAGCAGTTTTTGTGAGAGTAACCACCACCGTCCCTCCAAGAAATGTACATTGGGAGTCCGTCCTGAGGTGTAAAGGTGTAGGTAAGAAGGATCTATATGAAAACCCATAAGAAGTCTCTGCTCATAGGGAAGTTTCCTTTGTAAAGGTTCATTTGAAACTCCATTGGGATGTGGTTTCCCATTGAAACAACACCTTAAACTCCATTACTTTGAGAATGGTGAGGCTAGACCCTGTAGCATCTTTACCTAATGATGTCCACTCCAGTAGACCTAATGGAATAGGCTGAGAACATGACCCGTCTTTTTAACACCCCTTTGTGGAAAATAGGTTTATGTTTCACAGTGTATCCTGGAGTTCCAGAAACTTACCTCTTCAAATGATTGTATGGTTTGTTGAAGAGTAGGAATGCTGCTAAGACTATGACCCAGTAGCAGGAATATCACCCAGTGCCAAGGGAAGCATGGACTTTTTTTGCAGTGCAGTTTAAGTGTTGAGTTTATGTGCTGGAATCTACCTGTGCTTTGGAATACTTAAAAATATCTAAGACTCGGGCGCCTGGGTGGCTCAGTGGGTTAAGCCGCTGCCTTCAGCTCAGGTCATGATCTCAGGGTCCTGGGATCGAGTCCCACATCGGGCTCTCTGCTCAGCAGGGAGCCTGCTTCCCTCTCTCTTCTCTCTGCCTGCCTCTCCATCTACTTGTGATTTCTCTCTGTCAAATAAATAAATAAAATCTTAAAAAAAAAAATATCTAAGACTCCAGTCCACAAAAAAAGAGGAAAAGAGAGCTAACAAGTTTAGCCAAGGTTGCAGGACAGAAGGTTAGTATATAAAAATCAATTTTATTTCTATATACTAGCAACAAAAGACTCTGTAAATGAAATTAAGAGAATAACTCCATTTATAATTGCACCAGAAAGAATGAGATACTCGTTAATTTAACAAAAGAAGTGCAAGACTTATACACAAAAGAAATTATGAGTTAAATAAATGGAAAGACATCCAGTGTTCATGGATCAGAAGACTCTGTTTTGTTAAAATGGCAACACTACCCAAATTTGCATATTCAGTGTAATCCCTATCAAAATCTCAGCTAGCTTTTTTTAATAGAAACTGATGGGCTAATTTAAAAATTCATATGGAAATGCAAGGGAGCCAAAATAGGTGAAAAATTTTTGAAAAGGAACAACAAAGATGGAGGGGCATCTGGGTGGCTCAGTAGGTTAAGCATCTGCCTCCAGGTTAGGTCATGATCCCAAGGTCCTGGGATCAAGTCCCACATTGGGCTCCCTGCTCAGCAGAGAGCCTGCTTTTCCCTCTCCCTCTGCTTGCTGCTCTCCCTACCTATGCTATCTGTCTTTATCTCTCTGTCAAATATATAAATAAAATCTTTTTTTTTTTTTAAAGATTTTATTTATTCACCTGATAGAGATCACAAGCAGAAGGAGAGGCAGGCAGAGAGAGAGAGAGAGAGAGAGAGAGAGAGAAGCAGGATCCCTGCTGAGCAGAGAGCCCGATGCGGGGCTCGATCCCAGGACCCTGAGATCATGACCTGAGCCGAAGGCAGCGGCCCAATCCACTGAGCCATCCAGGCGCCCCTATAAATAAAATCTTTAAAAATAATTTGGAGAACTCACCTTCTGATTTCAAAACATCCAAAAAAGTTATAGTAATCAAGACAGTGTAGTCATAGGACAATGGAATAGAATTAAGAGCCCAGAAATAAATCCTTATGTTTGTGGTCAAAGTTTTTCAGTAAGGGTGCCAGGAATATTTGATAGGGAAAGAACAGTCTTTTCAACAAATGGTGCTGGAACAACTGGATATTCACACACAAAAGAATGAAATTTGACCCCTACCTTACACTATATACAAAAATTTACTCAGTATAGATCATAAAACTAAATGTAAGAGCTCTTACTAAATGCAAACTAAATGTAAAACTCTTAGAAGAAAGCAGGAATAAATCTTTGTGACCTAAGATTAAGCAATGTTTTTTTAGATGTGATACCAAAAGCATAATGCAAAAGAAAAAATAGATAAATGGAACTTAATAAAATCCAAAACTGCTGCATTTCAAAGGAAACCATTAAGAAAGTGAAAAAGTAATCCACAGAATGGGAGAAGATATTTGCAAATTGTATATTGGATCAATGGTATCAGAATTTACAAAGAATTCTTACAATGCAACATTCAAAATACATATGACCCAATTAAATAATGGGCAAAGCATTAAAATAGACATTTTTTCCAACAAACACATACAAATGGACAAAAAGTTCATGAAAAGATGCTCAACACCATTAGTCACTGGGGAAATGCAAATCAAACCACAATGAGGTGCCACGTTACCCCCACTAGGATGGCTAAAGACAGAAAGATAGTAATAAGTGTTGGTGTGAATGCGGAGAAATCCAAACCATTGTGCATTGTTATTAGTAGGATTGGAACATGACGCAGCCTTTTGAGAAACAGCTTGCAGTTCCTAAAAATGTTAAGTATAGAATTACCACATGACACAGTGTATTGCTCAGGGTTCTCTAGAGAAGTCGAACCAATAGGATGTATACATATACAAAGTAAGATTTATTTTATTTTATTTTATTTTATTTTATTTTATTTTATTTTATTTTAAAGATTCTATTTATTTGACAGAGATCACAAGTAGACAGAGAGGCAGGCAGAGACAGAGAGAGGAAGGGAAGCAGGCTCCCTGCCGAGCAGAGAGCCCGATGCGGGGCTCAATCCCAGGACCCTGAGATCATGACCTGAGCTGAAGGCAGAGGCCTTAACCCACTGAGCCACCCAGGTGCCCTGAAAGATTTATTTTAAAGAGCTGTCTCATGATTGTAGAGACTGGAAAGTCCAAAGTCTGTAGGTACCCTGGCAGGCTGAAGACCTAAGGAAAAGCTGATGTTGCAGAGCACGTCTAAAGGCAGTCAGCTGTCAGAATTCCTTCTTCCTTGGGAGAGATCATGTTTTTGTTGTTTTTTTTTTTAAGACCTCCAACTGATTAGGTAAGGCCCATCCACATTATGGAGGATGATCTGATTTACACAAATCTGGTGATTTAAATATTAATCCCATCTAAAAAAATACTATCATGACAATATTAAAATATGTTTGACTCTATATTGGGTACCATTGCCTAACCAAATTGGTCCATAAAATTAATCATCACACAGTAATTGCTCTGCCAGGTATATATCCAAGAGAATTGAAAACATGTCCACATATATCCAAGTGTAGTTAAGTGCTCATACCAACATAATTCATAATAGCCCAAAATGAAAACAACCCAAATGTTCACTAACTGATAAATGGATAAACAGAATAGGATATACACATGCAATGGATTATTAATCAGCCATAAAAAGGAAATATTGATACATATGACAATGTGGATGAACTTTGAAAACATTGCACTAAATGAAATAAGCCAGGTGGAAAAAGCCACATAGTATCTGATTCCATTTACATGAAATTTTCAGACTAAGCAAATCCAAAGAGACAGAAGGTGGGTAAGGGGTTGCCAAGGGCTGAGGGGAAGGGGGAAATGAAGAATAACCACTAATGGGGATGGGGCTTCTTTTTGGGGTGGTGAAATGTTCTGATATTAGTAGCGATGGTTGCAGAACTCTGTAAATGTACTAAAAGTCATTGACTTGTACACTTTAAAACTGTGAATTTCGTGGTATATGAATTATGTTCAATTAACCTGTTAAAAAGATACTTAAGACTCCAAGCATATGTGGTCCCAGCTACCTAATAGAAAGCAGCTGGGGTTGCTTCTAAAATGCAGAATGTAGGCTGAACCCAATAAAAGAAGAGTTGGGGGTGGGGCTGTGAACCACCATCTCCCAGGCACCTTCTTGGGAACTGTGTCTGTACCAGTTCATTCAGTCATTCTTAAAAATCCTTATAAGTTGGTTGCTATCATCGCCATCATTTTCTTTTTGGAAATTGAGCCTTTATTTAAATTAGCGACCAAAATCCATCAGCTAGCAAGTCAGGATTGGACTCAGGTCTGTCTGACTTCAGGCTGACTGTCCTCCTACGGCACCGCGCAGCTTCTGGCTGAGAAGCCCTTTCTCCGGCTGGATGGAGACCCCAGGGACGGCTGCTCAGCGAGCTGGGCTGGTGTCCCCGGGGCTGAAGGGATGAAAGGCCGAAGGATGCTGTTGGAGAAAAAGCAAAGGAATGGAATGCACAATGAAGATTGTTACTTTTATGGTAAAGAAAAAAGGTCTAATTTTTTTAATTATAAGAGTGCCACAGAGGGCCAACAAAAGAGTGACAGGCAGAGAAAGGGGATAGATAGCAGGATCCATGATAGCAAAAGGAAGACCAGAACCCAGGAACAGGAGGGTAGAGCAGGCTCGTCATGGGCTGCTGAGAGAAAAAAGAGTGTTCCCAGAGCGGTGCGCTGACTTGGTGAGCGATGTAGCTGTGTCAATGGTGAGTTTGACCAGAAGCCATGTGGGAATGTTCCTGCAGCCAAAATAAGAAAAGTCATTTTCATCTCGAGACTGAAGTGGTACCAAAGGAGGTCACTCTGGGAGGCTCCAGGGACCCAGTACAGAGGCCTGCAGACAAAGTGAACTCTTCTGGAGTTCATTTCGAGCAAAAATGAACCTAAGGTCTGTGGATTCATAGGCGACCCTTAGAACCCCTACCAGAATGTGGAAATAGGTTGTGTATATGCATCGTTTTCTGAGGAGAAAGTCCATCGGGTTGTAAATGACCTAGGACAGGAGGTGGTTTTAAAAAATTAGTTTAGATGTCTCTCTTCAAGTGCCAGGCTAATTTTCTGGCTGTGTGATAGATTGTGTGAAATGGTCTGGCACTCCTAATTTTTGGAATAAAAATGAATTCTTAGTGAATGATCTCACTGCCTGCAGTGCTGTCTGATTCTGTCCTGGCATTCGATAGAACTTGTTAGGGGATTAGGTAAGACAGGATGTTGGTACATTTGAGGTCATTAAACCAAGAAGGGAAGGGGGAAAAAAAAGGAAGAAAGAAATCTTGCTAAATATATTGTGGAGTTGAACTAAAGGCTGAATAGCTGAGGGACGTTCTTTGTGCTCTGTGCCAATACTTTTAAACCCTGCTTAGAAAAAGACAGGAGCGGCAGGGACAGCTCCATCTAGATGTAGCATGCTGGTAAATGCCTCTCTTTCCAAGAAATACTGTTTCACTTGTCCTTTTATGGAGGAGGCATGGAAGCCTGTGATTTCCTGGGTTGCATAACATTTTTGAAAGCAGATACAACTAGTAGAGAGTCTCAGGAAACAACAAAGGCTACCTTTTCACCCGGCCACAAACATTCTCAGAGTACTGGTTTCCAGACTGGGAGAATATGTCACAGAGAACCTACTAGGTATGAAAGGTTTTGTTAGATGAAATCTAACCCCCAAAGCTTATTTCCTACTCCTCTTTTCCTTCTGGGGGGGCGGGGGCATTCTTGAATCTTATTTTGAATTTACTATGCAGAAAATATATATATACATATATGTATGTATATATATATATTTTTTTAAGGTGTTTCCACGTGCAGCGTGGAGACCACCTCGGGGCTTGAACTCACAACCCTGAGATCAAGACCTGAGCTGAGATCAAGTCGGACACTTAACTGACTGATCCATGAGGCGCTTCAGAAAATACTCTTAAAAATGTATTGGTTGAGTAATGGAATGGTTGCCCCGCAAAATTAATGTACTTAATTCCACTGAACTATACACTTCAAGATGATTGAAATGTAATGTTTATGTTTTGTATGTTTCACTGAGCTAAAAATACATACTGGATGATACAGAGGGGAAAACCAAGTATCTCTATGTATTAAATATAAGCCCTTTCCTCTGTGTGATATGAGTGTGTAAGTAATAGATGAAAGCGTACGGTCCCAACTCTGCCACTCACTCGGCTGGCTGTGGGACCTGGGACGTGTATTCAAAGCAGATGATAAGCCCTCCATAAATGCTGCTTTCCTCCTTCCCATCCTCTCCTCACACCACAGTTTCCTCATCAGTAAAAGGAGGTGGTTGAACTCCGTGATCTCCAAAGTCCTTTTAGCCCTGAGGATCCATGCCATATGGAACAGACCAACAAAAAGAGGTCTGCAGAACAGTATCAAATCCATCAGAATCACCACGGTCCCTGTGTCTACACACAGCAGCTTTTGCCACTTCTGACTGTGGCTCTCCTCTGCTCCCTGTTTTTTTCTTTCCCTCACCCTGCAAAGAATCACCCACAAGCTTAGAAAGGGGAATGATGAGAGAGGATTGAGGTGGCCCAGAACAGAGAGATGGCGTGAGCAGCCTGGCAAAAAGGGGGGCGGGGTTCATGATGGGTACAGTGCTGACCCTGTAGCAAGACTGGAGCTGGCTCGTTAGTGCCACATGGCTGTGGGTACCGTGCGATTCAGAGCCACAGCCCCAGATTCCCTGAAGGGTGTATGACCACAGCAAGATTAAGCACAACTGATTTTTATATAGGGCAGATGGTGGCAGGAACTGTAGATCCAGAGAGAGAAGCAGAGTTTGTCGTGTGAGGAAAAAGCAGCAGGAAACAGAGACTGTGTAGGGAAAGAAGAGGCTCAGGTGGATGCAGGTCCAGCTGGAGGGGAGGGCGAGGGCAGGTGTGTGGTCAGAGGCTGAGCTGGAAGCAGATGAGACCTGGCTCTAATAAATCAAAGCATAGGTACAACTACGTGCGGAGTCTCGTGATTTCTCCCAGCAAATCACCCAAACTAGGGTGATCCTGGGGACTTCAGTGCCAAGTGGGAACTGAAAAGAGAGAAGCCAGTTACCATGACAATAACAGTGGACCAGGTGAGAAATGATGGTGACTGGAGTAGAGATGGAGAGGGGTAGACAGACCGGAGATACAAGTTGAAGGTAGAATCAGCAGCACTTGCTGTTGGATTCGATGTTAAGAAGGGAGAGAGGGAAAGCTAAGCAATCTATGCTAACTCTTGAGTTTTTCAGCCAGAATAAGGGGTCAGTGGAATTTCTTTTCCTAACCTGGTTTATCACGTCCTTCTTGAACAACATATGCCTCACCTGTCTTCAGGGTCCTTGGCCAAACTTATTGCAGCTGTCACACCTGCAGTGAGCTCTGTGTGGACCTCGCCAGCCTCTCCTGGGGACAACCCACCAGCACCTTGCCTTGTGTGAGACCTGCTTGGCACCCACACTGTATACTTGGAAGTCAAGGGGTACCTGCCCTTGATAGATGAGGCCAGCAGGCACTTGCAGCTCCCAAAAGGCATAGGACCTTGCAGGTTTTTCTGGCTGATAAATAAGCTGAAGTTCTCAGTTAAGGGCAAGGAGGCAGATAGCCCAGACCAAGTATGGAACCTGAGAGAGGTCAAGGCACTGTTGGCCCATCCAAGTTCTCAAGAAACCTGCCCTTCACTAAGGTGACAGGCAGCCCCAACAGGCATACACATTTGCATTCTTACAGATGAACTTAGTCAAGGACTGTGTGATTTCATGGATAATCTCTGATATAAGGATGGAAAATATGGTACTTGAGCCCTGAATGGTACATCAGAGCCTGCTTCAGGCATTTTCTACTTGGGCAGAAATTTGGTGAGAATTCTTTGCCAAGAATGGTGAGGCTCTTCTGAGACTGAGCCCCAGAGTGAGATTCCTCATATGGTGTTTTCACTGCCATGTTCCATGACTTAGGGACAGGTATCCTGCACTTTAATTCACCTTTAGAGACTGATCTGGTTCATTTTTTAATAAGCTACCCGGTAGTACTTTTATTTGAAGAAACTGCAATAGAAAAAAATTATTTAAGTCTAATTATCCTAATTTAATTCTAATATGTGAAATATAATCATTTTAGTACTAACAAGTTAATTAATTCCTCTTATACAAATAATCAAGTTGCTTTAGGACCCGCAGCTTTGTCAGGTTACTTGGACATTTTACTGGTAGCCCATGGAAGATTGATCGTGTTTCCTTGGGGAAGAGGGAGGTAGTCTCCCCAAATTATAGCGGATGTTAGTGTTGCATAGGAAAGGAGTAACTTTAAGAGCCAAGTGGATACGGATCCAGATTGCATGCCATCTCCTCTCCAGCACTGTGACCTTAGTGAAGGCATTTAACCTCTCTGAGCCATGTTCTCTCACCCAGCAGACAAGCTAATAATATGAAATATGAAATTCCTAGTGAAGTTCCCAGCACACAGAAGTTTTCAGCAAATGTAATTTACTGTCATTATTATTTATAAATACAGGCCGGTATTTTTAAAAATATAAAGCCTACAGAAACCCCCAAAGTATTTCAGGTTGTGTATTTTCAACACGCGTTTTCTTTTTGGCTTTTTCTTTTTGAATTATCAATGGCAAGGGGTTCTGAAAAAGCACCATCCTCTTATAAGAGAGGTGAAAATCTGGACAAACTGCCATATTTGGGGAATGTAAACATGTTGAATGTCAAAGAAGTGAATTTTCTAGCTATCACTCTCCAACCAGAATAATTTGGTCCCAGCACCTGAAACGTGTAAGTGGAAACTTTCAAAGACATTTTCATCTTAATTTTCTCCATCCTGTCTGAAATGGCTGCGTCTTTCTGTATTGCAGTTTAAAAAAAAAAAAAAAAAAAAAAAGTACATTTCCTTGCATCAGCTTCCCATGCCAGTAGAGCAAAACACAAAAGCCACAAGATCTATGATTCAAAGGCCTTATACGAGTAACTATTTAAATTGCTTGAAATGTAGTTTTTAAAAATTCATCTCTGTAGTTTCCAAAAAATTAACCCCTTTCTTTGTAAAGCCCTTCTGGCCATAAAATGATGTGTGACTACTCCATTTAGTGTTTCTGAATATGAATAAGGACCCCAGGGCCATTCTCCGTTTGCATGTTTATCTCTAAAGCTGTCACCAAATTTTTAGTAATATTCTATAGAGCATGGGGCCAAATGGAACATTTGAAATTTGACCTTTCCTACAGATGATAGTCTCTAAATGCAATTTGCACTTTGGAACTAAGATCTGAACTTCTGTTTTCAGAACACTGTAATTTATCTTTCCCAATCCAGAGAGGAAAAGTGATGGAAATGTGCCTGTAGATGTGGAAGAGTCATTTATTAGCCCCCAAATCAGTGGTCCAACTTTGATCAGGGACCAGAGTATCTTTTTAAGGCTAGGAGGTCAGGTTGGCTTGATGGTATTATCCAAGTAGGACCCTGCTAGCATACAGAGCAAGACGCAGTTACTTGGCTCAGTGAGTATTTTGCCTCATGTGATAAAACAGTGAAGAGAATTAACTTAAAAACACCATCTCTCAGAATATGACATCCCTTGTCCTTTTAAATTTAGGCAAGCCTGAATTCAGGTTCAAACAAGAACATAAATCAATCCTCAGTATTTTGTTTTGTTCTCTGTATCACTCTAAATTTCAGTAAGGTAAGAAGGGGTGGTGAGGGTAGGAAAGAATTAACAACAGGAGGACAGGGGAAGCGGTTTTGGAAATTGGAAAAGCATTAAACCAAACCACTTTTATGTTTTGTAGAAATTATGTTGTTAGTATTAGTTTTGTGATGTAGATAAAAATACCTCCGCCTTAGTTTCCTGGGGGAAAAGCAAATAGAGTTTTGCTCATCACATCCCATTAAAACCACTAAGAAAATCTTAGCTAAGAGTTGAATTGTAAAGATAAAGGTGCAATCAGCCTCACTTATATAAGAGATACCTTCACAAAAACCTGATCATTTCACTGCTAATTGGTATAAATGTTCCCTTGTCCACTGCTTGAAGCTCGAAATCCACATGTACCTTTATGATTGTTGTTATAATTAAATACCATTTACTTTTCCTTGGGCTTAAGAATGCAGGTCGCCCTGACTTTTTCTTTTAAGTAAATTTATGTTTGTGCAAAAGGGAATTACAGATAATTTCCCATACCTGGGATATGTTACTTTACTTGTAAGTGAATGAACAGTAATCATCCAGCTATCTCTTTTTAAACTTTCCCCCAGCTTCTCTAACAGTAATTATGAAGAAATGAAAAAGCTGTGCTTTCATGCTTAGTGTAGCATTACCATATCTACTCACCCACCTTTTCCTAAGCACAGTCCTGTGAACCACTTCAAGGCTTTGTGAGGTCTTCGGAAATCAGTCTAGCTGAGAAACACCATGAGGGCAGGAAGTGTCCATGGCTCTCATTCACCATTGTTTTAAGACACTTAAATGGTGCCTGGCCACAGGAGAAGGTCAGTAAAAACTTCTCAAATGAGTGTTGTCCAGAATGGGCTCCTGGGGTCTGAAATATGTCCAAGAGAACTAGCATGTAAGGCAGCCTAGATCTGTAGTGTCTAATAAGGTAACTGCTAACCACGCGTGGCTATTTGAATTTAAATACGTCAAAATTAAAATCCGGTTCCTCCATTGCCCAGTCACACTTACCGAGTGTAAGTACTCAATAACCATATGTGGCTGGTGGCTGCCATATTGGACAGCACAAATATTGAGTATTTTTGTCATCACAGAAAGTTGTGTTAGTGCTGGTAGAGTATCATTAGTAGAGACTGAAGTCAGTGGCTCCAGTCTTTTTCAAGTGTCCCATGTCACCACGATGTGTACTCATAATTCAAAAAGTAGCCCTTTCAAAAAAAAGAGAAAAAAAAGTAGTCCTTTCACATCTCTCTCCCCAGCACTGTAGGAGTTCAGTCAAGAAAGGTGAGTGGCCCACGGAAGGGGCTATCTCTTTGAAACTGAGAACCAGATAATGGTGGGGCTGTTAGCAAGACTGACAGTACAGCGGTATAGACTTATTTGACGACACCAGTTAGTATATGAAATGTCTGTACCAGTTAATAAAGAGCTACCGTTTCAAGTTCCTCCAGTACGTACTTCCTGTGGCCCAGAGGCCCTGGCCATTCACCTAGTATCCTCCAACCTCCCCTTGATCCAGTAAAATGAGTTCGCTAATGCCAGTGCTATCCTGAGAGCTGAGAGACTGCTTAGGGACGCCCCCCATCCCAGCACTGGAGGCTGCTGCACTTGGCCTCCAGGAGGGACTGCTCCCAAAGACTTTTTCTTTTTTTTTTTTATTTTTTCTGTTTTTTTTTTTTAAAGATTTTATTTATTTATTTGACAGAGAGAAAGATCACAAGTAGGCAGAGAGGCAGGCAGAGGAAGAGGGGGAAGCAGGCTCCCTGCTGAGCAGAGAGCCAGATGCAAGGCTCGACCCCAGGACCCTGAGATCATGACCTGAGCCGAAGGCAGCGGCTTAACCCACTGAGCCACCCAGGCTCCCCCCCAAAGACTTTTTCTAAGGGCTGCCTTCTCACCACCATGGCATGGCCAAGTCCCAGATTACAGAACCATTGGCTTCAAGAAGACCTTAAAATCACCTCATCCTACCCGTTCATTTTACTGAAGAAAAAAGTCACAGAGAGTCACCTAGCCAGTTTGTGGCCAATTTAGAGACAGAGCTTGAATATCCTAACTTGGCACTTTTATTTATTTATTTATTTATTTATTTATTTTTTTTTAAAGATTTTTATTTATTTATTTGACAGAGAGAGATCACAAGCAGGCAGAGAGGCAGGCAGAGAGAGAGGAGGAAGCAGGCTCCCTGCTGAGCAGAGAGCCCGATGCGGGGCTCGATCCCAGGACCCTGAGATCATGACCTGAGCCGAAGGCAGCGGCTTAACCCACTGAGCCACCCAGGCGCCCCGGCACTTTTATTTTTCTATATATTCCTGTTGTCAGTTTCCTTAACTATGAAATGAAGATTGGTGGATTTACGCCTTACAGAGTCACTAGGAAAAAGAACAATGATACCCCACATTTTACATATATCTTATAATTTGCAAAATTTTTTTGTGTGTACATTCTCATTTAATCCTCCCAAGAACCTGTGAAAGGTGTTGGGCTCAGAGGCTACGAATGACCTCCCCAAGATAACAAAGCTGCTGTGATAACAGAGGTCTCAGCCCCCTTAGGGCTTGGGAAACTATACATTCCTTTGTAAATGTAAGATAACATAACCACATGGTATTACTAGTTTTTAGCTTGTGGTATTTTGCAGTTCAAGATTTAGTGACATTGAAAGTGGTAACTTTGTTCAAGCGACGCATTTTTTTTTTACTTTGATAGTGTGCCAATTGCACAGACTTCGGTTCAGCATTAAAACAGAAGTGGGTTGCTTCGAAGTGTATTTTTAAAATGAGAGAATCCAAATTTGTAATTAGCTTTAGAAATGTTAGTTGTGCAGTTTGAGTATATAAAGAGTTTCTGGTAATCATTTCTGTTATTAGTAGGTGGCTTATTTTATTTTTTGTATTTTCCCCCCAAGCAATTAGGCATTTGGAAAAAACAAAGTATGTTCTTTGAGGGGTCATTTCCTCTCTTACTACTTTTATTTTTCACACCCTATACTCCTAGGATACTTAGAAAATTAACCACATATATGATTGTGGCAAAGAAAAATCATGTAGGAGCCTTTCTACTCACTTGACACCTACCTGTCACGAGAATGTTACTTAAATTATAAAGAGAAGCCACAGTGAAGGAAATGATTCACTTCTTGATACATCTTTTGTCTTTTGGTCTTTTGATAGTTTTGATAGAAACATCCCTTACTAAGATAAGATTATTGGGTAGATCAACTCGACACACTCCCAGAATAAAATGGAATTTTTTTGTGTGTTTCTTTCTCTCTCTCTCTCTGAACCTCAGCCGTTTTATAGAATATACTCTATTCTACTATTGAGAAATTGAGTTTATAGACAAGGAAAAGAGTGACGTTATTTTCATTCCATATAATAAGAAAGTATCTCTTCAGTTTTCTTTTAGGCGCATATGAAAATGGTAGCATTCTCTACATCAATGATCCTGTAAGATTAAATACATATAAAGGGAAAAGAGAAAAATTATTAGCCAAAGCTATAAATGAAAAGAAACTGGAGGTTGTGAGTCCTGATGTTATCACTACCAATTTGTAGTCACATCTGGGAAGACTGTGTTTGTGTGTTTGTTTTCTGAAGTATG
This sequence comes from Mustela nivalis, assembly GCF_964662115.1. Taxonomy (NCBI): domain Eukaryota; kingdom Metazoa; phylum Chordata; class Mammalia; order Carnivora; family Mustelidae; genus Mustela; species Mustela nivalis. Next base: position 40,074,480 of record NC_139024.1, read on the forward strand.
TATTGTGGGTGTATCTTTGTGTCTTCTCTGCATATACCCTGTTTTGTGTTACAGGACAGACTCCTAACTCTCTATTGTCCTGTAAGAGGTATGGCGTCCCTCCTATACAGACAGGACTTCCCAAGTGTTTATTATTATCTGGAGTTTCCTTGTATTTTATTTATGTCATTTCCCCCTGCTTTGGATAGATCTTGTAGAGGGTGTTGATCAAAAAAGCATAGAAGTAAAGTTTGTGGTTTATAACCATACTTGGGGTCATGGTAATAAGAGCCTAGGCTTTGGATAGGTCTTTGAAATTCTAAACTTCTAATTCCTCCAAACTTATTAGGATGGAAGGGTGATTGATGAGTGAGTACATGCTTTCAAACTTTGCAGCTACTGATTTTTAAACCAGTGCCCTTAGCATTAAATGAGATGACACCCATATCGTACCTGGGACCAGAGATGACACACTGTAAGCACTCAGAAGGCTTAGCTTGTCTGATGATTTTGTCTTCACATCTCTTTCTGATGGCTGCTGAGTAGCAGCAAAACGTCCAAGAAATACAAAACACCAAAAGGAAGAGAAACACAAGTCCTTAGGAGCCTAGAAACAGAATTAATCAGCCCACAAATAATTAACGTCTGATTATTTGTCTTCTCATGATGACGTCTGAATTATTCCCATACCCGCCCCAATACCTTTTTCTAAGTTAAGACCCCATGGACAAGTGACAACTCCGTCATTGCCCAGATGGGATTCAGTCTGCTTGAATGAGGTTCTGCTTGAGGCTAAACTCACATTGATCCCATTCGCTCTTGTTGTGTCAAAGATAGTGAGCTGTTCACTATCTTCTGTGTAAGAAAAACAAAAATAAAATCTCCTAAGCATGATTATCATTGATTAGAGCTTTGTTAAGATGTATGAGATGCAAGTGTATTTTTTTCCATGCCTATGATAATGTGGGTAATTAAACAAATTAACCAGGCACTCATGCTGTGTTAGGAGTATAAATTGGTATGGCTTTTCTGGAAAATCATCGAGACCCTTAAAGATCACACTAGTTGACCCAGTAATTCTTTTTAAGGATCTATATCTAAGATAGTATTCAGAAATTCAGGCCAATCTGATATTCAGATATGTCCCCCAAAGTCTTATTTGCATTAGCGACAACAAAAACTGTAATTCCCCAAATGAAATCATTACATAAAACTCTTTTCTTTGGGGTATAATATCACATAGACATTGAAAAACATGTTTTTGAAGTGTTTTTAATAACTTGGGGAAGTGCTCACAGGCATTTAACATCAAATGAAAAATAGAAACAAAACTCTGAGGGGCACTTGGGTGGCTCAGTCGGTGACACACCTGCCTTCTGCTCAGATCATGATCCCAGCGTCCTGGGATCAAGTCCTGCTTCAGTCTCCCTGCTGAGTGGCGAGCCTGCTTGCCCTTCTCCCTCTGCCTCTCCCCCTGCTTGTGTTCTTGCACTCTCGAGCGCTCTCTCACTCTGTCTCTCAAATAAATAAATAAATAAAATCTTTTTAAAAATGAAAAAAGAAAAGAAACAAAACTCTTGAGGAGTATTTTGTTCCTTGAAAGGAATATTGGTCCACAATCTTTTATTCCCAGTTCTGAATTCAAAAGCATTCCAAAGTCAAAAGTTTTGGGTTTTGGAGGGTTTTTTGTTTTTGTTTTTGTTTTGTGTGTTTTTGTAATTTCCTTGGTAGAAATACCTGGCTGGAACTAATGTGAGATTCTATTTTATCCAATTTAATAAGAATATGCATCTGTTTTGCTGAAGAAATATTATGAAATGTGTGCTGCTCCAGACCGTGATGGAATGTTATGTGATAAATGGTTGTTGCACCCAAATAGTTTTAAAATCCAAACAATTCTGAATTCCAAAACATTCTGAAACTTGGGAGTTTCGGTGAAGCGGTTGTGGAACTATACAACGAAATATCATTAGTGATGTATCAGTGCCAAAGGTATAGTTGATCTTCCTTTTTTTATTTTTTTTTTCATCTTATGTAAATTCCAGTTAGTTAACATACAGTGTTATCTTAGTTTCAGGTGTACAGTATAGGGATTCAACACTTCCATACGTCACCCGACGCTCATCACAACGGTGTGTTCCATCATCCCCTTCCTGGATTTCACCCGTCCCTCCAGCTACCTCCGCTCTGGTCTATGCCCAACAATTAAGTCTGTTTCTTGATACCTTTTCCTTATGCTTTCCCATAGTTTCCAAATGTTCTACAACAAGCATGTATCAATTTATCATCAGAAAAGAGTATTAAAAATAAACATTTAAGGGGCACCTGGGTGGCTCAGTGGGTTAAAGCCTCTGCCTTCAGCTCAGGTCATGATCTCAGGGTCCCGGGATCGAGCCCCGCATCGGGCTCTCTGCTCAGCGGGGAGCCTGCTTCCTCCTCTCTCTCTGCCTGCCTCTCTGCCTACTTGTGATCTCTGTCTGTCAAATAAATAAGTAAAATCTAAGAAAAATTAAAAATAAAAAAAAAAATAAACATGTAAGGCATCAGAGAATCCTCTCATTTCCGTCAGAGTTCCTGAATTTATCCCTTGCTTCCTGCATATTCCTGTTACTGCAGTTACATGTGTCTTCTAAACCAAGGTGTTCTGGTGTTTTGAAAGAAAAACATTCATGAGGTTGAACAGTGACCCACCTCCAAACTGCTTTGGGGTTCCAAAGAGTCCCCGGTTAAGGATACTCACCTTCAGGAAACGCTCAGGGAATAGGATTGAGCCCAGGCATTAATCCTATGGACTGTTTTCTCATATTCTGTTTGTGGTGAGCAGGATGGCTGGAGGGAGGGAGGAACAGGAAGGTGCGAGGTTTACTCTGCTAATGGACAGCTCTTCCGCCCCCATTCAGGTGGACACTCACTGACCTGTCACAAGGTTACCCTGCAAAGCTTTGGGGTCCATGTCTGAATGGATTGCTGGAGCCTTCTCATCTCTCCCTTCGCCCAGTTCCCTGCGTCCTAAGCCTCGAAGCCAGCACAGAGCCTGGAAAAATTACATGTAAGTTTTCACCAAGGTTACTTTCCTCAAACCAAACAACGGTAAGAATTTTCTTAGGTGATAATAGCAAGTAGCCTAAACCCCCATGGGTGACTTTTCTTTCAACAGAGTATCTTGAAAATTCTAATTGAGGAAGGGAGCAGGGAGTAGAATCTGCATATTGGTGGCTCCTTAATTCAGTGGATCTTTCGTTTGCATCAGAATCACCTGGAGGGCTTGTTAAAGGACAGCTTGCTGGGCCTGGTGCCCAGAATTTCTGATTCCGCAGACCTGGGGCAGGCTGGGAAGTTGCTTTGCTAACAAGTTTCCAGGTGATACTGAGGCAGAGGGTCCAGGGACTCCACTCTGAGAATCACTGCTTCAATTCAAGTGTCACTGAAAGGATGGACGATACAGGGAGAAAAAAATGTATTAAATATTCATTATTAAGTGCCACTAAATTAAGATATTTAGTGCTTTGCTGAATATATCAACTCATCTCTCAAGAAAAGAGTTTTAAGGTCCTCTCGGCACCGTCACATCAGAAAGTTCAGGCAAGTAGGTGCTGTATTCTGTGCCGGCTTTAGTCAATGGTACCAGTGGTTCTTTGTCCTTGGATTTATAACAAGGGTGACTGACTGCGCTGTATCGAGCGAAAATGACAGCTACAGTCCTTTTGCGGGCACGCTCATCTGTGTTTTTAGATACTCAAAAGGGAAAATCCTTTTTTCTCTTGGGTTGAGAAATCTATCGCTGCTTTTCAGAGTGAATCATTGAGTCTTATCTTTCCTCTCCTACACTTAGATGGGACTTGATTTACAAAATGCATGTGGGAAGACAGGTGCATCTCTAATTAATAGTCTGAGTCATCAAGTCCTGGTTTTTGTGGGGTTTTAAGTTCTCAGGAGTGACATAGTTTGAGGATCAGGGTTAGCTTCGGAATAAGCCAATCACCTCTCCACTGAGGACAAGAGCAATTTATTCCATGTTAGTGGAAAAGAGTGGAAGATTCTGGCTCAACAAATGTGCATTTGGATATATGTGAGCATACATGCAAATGTACATATGTGCCTACGAATATATATGCATTTTGGATATTTCTAGCTTTCATTGTAAGAATTTTAAACATTTTTCTTTTGTTTCATTGAGTTGGCGTGAGTATAAAAATAGTATGAGTGATGCTGTCCAGGAAATGTATGAGAAATTTCTGGGCATTTTCAATCTGTGGATAAGCATTGTGATTTATAATATTTTACTTGGTATGGTAAATGTTCATTCAGAGTGGCACTTAGGACACGCAGTTTTTTTATTAGAACTCACAGGAATCGAGACTAATTGCTGTTAATAAAGCAGTTCCAAAGCAGACATAATGAAGGAGCTTATCTATTGCCTAGCCATTGGCAGAACCAAAAATCCTGGAGATAGATTTAAGTCCGTGTATTTAAAACGAAAATCATGGGGCACCTGAGTGGCTCAGTTGTTAAGCGTCTGCCTTCAGCTCAGGTCATGATCCCAGGGTGCTGGGATCCAGCCCTACAATAGGCTTTCTGCTCGGCGGGAAGACTGCTTCTCCTACTCCCCCTGTTTGTGTTCCCTCTCTCGCTCTTTCTCTTTCTCTCTGTCAAATATATAAATCTAAAAATCTTTAAAGAAACAAAGTAAAATGAAAATCACAGAATCCAATAAATCAAACAAAAAACTGGTAGGTGTTGAAAGAGTTCTGGAAAGAATTAATCCAGAGCTGTCTTGTGGGCGCTGCCCACTGCGTAACTCGGCGGGTAAGAGGCCTGAGAGAGTTGTGAGTGAGGTAACTGTGTTTTCTTACTCCACCCTCACAAAATATAACACCTCTGTCAAGCACTAACGAGTTACTCTGCACAGCATTCTTGGAAGCAACGTTTTGAGTGTATGAAGCACCTTTGCCATGATATGGAAGAAGTAGATTGGATCAAACCCTCCTTAATCGCCTTCCTGCTTTGGCATCTGTGAGTGCCTATGTTTACACGTCAGGTTTCCTGTAGGGATGACCTTAGATGGCAGTCGGTTGCATGAGTGCAGGCTGGGAAGGAAGAAAGCTGTTCGGACACCTCAGGTGACTCACCTCAGGTGACTCCGCGCTTAGAGCTCCTGCCCTACCTGGCAGAGGCTGCCAAGATCACTCCCTGCTGCCTGGGGTGAAGCGCTCAAGTCTCTGAGTGCCTAGAGAGTCATGCTTGTGTGGGGACGGGGGTGGGGAGGTGGGGCGTGTGGGAACCCTCTCTCCTTTCCACTCAGTTTTGCTCTCAACCTGAATCTGCATTAAACAATTAAGCTTATGAATTTAAAAAAAAAAAAAAAAAAAAACCTAAATACCAAATGGTATGGCAGTTCTTCAAAACAGTAAACATGGAATTACCACAGGATCCAGCAATTCCACTTCTGGGGATATACCTAAAAGAACTGAAAGCAGAGCTTGAACAGATGTTCCTAGAACATTATTCACAGTAACCAAAAAGTAGAAGCGACACAAACATCTATCAGTGGATGAATGAGTAAGGAAAATGGAGCATGTACATACAATGGAATATGATTTGGCCTTAAAAAGATACAAAAGTCTGACACATGCCACAACATAGATGAACTTTGAAGAAACTAAATGAGGTAAGCCAGACACAAAATGACAAGTATTGTATGATCCCACTTACATGAAGTGTCTGGAGTTTTTGGGCTTATAGCCAGAAAATAGAATAAAGGGTGCCAAGGTTTGGGAATGGAGGAGAATGGGGAGTTGGTGTTAAATGGGTAGTTGCACGTTGGGAAAATGAAAAATTTCTGGAGATGGATAGTGGCGATGACTGTGCAACAATGTGAATATACTTTAAAAATGGTAAATATGTATATATCTTATCCCAGTAAAAAATAATTCGTTAACTAATAATTAATTCATGATTTTTTAAAACTCAATACCGGAGCTCACTTTCCTTCCAAGAATGTTATGCAGAATAACTAACTAGAGCTTGACAAGGTTATTACAGTTTGCGACGGTGGGGTGAGAATTGTTGGCGATGGACCTCAGACCTTCCTCCGCCCTGATTCTTTCCCTGGAACCCTTTGGGCAAAGGAAAGGGATCTGCAGAATGTGTACTTCAGTCCCAGGGAGGGTTTTCTGTCAGGGCAAGGACAGGTATGTCAGAAACTCCCAGGGCAATTTGCCATAAACAGCTGTAATGTCGACCAAATGCCCCTGACACCTACAGGAAAGCTGTTTCACTGTGATGGAGGAAGTGGTGCCCACCTGTGCACCTGTAACGGGGCTGCTCAGTTCATCTGAATTGTGTGTTCCCGAACGAGTCCAATAGAGCACCAGAATGCACGGTCTTACCTGTGTGCTTCGCTAAGGCACGTAGCAGGTCTTCCTCAGTAGGGGCGGATGCTGAGGCACAAACTAGGGGATACAGACTTGATTATAATATTAGCCACAGATTGAAGCCTAGTAGGAAAAGGAAGTCTATGGAACAAAATTAATAGCAGATAATTCTCCTGGAACAGAGCCTCAAATTATTATAATGCCTGTTCTCCAGAGTCCAAATGAAATATAAAATACTCCTCATCACCAAATCACTGTAGTTTTGTAGTTTAAGGTGTCAGTGTACCTGTATCACAGAACAATTTAGTCAGTCCTGCAATTCTGGGACAAATATGCAGGATTGAACTTACGAGGTTGATCTCTTTGGACCCGACTTTGGGGAGATTTTGCTTTTTTTCTATGTTTCCTGAAAGCTGGACTTGGAAAATGGTCAGCAGAGTCTCGTGGGATCCAGGAGCCATGATTTCCTCAGACCTCCTGTACGACATTCAGGTCCTGGCTTGAGTCTGACCAGGGCTTATCATTCCTTAAGAGCAGTGCATAAGGACCCATAGTTCCAGAAAGCTCAGAAACCCATGTCCTAAATTATCCCACGCCCTCTTAAGGGAGGAGGAAGGAATAATCAGGGAATACCCAAGATTATTTGTGTGTGTGGGTATGTGTGTGTTTATTGCATACATATATACATATACATATAATGCCTGTTCTCCAGAGTCCAAATGAAATATAAAATACTCCACATCCTCTATTTCTATCTGAAATAGATATTCAGATATATATATATATATATATATATGTATTTGGCTTAAGGAAAAAGTATAACCGAGAGAGGGGAAATTAACTCATCAGTGTTAAAGCACAGTATGTGTAAATCAGCCCTATCATTCCTACCCAGACTCTCCAAACCTGCTTGGAAATAAACTCTCTAGGTCATGGCAAGAGGGCAAAGTAAAGGTTTCAGCAACTAAGATCTCCAAAACTGGAATGAAAGGTTTTTATAGAAAAGACAATCCAGGGCAGCAAGTCCAAGAGACAGAAAAGCAAATGTTTCTTCATCCATGACTTCCACATGTGGCTGCCTGTTCCTTAAGCCCGAGTTGAAATAACATGGCTGTAGAATCAAATCAAAATAAACTCAACCCCAGGAGTTTAGAGACCTTAATTTTTAGATGGACACAGTGACATGGGTTTCCCCCAGAGAAGACCAGCAAACCAAGTCACCCAGATGGAATGACGTAAGGTAGAGAATACCAACAAAGATAGACCCTTGGGGACGCCCCTTGTAGGCGCTCATGTTTCCTAGGAATCAGATTGCCTCGTTGCATACACCGAATTCGTGTTTGGTGATAGCTTAGCTACCTGGAACCCAACTAACCCAGAAGCCTGAATTAACTGACCTTCACATCTCCGCACCCCTAGTTGACCCCCACCCGCACACCCCACCCTCCCTACCGCACACATCCCACTTCCCATTTTCAGAAATAGATATTCAGAAAACAAGAGAGTTTTGCTTTAGTAAAAATGGAGAATATACCCTGGGGGATATCTATACCTGATGACACTGACCTGCTGAATCATTGAGAATGGTTAAATGTTTTAAAATTAGGAAAAGAAACTACTTTGGAAATATTCTGAACAAAAGCATTTCTTAGCTGTCTGCCAATTGACCAGAAAGTTGAAACAAACAAAAATCTTCCTGTCCTCAAATTAGTCCAGTTAACTGAAGTTTTATTTTAGCATTTTTCCTGCCCTAATTAATAATCTAAAACTGTTGACTTGTGGAAGAGAAATACACAATTTTTATTCTTCTTGAAAAACTGTGCAGGTTTTGGCTTTAACTGCCTTTCCAGTGTCCGAGTTTAAATTTCAGATATTGTCCTTAAGTGTATTATGCTTGGAAGCCATTTAAAAGTTGTGATATTAATGGTATTAAGAGTACTATAGAAAATAATTTAATGAACATATATATTTAGTTCCTGGAATTTTTGGAAAACCATTGGCATAGTTTTGAAGCCAATTCTGTTGTGTTTTTTTAAAAGAATGTATGATATGTTTACTTGTAGCATTCAGTTTCACAATTGTGTTCTGCTCAAGGCATTATCAAAATTAATTTTCATTCTCTGCATATACCCTAATGGTACAGACAGGGGTGATTTCACCAGCATGGTAATATACATTAATATGTAAATCAAAAATTTCAAATGGTATTCCCTATGACTCTCCAAATAAACTCAGCCATGCATATTATAAAGTTGCTTTTCCAAGTGATTATCAGTTGTAGCACAAATAGTTTATCTAGTAATTTCCAATCTGTTGCTTTTAGAAATTATTTATAGGCTCTCTTTTGGATGTGCCATTCATTAGCAAAGTGACACCTCTGTCTGAGCCATGATTTAACACAAAGAGGGACACCGTGCTCTTACAAGGACACCACCTCGCCCTCCCCCATTAAACTGGTCATTGTGATGGCCCTAGCATCTGGAGGTTTGCTGCAGCTGGAGAGTACGAGGACCATGGATCATTGCAGAAGAGTGGTATTTGCAACATTTTGGAGTGTAGCAAGATTCTTAAGAGTCCTCGCAGAACTTAACTAGAAGCTTTAATCTATTGTTTCTAGTAGATTTTTCCTGTATTTCATGTCTGACTTGTCACCAGGCCAGATTATTATACTGGGTTCCATGTATTAATTGTTTCTCATTAGTAGGAAGAGCAGAATCAGAGAATAATTAATTGTTTCCTTTCATCAAAGCAGAACTTTATTTTCCTGATTGTGAAAGTAATATGTTTATTGGACATAATTTATAAAATAACAGAAAAGGAAAGAAAATAAATTATCTATAATCCAGCCACCTAGATAGCACCTGACTATTAAATACTTTTGTGTCTTTTTCCAGACTTTTTTCAATTAATCAAATGATTCCAAATTTACAAGCAGTACTCTGGACGGATTATATCTTACAAATTTGGTGGAGTTTAAGAATGATGACTTCAGATATCAGTTTCTAGGACAATCATCTCCTAGTTTCTTATTTTTCTCATTTCAAATTACATTAATCAACTCTTATAAGAACCTGTGTAGATACACCATTATCTCTATCAAGTGGAAATCAGTATTAACTTTTTTTTTTCATTTCTGCATTTTGTTAATAAAAAAGATTATTGAGTGGCCTTGCAAGATCCTCATGGGCCTCTGGAATCAGAAAAGAAGCATTTAATTATGTACAGGATGGTTTTCATGTTAGATCAACTCATTGTATTCTAGTTACGTAAAAATTCATATTCAGTATGCTCTATGGAATTTGCCAGAAATGGGAAAGTTTGGTTAGCCAGATCCCCTTTCCCCATCCATAATCCAAACAATATGTTCTCCAGTAGAACTCTAATTTTATACCTGATGGTAACAAAATGTGATTCAAATATATCCTTTCTTGTGCTATGAACCAGAGTTTTCCTTCAGCTTTGTATCCTTTATCCACCTTCAAAGAAACTTCTCTTCAGATTCTTCTGGTGTAGTGTGATTACTCCTGGGATTGTGTTGGTAACTCTGTGCTTCCCTTTGGAGAATTCTAAGACTTTTTTTGTTTTTTGGCGTTTTTTTTTAAATTATTTAGTTATTTGACACAGAGATTGAGAGAGAGCACCACAGGGGGAGAGGGAGAAGAAGGCTCCCTGCTGAAGGGGGAACCTGTTGTAGGTCTCGATCCCAGGACCCTGGGTATCATGACTGGAGCAGAAGGCAGACCTTTAACCTACTAAGCCACCCAGCTGACCCGAGAATGCTAAGGTTTTGGATCAGGGTGAATTCTAACATATAGCCAAGGTTAGAAAGGACTTTGAGCACTGAAAGAAAACCCTGGTTTTTAAATAAATAAATAAATAAATAAATAAATAAATGAAATTAGGGGATTATTAAAAGATTCATCTGAGAAATGGTGTAGGAATGTTATCTGCAAGTCTTTTGTCAATAGAAACACGACATCAGAAACTAATGATGGGGAGGTTATGTGCTATGGTGAGTGCTGTGAAGTGTGTAAAGTTGGCGATTCACAGACCTGGACCCCTGGGGCTAATAATACATTATATGTTTATTAAAAAAAATTAAAAAGTTAAAAAAAAATTAATGATGTACTATACAGTGGCTAATTGAACATAAATTTTTTAAAAAAGGGTAGGAAGTCTATAATGAGCAGCTGCTAGAATAGATTTTATTTTAAAAGATTAATCTGTATTTGGCATGGGTATGACCCGGTCTTCTCCCCTGTGTCAGACTGAAGTTCTTTGAAAGCAGATTCTTCTAAGTTCTTCTCTCGGCACCCCTTCCCATCCTTTGTGCCCTTGTTTATAATCAGAACTCAAGTAGGTGCTGAATTAATATTTCGGTGTCTCTTGAGTGACAGATGAATGAACGTCCAAGGGTGTTTTGATAAAAATCCGTGATTGTTAAATGCCCAGGTTGGTTGGCTCCAGGTGTGGGGAAGTGGTGTGCAGTCCTTTGATCCTCCCTAGGAGAAGGAGATGCTAATGTGGATAATAAGAATTTGCTACTTTGTCTTCAGTTTCGGTTTGACCGCCTCGCTTCACTGAGTCACAGCGCTCGCTCTCCGGGGACGGGCATGTCATTTAAGCCTGAGACTGTCCCTTGGACAGTTTATGACATTGTAACCTGAATTTCCCGCTACATGAACAGCCGGCGTTGGTCATAAAATTTCAAGAACGCATTAAACGTTATTTGGTTTGTAGTTGACATTGAGATTAACTTTCTCTAACCTAAACCAGTGAAAACCAAAATGCTCCTCACCACATAAAAGTTTTGCTTTCGCTGTGTTCAGACCCCTCCCACCTCCTCGGAGCACAGTCATTTGGAGGCTAGTTTGGGGGCGGTGTGGTTGTATCTCAGTGGTGTATGACCCACTTTTTCGTAACACTTAATTACCCGTGTTTTTACAGCACTAGTCAGACGGTCTGACGAGAGTGGACTCTAACCCAAAAAAGGTTTTCTGATACACCTCACCAGGGCTGTTCTAGTACCGTGCGTTATCAGAAGAAGGTGTTAGCTGCGCAGGGCGTGTGTTAGCTACCAGAGGATGACAGAACATTTCCTCTAGTTTCTGGATAATGAGCAAGCACACAGGTAAAGAAAGACGTTTTTCTCAGAGTTGCCTCCTTTTGTGTCTTAATTATTTTGCTGAGCTGACTTTTAAATATTGATCACTACCTGCCTATGTGTGCTGTTGGGTCTGCAGAGGGTTGGGAAGAACAAGCATTTTAATTGCTCCCTTGGGACCTTAATAATTTAACTTTTCACTAAAAGTCTAAAGAGATGGCAAATCAGCAGGAGGTCCTCATCTCTATCCTCTCTGTGCCCCTAGAAAACGTCCTCTTTATCACTGTGTTTTTCTGGTTCGCTCTCAAAGTGTCTCTCTTAGCATCAGCTGCTTGGTGGGCTGCCGGCCATGCGGTGGGGACTGTGGACGGCGCGGACGGGGAGGGGGCTGCACGGGAGGGAAGGGGGATGGCAGGAGGCTCCTGTGCCTTGGTGTGCATTGTCCCACTGCAAACTAAAAGCAGATTTAGGGCAAGTGATACTGACCCAACTTGGGTGAAATCATTTCCGACCGTCTGCTCCGTCTTAGAAATGCTTCTGCTTCTGCTGATCCCTTTGGTTCATTTGAAGAACTTTTAAAATGCTGTCGTTGTTTCAAAACAAAAATGCGGTAGGTATCATCTCCCTGGAGGTACAGAAACGTCTGCGGGTGCATTGCCTTGCTGAAAGTTGGCTGACATGCGGCTCGCGGCAGGGAAGTGCCCGCGCCTGGTGGGTCATGCTCGCCTGTGCGCTGAAGGACATACCAGCGCAGAGTCTTGGAAAATGCCTGTAGATTAAGTCAACGTTGTTTTCCCTGAAAGTCCTGATACAGAAAAAGAGTGAAAGTACCAACACTAACTGGAAAAAATGTCACTCATTTTAGCCTCTTTGCATCCCTTGTGAGGACAAACCCTGGGTTGGGTTTTTTGTACATTTGTGAACTTGGCGGTAGGTGGAGCAGTGTGGGTGGCCCAGAAAAAGTAGCGGTTAGAATAAGATTTTCCATTTATTGCCCTTTGTGCATGGCTAAAAATAAGATTCATACAAATCAGAATATGTAGTGCAAGCACAATCACTCTGTTAATTCTGATGACTGGCTTGCCCACATCTTTGCATCTGTCTGGTAAGTGGTGCATTGGGAAATAAATGTGACTCTGTTTAAGCAGCAAGAGGTGGCCGGGTTTTTGCGCTTTTTGTCTGCATGTGCTAGTTTATCAGCATTTTCCCCTTCTGAAGGAAGAAAGACACGACTCATACATAAACAGATTGTGTCGATGGAAGGTTGAAAGAAGATGTGATAGAATCTTCAGATCTTTTTTTTTTTTTTTAAAGTAATTGCCTTGTTTGAAATGCTGTTTTAAAGCATCCATCTTTTTGACTCATTGTTAGAAAGTTGTTTCTTAAAGACTCGTAGAACAGCAAGGGAAGGAGCTCTTAGTGGTGTTGCCAAGAGATTAGCCACATCTTCTGTGTGGGGACTCATGGGCTGGTGGGGAAAGGGGACAAGGATGAGGGAGAGCATGCCTGTCCTGGAATGCCCTCCGTGGACACAGATGTTGGGGGGTGGGGCAGTTAACCAAGTAAAAACTCCCCTTCCTCTGACTGCTGAGTCTGCTGCAACCACAGTAAACGATAACGTGCCAGTTTGTGGCTAGAAGAAACACCAAAGAGAGGTGGCGTCAGCGTTCACAGGGAAATTTGGACCTTCGTGATCCCAGTGATGGTGCTGTCCCCATTCCACTGGCCGAGTGGCTGTGGCATTTCCAAAGAATGAGCCTTTCAGGTTGATGTCATTTGTGAAATGAGATGAGTCAGAAGGACAGTCATTCCAGAAGCCTCTGGAAATTGAAGACTGTAAATCACATTCCTCACTGGTTTCTCCAGCCGAGTCAGACAGGAAAGCATGGTGGTTCAAGCAAGGCAAGAGCTTTGGGAGAAGGAGGACTTGGGACCAAATCTGAGCTTGGCTGTGGGCTGACCTTGATCTGTTAATCTTTCCTAAGCCTGGTTGTTTTTGTTTGAAAATGGGAATAGGGATAGCACCTACCTCAGAGTTTGGTTGTGGGGATTAAATGAAATAACGTATATGAAGCACAAAGCCAGCACTTAACAAAACAATGGGGTTGTTACTCTGATCTGTGCTTTTGTAACATAGGAATGTGCTGGAGATTTTTAGGGCATTTGGGGTTCCTCCTGTATGCTTGGGGTGTGAATTTTGGAATTAAATGGACACACGGTCAGCCTCCTGTTCATTGTTTCTCAATTAGAAAGCGACAAGTCATTTACGGAGTAGTTTGGTTCCTCATAGGGTTACCGATGCCATCTGGGGGGTATTTCTTTATTTTGCCATTAAGCCAGCACAACGTAAGCCTCTCTTTCCTTTTAAGATCAGTACGGTGTTGAGCACATTTAGTTATTTTTACCTTCTCGCTATGTTTTTTATTTAAACATGGATATTTCGGTTCTAACATCTGTGCATGTTAATTGTAGTACCTGCTGATATACATTCTGAAAGAGAGAGCACTAATGGTGTAATCAAGTACAATTTTAAATATTTCAGGTGGGAATGGGCAAAACTTCAGGAGCAATTAGTTTCCATGGTGGTATAATTCCCTACAGAAAACATTGCATCTGTTACAATTCTGGTTACCAGTCAGTCCTAGAGATGACCAGATACTGACAGGCAGAAAACAATTACTATTGCTTCTTTTAGTTTTTATTCTTTTTAAAAAAGTACTTACTGTTTAATTTCGTGTATACCTGCCCTTCTAAGAGTCTTTCTGTCCACCAAATTTTTCCATTTAAAAAAATAAACGTGGGACGCCTGGGTGGCTCGGTTGGACAACTGCCTTTGGCTCAGGTCATGATCCCGGAGTTCCGAGATCGAGTCCCGCATGGGGCTCCCAGCTCCACGGGGGTCTGCTTCTCTCTCTGACCTTCTCCTCACTTATGTTCTCTCTCACTGTCTCTCTCTCAAATAAATAAATAAAATCTTTTTAAAAAATAAATAAATAAAATAAACGTATGGACGCCTGGGTGGCACAGTTGATTAAGTGTCTGTCTGCCTTTGGCTCAGGTCATGATCCCAGGGTCCTGGGATAGAGTCCTGCATTGGTTCCTTGTTCAGCAGGGAGCCTGCTTCTCCCTCTGCCTGCTCTGCCTGCAGCTCCCCCTGTTTACGTGTGCACGCTCTCTCTGAAACTATATAAATAAAATCTTTTTTTTTTTTTTTAAGTAAATATAGGGATACTGCATGGCTCAGCTGTTTAAGTGTCTCACTCTTGATCTCAGCTCAGATCTTGACTTCAGGGCTGATTCAAACCCCGCATTGGGCTCCACACTGAGCATGGAGCCTATTTAAATAAATAAAAATATTTGGGGCACCTGGTTGGTTCATTTGGTAATGCATACAACTCTTGATCTCAGAGTTGTGAGTTCAAGCCCCAAGCCGGGTATAGAGCTTGCTTAAAAAAAAAAGGAAAATGTAAAATATTTTATTTTCATGATAAGGTCATAATTGATAGGCATCACTCAGTTTCTTTGTTTAACCTTTAGTATTAGATGCTAAGGGTATACATCAGACCCTTCCTTCAGTCGCCTCCATGACCTTTTCGGATACAGTGTTTTCATTTATCAAATTAAAAAAGAAATTACGACTGCAACTTGACTTTGCCTCACCTGGGACCTGACAAGAAGTGATAAATGAGATCAATAAGCTAAGGAATTGAAACATGAGAGTGATAGAAAACAGTGAAGGCTTGGTTTTACCAATTGATATATTTTGCTAGTTTTTTGTTTGTTTGTTTGTTTTAATTTCTCTCCATTATTTTTTTCATGGTCTGTCCTATCTGCTGACAAATACAACTTCCAGCTTACAACTTGTGTTTCAGCATCACCATTGGGGTTTCTGGGTTTTTAACGTTAGTCCCCCACAAGCTGGAGTGGAGAGGTTTCCCAGCTGAAGTCCACCAGTAAGATCTGTCTTTCATTAGAATGGTGCCCAGGTTCTTACTATATATCCAGACAGTGCTGCTTTTTAGAATTTTTTCCATTGAATGAAATGGAAGAATGCTTTTTAGAGAGAGCAAATCATTTGAAGTAACTAACAAAGTTCTTGGCATTATGGATATCGCTTTAGTCCCTTTTATGGTTATATAGCTTTAGTCCCCTCCCTGAACACAGACACTCCCCCTTATCTTTGCCTGCGTTATTGTATTTTGCCATAGACTGGAGTATCTGCAAAATCCGTAGGCAAAGGAAGGTGATGAATGAGGCTGTGGCTGTGATTTCCTCCCACACCTTCATAAGGAATGACAGAGACTCTGAAATCCATGCCATTGATACACTGTGTGCTTCTTCCAGGATAACAGCCAGTTTTATCCTTCATGTGCAGTTTGAGGGTACTGGCTGGGCCGAGCTCATTATTCCTCTGGTTGAATAATGTAAAGCATTTGCAATGGAGATTTACTCTAATGATGTATTTTAAGTGCATGTCCGCATTGCTGGTTTAATGCACTCAGTCATGGAATGCTTTAGAGTTTATTGCTAATGGATGAATCCCCGGGAAAATCGGAATTTTCAGTAAGATTGACATTTGGAGTGAGAAATATAAATCTAATGAGAGCATTTTAACCAAGGTTTGTAATTAAGGCTGAATGGAGTAAATTTGGACGCGCACACTACAGAAGGGCACAGCAGAAGGTGAAATTTCACGCTCCGCCGTGAATGAGGGATGAAGGCTGCTGCATCAGTGTCAGGCCACGACACTAGGGAGTATAAATGACACTGTCACCAAGTGCTGCACAGGGTCCCAGGGGAATTCCACTCCAGTAAATTGCATTACTTAGACAGACCCGACGGCATTGTGTCGGAATGAGAGGAGGGAAGAGAAAGCTGTCAGCACCAAGTGGAAGATATTACAGTGGGACCGGCTGCAGGGAAGGAAATCACTGGTTCCCCTTCCAGCTGGGTATCTTGTATTCTCCTTCTCTAGTTCACAGAAGTTACAAGTGCACACCTGTAAAAGCACATCGTGTCGACGTGGGGTATAGGGTATGTGGTCATTCGAAAAGGAATGTGGTCATTCGAAAAGGAAAGGTCATTCCTTTTCATACAATTCTGTATGAATTGGTTGGTGTGGGGATGTCTTTCGTCTTCGTGGCCCGGTGTATTAGATGTTCAGCACAGACTGGACCTTATTTTCTTTTTTTTTAGATTTTTTATTTATTTATTTGACAGAGATTACAAGTAGGCAGAGAGAGAGAGAGAAGGAAGCAGGCTCCCTGCAGAGCAGAGAACCCGATGCGGGGCTCGATCCCAGGACCCTGGGATCATGACCTGAGCCGCAGGCGAGGCTTAACCCACTGAGCCACCCAGGCGCCCCTGGCCCTTATTTTCTTTTCTGTGAGTGAGGATTCCACATACGGTCTTAGGGTGCAACCATCGTTCTCTCTTTCACATTGTTCCCTTTCAAACCCTGCTTTAATAAGAACATATATCTCCTTTTTTTTTTTAATTTAATTTATTTATTTGACAGAGAGAAAGATCACACGTGGGCAGAGAGGCAGACAGAGAAAGGGGGGAAGCAGGCTCCCTGCTGAGCAGAGAGCCTGATGCGGGGCTCGATCCCAGGACCCTGAGATCATGACCTGAGCCGAAAGCAGAGGCTTAACCCACTGAGCTACCCAGGCGCCCCGGAACATATGTCTCTTGAATCCTCTCTTAACACTGGTCTTCTCCCAGCACCTTCCCTTCCAAAGGGAAACAAATGGCACCGGCGCTTAGCATTTCGGTTTGTAAAAGAACTCAAAGTTAAGAACAGTGGATTCCTAGAGTGCAATTTGGGGTGAAAAACTATTTTTCCCCCTCTGTTTTCTTTTACCCCCCTGCAGTGAGGTGAGGCCACCCGTTTTGTGGTCCATCTGTCAGACTAGCTCTAGGGAAGAATTAGGAGAAGAGAATAAGAGCATTGGTTGCCCCACTGCCTTCTAAGTCACTGAAGATGTGCCAGTCCTTTGTCTAGTTTGACCTCCAATGCCAGTTCTTGAAAAAGCCAGTTGCAAGGGCTCTGGAATTAACACAGTCACTTCTGAACCAGAAGTGACCTTCTCCATGGATAGAGATTTGAAACCGCATCCTTTCTGGCTTTCTTGAATATGTTGTATTTTGTCCTTAGGGAAATAAACCTGATAAGCATCTCTGATAATCTGTTAACAGGAAGAACACATACTATTCTGCGGAATGTTTCTGTAAGGCTTCCAGATGGTAGGTTTTAAGCAACCTTTCTGAAATAGGACACAAATAGGTAACAGTGACAATAATATTATCTTGGATTTAACTTTTATTCTTTCTAAAATATACTCTATCCATATCATCTGTGTGCTTCAGTCTTTATTTTGTCGCTATATTTACAGTCTTATCTTATTCATCCAAGCCTAAAACTTAGTAAAACCAAGATACTTGGAAAACTAGTTTTGGGGATGATAGGAAAAACCTAGTTTAATGAGAAAAATGGTTGTTATTTCTGTTTTTTTGTAAGGCACCATCACCTTAAAAAAATCTTGGTTGAAGGGAGCATCTGGGTGGCTCAGTGAGTTAAGTGTCGGACTCTTGATTTCAGCTCCAGTCTTGATCTCAGGGTTGCGAGTTTGAGCTCCACACTGAGCCCAGCATGGAGCGCACTCTCAAAAACTGTTAGTTGACGATCCTAAAATAATAACTCACTGTAGAAGCGTGATATAAAATGTCTTAGTGCCATGTGCCGTCCTCGGCATACAGACTGTGCTTATAGACTTTGCTTTATTTACTAAAGCTGTATAAAAGTCTAGGACTCTTTGCTGTATGGGAAATGAGAGTCTCTCCCTAAATAAACTCACCAGAGTTTGTTTTTTTTTCCTTTTTTCTTAACTTTATTTTGATGGTAGTATGTGCCTTATATCTTGTATTTTCTCTTTATCCATGACATTGATTAGGAAATCACAAGTGTTTTGTTGTTTGCCATGGTAGTACACATGCAACATATTTCTTTGTCCTGGCCTCTTTTTTAAATCTTATTTTTTTTTTAAGATTTTATTTTTATTTATTTGACAGAGAGTTCACAGTAGACAGAGAGGCAGGCAGAGAGAGAGAGAGGAGGAAGCAGGCTCCCTGCTGAGCAGAGATCCCGATGCGGGACTCGATCCCAGAATCCTGAGTCATGACCTGAGCCGAAGGCAGCGGCTTAACCCACTGAGCCACCCAGCCCCCGCCCCGTCCTGGCCTCTTGATGCAGCATCCTGTCAAGTACATCTTTGGGTTTTTCTGAATTTAACCTGATGGGAGAAATTTAACAGCACCTCGAATGGAACTGGTTTAGATACTCCTCTGCTCTGTAGAGGATCCTGGTTCCTGCCTTCCTACCTGTGTCTGACTGTATTCTCTTCTTGTTCTTACATTAAAATTGGAAAGGGAGAAAGGGGCTGCTCCTTAGGAGATATAGGTCTGTAGAGAATTGTGAGTATTCATTCAGAAGCTATTCTGAGTTCTGAGAAATATAATGAACTCGAGTTTGCGTCCTGCTGAATCCCCCATTAGCGATCCCACCATCATCACTACCTCTCCACCTGATTCTGTTTTCCCAAAGATGACTGATATTTTCCCTAATATTCTGAATGGAGTATCTTCCCAGTGAAACACATCTTGGAAGGAATTGGGTCTGGTTACCCAGCAGGACTGCCTCTTTAACAGTTTATCGGGTGATTCTCAATTGTCCTTGTAAGTGCTTCTGTTTTACATTACCTTGAAGCCTGCTCTGTGGAAGAGACTTTACTGTGGACCTTGATTTACTCACCAGAAGTCGACCCATTAACATTAGCACTTCACTTACGTTATCGTT
Organism: Mustela nivalis; assembly: GCF_964662115.1. Taxonomy (NCBI): domain Eukaryota; kingdom Metazoa; phylum Chordata; class Mammalia; order Carnivora; family Mustelidae; genus Mustela; species Mustela nivalis. The sequence goes on from NC_139024.1 coordinate 40,093,792, forward strand.
GTGTGTTTCCAAATGACAGCCTCTGCCACACACTGCCCTGTTCCCCTGAGTTCCCAGTGCTGCAGAAAAAGAGACTTTTGTTCTGACTTGATGAGGAAAAAAAATGCAAACAACAACACCAGCTCCACCACCAGAGATCCTATAAAGACATGTTCAAATGAACAATAAGGTCGTTTGTTCACATATGACATAAGGATATAAGAATTTAAACAATAAGACCCCTTGTGAAATGTGGCAAAATATGCACCACAAACGTTGTGAAGTTCTCTGTCTCATGGAAGGCAGTTTTTACACGGGCTTCAAAAAACCCATTAACGTATAAACCACCCTTTAAAAAAAGAAATGAAATCACTTGTCTTGCTACAACATTAAAGCAATTTCTGTTCTAAGGAAAGCTAAAATGCATTCATTTATATAAAGTACGTGCACTATAATTTATAAAAAAAAATACAGTACTCTATTAGGAAATGCAGTGCCCCTTCTCTCCTTCACCTGAAATGGGAAATCCATCATTTTGCCAAGATCCTTCTTCCTTTGAATAGTATTTATTTCTTCAAAATGAAAAAAAAAAAAATTCCTTTAAATCACTTAGATTCCAGATGAAGTTTCAAGGCTTGATAACAGTTTTCGGAATCCTTTGACACTGGCGAAGCATGAAGAGGGAATAAGCCTGTTTTAAAGGGAAATTTTCATTGAATTTACTTTTATTTGAACCTAGCCTTCTCCACTTTGAGCCTCAAAGGGAGGTTTGGTATATTTGCAAACCCCAGCAGGACAATGGCAGAAAAATGCAGAGATCTCCTTGTCAGCTTGGATCGGGGTCTCGGATCGGGGTCGTGCCCAGAATTGTTCCTATTTTGATGTTCCGATGTTTCAAATGTGACCTTCTGGGATAAGGGAGAAGGGAGGTGCACGATTTCACTGGCCAAAGGTGTTCCATTGAGCTGGCTTACTATTATTATACTGTAAAGACTTTCAAGTATTTGCAAATGGATATATATACAGCATCCTTGCAAAATCCTCTTAATTGAAGAAATGTTTCATCTCTATCTCTGTTGACAGAAAAGATTGCCTACTGATAATTGCTTTGCTTAAGTGTCTGATAATATGCCAGGAATGAGAGCATTCTGTGTTAGGTCATCTTTAATTATGCATGTACCACCTGTCAGCTCTAAATCAGCACCAGATTAGATTCTCATGGAGTCGGTACTGGGAGGGTTGGGGGGAAGCTGAGGTGATCTCTTTTAGAAATAACAGAAATAGATAATAGTAAACATGGCTTATAACCTGCAGATTTTTTTTTTAGGGAACCTCATCTTCATTGTTCTGGACCAGGAATAAGCTATTGGTACATCTGAGAAATGTTTGAAAGCTTGCCCAAGCTACCTCAAGTAAAGATAAATCACTGTGAGAGAAGATGGTAGTCCCATCTGTTGCATTTCCTTTTTGCTCCTTCTCGTCATTGTAAATGAGCCAGGGAAAAGCTCAGAAACATTTTTTATAAGCTATGTGAGGACAGGAAATATGTTAACGATGTTAGATTTCATACATTTCAGGGGTTTTTTCAGTAGATTGTTGGCTTTTTTTAGAAGGACAAATGTGGGTTGGAAATAATGCTTGTTACCCTCTGTCAGCTTTTGATAGTTTTATTCTCACTTTTCAGGGTTGTTTGGGACTTTCTGGTGGGATGTTTAGGGTTCTTTACGAAAGGTTCTGTTCTCTCTTCTATCCTTTGATATTTTGGATTCGTGAGAGGTGTTTCTCTTTGTTCACCTGTCAGAGGTTTCGGGGAAGCCTTGAGTTGTCATGCACTTTCAGAGGAGGGGGTCGGGTGACCGAGAGCCTGCAGGCAGGGAAGGAACAAGCAGAAGGAAATGACAGGTGGATGAGTTACCACATCTTGAGTTTCTTGAATTCCCCTGCCAAGGTGAGGTTCCTAGCCTGTCTGCTTTCCAGACTGAGAAAACAGCCTTGGTAAGAGTTTGGCCTTAGAAACAGGAATTTAGAGATCCTTAAATGCCTTATTTCAAACACTGCTGGCTAGAGGCAGTGAAGCGAACAACAACAGGTCAGCTGATAAAGGGGCAAAGACCTCTGACGCCTGTGAAATCCTTCCCGAGCGCCATGGTCTACCTCAGCGCTCTGAAGGAACGTTGGCCACTTTTGAATTCTTGAGGCGCCATTTGCTTTTTGACCCTAATCACGCAGTCCACTGAGGTGGAAGTACAGTCTCTGAAAAGAAGACCAGATTCAGAATACTTATTACATTAACATTGCCAGTGCTTTGGCAATTTAACCCTCACTTAATACTTGCAGTGCCCAGGTATTCTAAGAAGAATGTTGGGCTCCATACGATGGATGCTTCTTAAAACAGGAGTGTGCAGTTTATTCCAGGCCTTCGATGACAGAAAAGGACATCAGAGAAAGAAGCAAAGCCAGAGGAAAACTGAAGAAAAGAATTGAGAGGAGACACGGGGAGGTGAGGGAGGGAAAAGAGTCCCGCCATATGCTCTCTCTTGCCAGCTTACCTTTGCAAGATCTTTCCCCATCTACCTGGAAAGCTCTTCTGCTCTCTCCACCTGGCTGACTCTTGCTTTGAGTTGTTCGAGTATCATCTCTAAGTGCTTTTTTTTCTTTCAGGCTAAATTAGATGCCCGTCCTCTGTGATGCCACGGCACAGTGCCTGCTTCCTTCCCAGCACTTAACATGCCTTACTGCAAGAGCTTGTTTGTTTCTCCTGCTCCCCAACAAAGTGGTTGCTGGAAAAGCTAACATTATCCTAATTGTGACAGCAGAAGTCACATGCCCAGAGAAAGAAAGAGTAGTAATGATCTCATTGGACTCCACGGTACTTAGAGCACATTAACTGTATTTCAAACGATTTTAATAGTACATGAGGCAAGATAAATAGACAAATTTGAGCATGGTTCATGAACAGGATCAGGAATGGGAAGGCCTTGAGAGAGTGTGTCCTGTAACCAGCGTTTGAAGGAACTGTGGAGGGCTAGCCTGGAGAAGAGAATAAGAACAGGAGACACAACAGCTTTGCTTAGATAAAAGAAGGACTTTGTCTCTCTAGAAAAAGCAGAACCAAAAGGTAGAAGTTACAGAGAAAGAGATTTGGGTTCAGAACAATAATATCCTTGTGGCTGGAACTAGCTGGCAGTGGAACCAGTGACCCCATTTGGTAGTAATAAATCCCCCCTTAGTGGAATGAGAATCACTGTGTTTTGGGACCATGTTTGGGAACTGCTATAAACAAGATTCCTGTGCCGTGTGTGAGCATAAACCAAATACCTTACCATTATGGTGTCTCCCTGTATCTCCCACCCCCTGTCCTTCTGGCAACCATTTGCTTGTTCTCTGTATATCTGATTCTGCTTTTTGTTTGTTTGGTTTGGTTTGTTTTTTAGATTCCACACATGAGTGAAATCAGGTGGCATTTGTCTTTCTCAGTCTGACTTATTTCACTTAGCCTAACACTCTCTAGGTCCTTCCACGCTGTTGCAAATGATAAGATCACATCCTTTTTTATGGCTGTGTAATATTCCCCCCCTACACACACACACACACACACACACACACACACACACGCCCCTACATACATACACACACGCACACACTACATCTTCCTTAACCATTCATCCTATCAGTAGACACTTGGGTTGCTTCTGTATCTTGGCTATTGTAAATAATGCTGCAGTAAACATAGGGATGCATATATCTCTTTGATGTTCTTTATTTCTTTGGGCAAATATCCAGTAGTTGAATTATTAGATCATCTGACCCTATGGTTATTTTTAAGACTCAGAGTCCCCATTTCATGTAGAGTCACAGTCAGGATGACCGTACGTCAGCAGCCCAACCTTCACGTGGCACCTTGTTAATCCCGTGCTCAGCCCTCATAGGCTCACAATTTATAGGCTGAAACTGGGGATGGAGTACAGGGTGGGGAGCTGGTTACTTCCTCAGGAAGTTGGTATGGTGAAACAGAAGGAGCACTAGGTTGTGTCCCAGTTCACATGCATCCTACCTTCTTGCTAGCTGTGTGAGTGTAAGTGACTCCCTCCAAGCCTCCAGTCTCCACGTCTTGCCATGCAAAATAGAAATCATGTTCATTTCACAGAGTTGCCTTAGGGCTCAAGTAAGGTAAAGGAATCCTTCGTGGGCAGCAGTGTGCTACCCATAGACGGGTACTTGTCCAGAGCCCCAGCTCACCCCTGATGGCCTGTGAACTCAGCGTTGTCACCAGCGCAGTGGGCATCACCGCCTTCCTTGCAGGGTTGTTGCAAGCAAGAGGATGGAACAAAACATAGTGTGTGAAAGCACAGTGCTCGCCCCAGAGCAGGTCTTCCAGATGGTCAGCCTCATTTCACCCTCCGGAGCGGGGAGACTTGGAAAAGGAGATCCCCAGCTCACCCACCTCTGCTGCTCAGTTCCGCAGAACCTTCTTTTACCTGCCCCCGCGACTTGACGCGGTGCCCATACCCTCTCCTGTTGCCCTGTCATCCCAGCACGGAGCTGCCTTCTCTGCTTTTTCTGCTTCTTCCTTCCTCTTCTACTTCCCATATTCCCAGTACCCTTTTCTTCTCTTTGCCATCTCATTTCCTCTTCTGTCTTTTTTTTCCCCCTGCATTCTGGGTAGGATTGTTCTGATAAGCACAAAGTACTTTAAAAAGTAGTGTTTTATAGGAAAGTACTATTTCTTACAATTTTGTGTTCAAAATAAGAGTTTAGCTTTGGGGGGGCATGAGGTCTTTTTCATTTTCTTCTGAATTTGCTTAAAGTTATTCTTTATTTCAAATGTTAACATTTTCCCATCCCTCCATCCCTTGGGCTTATAGTCATTAATTTGCCAGACACACAGCAGCTGAGTGTCTCTGTGACATCGCTGGAGTTTGGAGAGTGTTGTTCACAGGGAACCTAACCCATATATTAACTCAGACAGAGCAAATTTCTAAATAAAGAGCTCCAGAATGCCAATTTGAGAGGAAGCCAAGCTGCTCCCATTGAAAGGTGGTTGCTGAAACAGAAAAGGCAATGGGCAGGGCAGGGGAACTTCCAACCATTTTACCAAGTCAGAAATTAGAACTGTGCTGTCCACATTCAGAGATCTCTTCCATCCGTCCGTCCCTCCACGCTTCCATCACTAAGTGCTCAGGAGACAGGTTCTTGTGTAAGAACCCGCAGAAGGTCCTGGACAGACACTAGGTGAGTGATAGGACCTCTGCCCTCAGCCTTCCTGCTGTCTCTTCTGCCATTTGAGCAGGAGGAACAGTGGCTCCTTTTCTCTGTTCTATAATCATCAGTCCTCACGGGACAGTGACGGTAACAGTGCAGTAACACAGGAGGAATAGTAAAAACTGCAAGACAGAGGAAGAGAGAAGGAAGACCATCAAAGGAAGGAAGGCCATCATATTAGCTGAAGTGCTGGAGGTGTAAACTGCTCCATGCACTAAGTACAGTTTAATGATTGCAGTGAGCATCTAGAGAATCATGGCTACATATGGAAATTTGAATAAAGTTTACAGGGAAGTGTGATGTTAATTATCCTCATCTCTGTAGAAGTCAAAATGGGAGCCACACATTCTCTAGGTACATTCCTTAGATCACACATTTCTTCTGATTTTTCTCCCTTTAAGCTACATTGCTTGTTATTTAACAGAGAAATGCAATTTTATCCCTCTGGTCATTTCTGTTAATCAGAGTACTGAATTCTTTCCCTTCTAAGGAAAGTAAAAGAAAAAAATTCATTTTGCCCCATCTTTTGTGGATCATAGCGTTCCTTTGGGGCCGTTGACCTAGTGGGAAGAGCATTGCTCTTGCTCTTGGGTCAGCCTCTGACCCAGCAGCAGCCGATTGATTTACTCATCTCCCTGGGTCTTTGTGGGAGGGTCAGGAGAAGAAATGCCTGCCTTGCATGTGCTCCTGGGTTGTCCTGACTGTCAGGTGAGAAGAGATGTATACAAAAGCACTCTGAAAATGAGGGGGCTAAATATGTAAGGAATTTTATTATGGAATATACCAATGTTCGTTTTATTTTTCACGGTGTATTTATGGGTTTCTAAAATCTTAGCCTAACCCTTGAGGTCATTTGCTATCTGCGATGTAGTCAACTAATTCCATTTAAAGGAAGCTTGCAACATCCTCAAAGAGAAATAACTTTTTCCTTTTTTCCAGAAAATTCTCTGGACATTTGTCTTGATCATAAATATGCATCTTGGGTTTCCACAATTACTCCACTTTGTTTCTGTCTTCAGTGCCCACCACACTCCCCATGCAGGGCTGCATAAAGCTCAGTCCCCACCGTCAGAGTTCATAGTCCAGCAGTGGATGCAAGACGTACGTAAAGAGCTGTGACGTGGGTAGCAGATGCCAATTTATTTGACAGGTAGAGCCGGGAGTAAGGGCATATCTGGTGGCGATAACTAACCTTTGAAGCAGAATAAGGAGAAAAGAAAAAGCAAGATACATTTGAGAATCAATGTATTGTCTGACCACGACTCTTGAATTTGTCTGCTCCCTTGTATTGCATCACAAGATCCTTGAGGACAGGGACTTTCAGTTCATCAACGCTGTTATCAGTGGGGTCTGACATGGGCTCACAAATAGTAGAGCTGAGTGAATGTTGGCTTGAGCGACTGTGTTCCAGACCATGTCATGCTCCGTTTTGGTCTCAAAATGAATACCTCCATTTTTAAGCTCATTAACTTGATTCTGTACAAAAATGGCTATTTGGGACCTTTTCAGAATTTTTTTTTTTTAACTCTGGAAAGGAAAGCAAACTAATGAGGCCCTTGGACAAAGTTCTAGAACACAGAATAAGGAAAGTGATTTTGTAAACATTGGCAGGGCAGACCAAACACAGAGATTTCAAGAAACTCTCGCCGCAACAGGAACAGTGATTGCTGGAGCTTGCGTGTGTGTGTGTGTGTGTGTGTGTGTGTGTGTGTATGCAATTGGCTTTCTCCTTTCTCAGGTTTAATGAGATAACAAACTCTTCTTACCCAGCAACCTACATGGAACAGTGATTTAGCCACTAACATTGCACTTATTGCTAGATTTGCTGGAATCCCACATTCTTTACTAAAATTTATAACCTCCATCAGTGAAGAAATACTTGTTCAATTCTCTGCTGGGTCCCCAGAGCCACAAACTATGCTTGGTATACAGCAGGTGCTTAATAAATATTTGCTGAATGAATGAACAAGTGTTCCAGAGTCTTATGGCAGACTCTGGGGAATAGAATGATGAGTAAGGTATAATCTTTGCTCCAGGAACTCTGTAATCTAATGAGGAAGACAACACGTAAAACCAATAATTGTTTAGAATGTAGGAAAGCAATGAAAAACTATGCAGAGGTTTATTTTCTATTACTTCAATGTTGGTGCTGTTGTTACCACGTTGGAACAAGAAGATAAAGAACAATCAGCTTTTGTCACTGTTCTGTCCTTCTATTTGACGAACCTTTATCCTAAAACTTCGTGGGAGGTAGAGACTCACCATAAGCTCCAGGATGCAATTGTGCTCAAGTCTGCACAGAGAATAAACATGCACATCAGACTTCCAGGTCAGAGCCAGCTGCCACATAAAAACAGGCATTCCTGGCTTGAAACGATTCTTCCCAGCATCCTTCCTGTCCAGCCTCCTTTGCAGTTCCTCTTCCTCTCTCTTCCCTCTTAAAGTTTGGTGCTCCACAGCTCTACCTACAGGCTGAGTGACCGAGAACCTGACTAGGTCTCATTCCAGGCTCCACTTCCCTCTGCTGCTGTATACTAAACTGCCTGTTAGACATTCTTAGGGATTTTACATTCCATCTCTCCAGACTGGAACTCATACGTCCCCCTCCCATTTCCTCTGTTAAGAATAATCCCTCCATATCCACCCATCAGACAAGCCCGTGAGTCATCATCCTTCCCCCACACGCCCTGCATCCAAGGAGTCTCCACACCTGCTGATACCACCTTAAACCTCTCTGATCCCTGTCCTTCTGCAGTCGCCTGCTTCAGCCGGGCACCAGCTGACTGTTTTATCTCCAGCCTCTCCCACCCCGTCTCATCCCTTCTGCGCGAAGCCGGAGAGATCCTTCTAAGTCACAGACATGAACCAATGCGTTCGGAACTCTCTCACACAGCCTGTAAGCCCGTGTGTGTCTGGCCCCTGCCAATTTCTCTAGCTGCATCTCCTGCCGCTCCACTCCATCTTCATTTCTATGTGCCGGGGTCTAGCACCTTACATGGGTTCCACGCATGTCTACTGAGTGAACCAGCCAAGCCGGGGCTGCGAGGAGGGAAGGACACTTGGGTGAGAAACCTCACAAGGGGAGGCAGAGGTAGGAATCTGTGCCATGTGCTCAAGAGAGACCAGTGGCTCAGAGAGGGGATTTAGATTGGAGACCAGAAGATACAGCTGGACACATACACACCTTGCCCTTTGGCAACACCGAATGATTTGAGGTTTCTCTACGTACCCTGTGGTTTCACGCTCTCTTGCCTTTGCCGCTTTCTCGGACCCTTTCCCCCTCGTCCACCTGGCACACCTGGCAGGCCACCTCTTCTGTGAGGTTACCCCTAATATAACCTCCCTCCAGATGGTCTTTCAAAGCTGAAAGTGAAGTGATTTAGCCACTAAGCTTCTACTTTGGGTTCGATAGGTCCTTTCCTTCTTTACTGGAATGTGGTAACTTCATTGATGCAGAAATGTTCATGCTATTCCCTGATGAACCTCCCCGTGTGCCACCACCGTGTCCAGTCAGTATCACACTCTGTTGGAATGATTTGTGTGCATCTGTTGCCCCCCCCCAACCCTAACCCTGGACAGGAGACGAGGGACTGTATGTTTGCATATGTGTCTATCCTCTCCTTCAAACAGTGTCTGGCACACAGCAAACAGAGCTCAGGGGATGTTAGGCTGAATGGATGAGCACATCACCCTATCAGTCCATGGTCATGTCATGAACTCCAGCGTTGCCTTCTCCCTGCTCGCTCACACCGTTCCCCAGATGTGATCCGTTCTTTCTCCGCAGCCTTTCACACAAGGCTCCCCCCGCCCCACTGCGCTGGCCACCCTTGCGATGGGCATGCATTACCTCACGTCTGACCTTGCATTTGTCTCTCACCTCTGTGCCACTCGGCATGCTGTCCTTGGTTTAATCTGTCTCACACATCACTTTGATCACATCATTTGTCTAGCTGGGGTCCTTCAGCAGCACCTCTTTATTTACCGAATAATGTCCAGCTCCTCACCCTGGATTCAGGCCACTCCACTCCTGAATAGCCTTTATAGCCTGACTTCCCCCCTCTCAAGCCAAGCTAAATTCCACTGCATTCCACACATGGGCTTACCTTTCATTTGGGTTCTTTCCACACATTGCTCTCTCCTCCTTCCCCTAGTTATCAATATCATACTCCTTTTTTTAAAGGTCTTATTTCTTTATTTGAGAGAGAGAGAGGCATGAGAGGGGAGAGGGTCAGAGGGAGAAGCAGACTCCCTGCAGGATTTGGAACCCAATGTGGGACTTGATCCTGGGTCTCCAGGATCATGACCTGAGCTGAAGGCAGTTGCTTAACCAGCTGAGCCACCCAGGCGTCCCCATACTCCTCTTTTACTACCAAACAAAATGGTTTTTTATTCTCAAATTCAGAGTGACAGTTCCAGCCCAGAATGACTTTCTTTTCTCTGTACTACTAGAACACTTGGTTTTATCACTTCTGTGCTCCCGATTACATGTTGCTTTTATTGTATTTACGGTTCATACTTGTGTCTACTCTATTCGAGGCATGGTACCACGCAGTCACCTGCCCTTTTTGTAATTCTACCCCCACCAGCAATGTTCATGACTTAAGGTCCCAGAGCTAGTGAGGGCGGAGCTGGGCTTCAGACCCCTAGCCCACGTTACCGCAAAGGCGGGACACCACCCACTCTCACACCGCCGCAGCCTCACCCTTAACACGGCTTGTCCAGTGCTTCCCCTCGGGTAGGGAGAGGTCCTAGGTTATACCTAGCTTGGTTCCAGTGCAACATAGATCTCTTGAGTTTCCCCATGTGCTTGTGAGACACAGTAAGTATGTATGAACAAATGCCTGAGATGTCCCCTCTTTCTGTTTATACTGAGACGCATGCTCCATCTGGTGCATAGGCATCAGGGGACCACGCAGGCTTACTTTACTATCCCCACTGACTCCTGGAGTAGTGTTTATTCTCACTCCTGGAATATGAAGTTATCCTAACTGTTCTCCTTGCCTGGAATCTACCACATTCTCTGCCACCAAATTAATCTTTGTAAATATCACCTTGGTCACTTTGCTCCATAACATTTGGTTTAAACTCCCATGCCTGACTTTCAGGGTCCTTTGCTTTGCATTGTCACCCCTGCCCCCCATTCCAGAATCATGTGTCCAGCTGTACCTTCCACTGCCCCTCCCCACATCTAAATCCTTTCTCTGAGCCCATGGTCTCTCTTGGACTGAGCACTTAGATTTCTACTTCTCCCTTATTTGTGGGGTTTATTTGGTTTTTTGGTTGGGTTTTTGTTTTTGTTTTTGTTTTTGTTTTTTTGACATAAATGCACTTTCTCCTCTCCAGCTCTGGTTTATTAGTTTGTTCAGTAAGTGCACAATGAGCCTGGCTGTGAACCAAGCATTGTGTTAGGCTCTGGAAACATAAAAAAAAGAAAATAAGGCTCATCGTGCCCTCAGGGAGGCCCCAGTCTGCTGAAGTATATAGACACAAAAGCAAGCAGCACCCAGGTGTTCCACAACAGAGAACCAGAATTATTCAGGTAGCTGGTCACACGCCACCCATCCATTAAGATCTGCCCAAGTCCATTTTCCATCCAAATTCATTTTTTTCTTTTAGCAGCCTTTATAATACTAATTACCCTGCAGCATGCATTTTGACATTTACTGACATTCTGCCTTCTATTGTCATTTAAGTGTGCTTTGCACATGCGTTCTACTTCTACGGGTGCATTTTAAGTGCCTTGAAATGAGGTTGATAAGCCTTATGTGTTTTATACCTGTTTTATCAGTTAGCATTTGCTGCGTAAGGAAATACCCCAAATGTCGTGACTTAAAATCATAAACATATATGATTTCTTACAATTCTGTGAGTTGACTGGGTGGTGCTTCTGGTTCAGACTGGCTTGACTGGAGCTGAATCACCTACAAGATAGAGAAGAACAAACTATAGCACACTGTCCTGCCTCTACTTTTATAAGTAAGTTTGCCTCGGAATGAAGCCTCCCCCCGAGGGTCTGCGGCTGCTCCCACACTACAAGTTGAGGAGTTAGGGTGGAGGCATATAAACTGCAATGCTGGAATATTTCTTTTCTGGCCCTTTGAGTAAAAGCTTGCCAACCCTGCTCTAGGATGACCTCACTTACTTGTTCAGTGGTTGGCAGGCTGGTTTGTCTGGGGAGGCTTGACTTGGGATGCTCATTCCTGTTTCACGGGGTCCCTCATTCTCTGGGAGGCCAGCCTGGACTTCTTCATATGGTGGAGTCAGGATCCCAACAAGTAGCAAGAGAGGGCAAGCTTCAGTATATAACCTTTGCTCAACTCTGGTTGCATCCCATTTTCTGCTGTCCCTTGGGTGAAAGCAAATCCTGAAGCCAAGCCCAGAGGCAGGGTTGGGAGTGGGGAGAGAGGAGCGGGGGTGGGGGGACAACTCAGGGGTCTGTATTACAGGAGCAAATATTGCAGCCATTTTGGGAAAAGGGTCTGCCGTTCCAGCTTGTTCTTTCTCAGGCACCCTCCCCGTCCCTTCTGTCCCCAGCGTTCAGCCTTGAGCATATGGTAGATTCTCAGTCCATGTTTTTGTGTAGCTGAATTAAATGCATGAATTGAATCTTTGAGGGAAGGGCATACAACTAATAGTTACAGTGTGATTGTAGTGTGCCAGGTACTGTAAGAGGCCCTGTGATGCAAAGATGCACAAGACAGGCCATTACTACCCTCGGGGGCATGCATTCGGACATCAGTTCTGTGTGTCCTTCTGTCTAATTGTGATCTAGATGCTCTCTTAGGTTCTTACTAAGGATCCTTAGTATTTCATTATGAGCCATCCTTTCTTATGTCCTTTCTACCCCCACTACCCACCTATTATATGGACTTCACAAGCTTACCCATGGCCTAAGCTAGGGTAGGCCTCTTCCTCTCTCTTCCCTCGGAGCATCACCAACCAGCTGATCTTCCTAATGCATCACTTTCATCAAAGGCCTGTCCATTCAACAAATAGACTCTTTAATATCCTCTGTAAGCACACTAACACTGTCCCTAAATTCCTCTTTGTCTAGACTTCTTGCCCTTCTCTGAGTTTACATAGTGTGTCTCTATGTCTGTTTTCAGATGTGTCAAAGCCAGGCCTGGGGGCCGCCTCCTACATGCTGCCTTCCTGATTGCCCTTACTGAAAGTTATTTCCTTCTGTGCACTCACAGGGTAATGAGCTTAGAATGCAAATTAGATGGCACATGTCTCATATAGTCCGGCATCTGAATTATCTTCACTCATCCACCTCAGGCACGGCATCGCTACTTGAGATTATAGAGCAGGCCTTTTCCATTTCCATTTCCTCCTGAATGCCTTGCACAAAGGGGACTTTCAGGAAAATTGTGTTTTATGAGTAAATGGACAACTGACATTTGCATAATCACTTTTACCATTTCCAGACTCTTATTTGCCATATCTCTAGGAGGCCACTGATTTAAGTGTAATATTTTATAGATCACGAAGAAAGAAGAAATACCAATCAAACTATAGTAAGCTATCAATTTTAAGATATATCCTAATTTCTGAAACATCATTAAGTGGGAAAATATACATCCTAGAATCAGTGAAATATAAAATATTAAGTCCAATTTAAGTAGATACAAGTATTCAACTAGATATTTTTTAAAAATATTAGAATCTCAGCATTAGAATCTCACAACAGTCATATAGGGGCAGTAGGATTGGTTGTATTACTTCTATTTTACAGGAAAGGAAAATTAAAGGTCAAAGAGGCTACGATTATTTTTCACAATGAAACAGCTATAAATAAGAGAGCCCAATTTTGTGGCTGAGCCATAACTGCTTTCCTAAAATCACCTGTGGATATCAAAACCCTGAAGTCAGCCAGCTCTAAGTCTAATTATCAACATGGACCTTTTTCTGTCTTTTCAAAATTATATGCACATCAGTTGGCCTCTCAGTTTGTTTTTCCCAGCTGTATTGTTTTATCATATTACCCTAGGAACATCCTGTTGCTTGACATAACATAATGTGATGTGATGTGATAGTTCATGCTGCTTAACAAAAATTAGAATGATTCTTGGATGCTTAGATTTTCTGGGGTAGTAATTAGCAGGCAGACTCTGCCTCACACACACCCAGAGGAGTTTCTCTACCATCCATGAGCCTCGAAAGAGTAGAAGGCTCTCCAAACCCAACACATCACTTAATTAATTACTTCATCTGAATACTTCCTTCTGGATTTTAAGAAGCACTCTCTGGAATATACAAGAGACAAGGCTTTTTTATTAGTAGTAGTAGTAGTAAATTCAAAGAGTTATTACACTTTGGAAGGAATTGGTATGTGCAGTTTTTGACCTCTCTAGACATCAGGCTGATTTTCAAGAACAGGTGGATAGTACTAAAAACTCTCCCCTATATATGTCTGGTTGCGTTTTCGTTGTATTCAAATTGCTAGGTAAAAGAAGAAAAACGCAAGTGGAAGAGTCTCCCCAGATCAGCAGGAACTGGAATGTGTTCAGGTCTTGGCAGAGTCAATTCAGCCTTTCATCTGTCCAAGGGGAGATGTGTTGAAATCCCCCCACTGTTCTCAGGATTACTCAGACTTCATTTGAGTAGCTTGTTGATTTCTGGTCACGGCACTCTGAAAAAAGCAGTTGGAGAGAGGGAAAATGTTGGGAAGACTAGCCAAATAATACAAAGTGAGGTCTATGTAGGAAAATTAAGAGGAAAAAGTTGTTTCTTTTGGAGAAGAAAAAGTGAAGTGAATGTCTGTCTTCAGATGCTTAAGGGTTTTTTGATGAAGAAAATAATAGTTCAGCTATACTCTATACCCACTAAGCACAAAACAAGAGGAAAATGGCTTTTATTTCTGTTGGATACACTACATGGTGACAGAGTTCTAAAGTGTTCCCCAGGGATATCGCAGTGAGGTTGCCATTTTAAGATGGTTTGGATTCACTTGTCTATGGTGGAAAGGAGACCAAAGTGGGAAGTCTCTCCAGACCCCTTCAACATTGTGACTGAGTTCTTCTCCTACTTTCCTAAGGACGTTGAACACCTTTTGGATTATGATTATCCACTACGTTGTGTAGTTTCTACCACTTGTTGCTATGACGTGGGTAAATTGGGAGTTAGGATGTAGTACCTCTCAGGAGAGCTTAGCTGTAATTAGGATTGCGCAGTCCCCAAGTCCTTATATAACACAACATCCCAGCCTTTCTGTCCTCTAGGTTGTATGTGCAACTCCCGCCAAACACTTGATCCCCATGGCATCTCAAAAGACTTTTGCGCATTTGGCCTTTTCAAGAATGTTGCTCCCAAACATATTCTTGTGTCACCTATATAATTAGTTTTCCCCTTTGTCCTCATCCTTTCCATTGGTATATAAAATATTTAATGGCACCCAATGGGGGGAAAAAAAAAACACTTCTTTTGCCACATCCTCCTCTAGCCTTTACCCTATCCACTTTACTGCTACCTTTAACACAAAATGTCTTGAGCTTTTTGTCTATAGGCATTAGCTATCTCTGCTCCCTCATGTAACCCTACTACTCCAAAAATGCTGATATCAAAGCCACCAATGTCCTTCTTGTCTCATCTTCCTCAGCTTCTCAGCAGCATCCAACACAGTCAGACTACTCACTTCTTCCTAAAACCCACTATTTTCTGGGCCTGCATGACAGCATAATTTCCCAGATTGTTGTGTGTGTTTTTCTTCTCCCCTAGGCACCATTGCTGTCTTCTTTTCCATTTAGTGTCTGAATTGGTATGCCCTGAGGCACCATCTTTTAACTTCATCTTATCTCTCTCTATACTCTGACTTGCTATCTCCTCTGCTCCCAGAAGTTCATGGTACGGACTCTCCCATTTATATCTCCAGCTCTGACCTCTCCCCTGAATATCAGGCCCATATATCCAGTGGTATACTTGACATGTCCATTTGGATATTTAATAATCACTTCAAAATTACATAGCAAAAGCAGAACTTAGGTTCTAGTTTTTCCATATTCTAAGATCTTACAAATTCTCAGATAAAGATTATCAAATAAAGAAACAAATCTACACAAGCAACAAATAATACACTGATTATCCCTTCCCTACCAAGGACTTTAGATGTTTGAATTATCATATTTTTAAAAAAGCCTACCACTTCATTAAAAATAATAATAATATTTTTTAGGATAGAGTACAAAAATAACCAGCAACAGTGGGCTATCAAAATCAGACAAACCTGAAAAAGAAGTGAAATGAAAAAAATTAATTGACTAACCAAAAAAATTAGTGGATATGCTCATTTATAATTGATGAATTCATGAACTAGAAAATCAAACTATTTTCATAGAGTAGAGCACAAATGATAAGGAGAGGAAATGTAAGGAAGAGAAGTTAATAGTATAGAAGGCAGAAGAAGAAGACCTGGCATATGCTGATTCAGGGTCCCAAAGGGGAAGAACATATAGGATAGTGGTGAGACAGTGAAATTCTGGCTGAGAATTTTCCAAATAAGATGAGATATATGGATCCACAGATATAGGAAGCAATAAGTGCTAAGCAGACAAATACAAAAGGCATACATAACCTTTACAATGTATTATGATTGCGCATCATTGAAGACAAACTTTTCATAAAAGGAGCCATAGAGAAAACACAGATTATGCCCTGTAAAGAATAATAATAAAACTGTGTACTCAACAAAAATAACTTTCAAAAAATGATAATGAAATACTGTTTTCATAAGAGGAAAATCCTAGAGAGTTTACCACCAACAGGCTTACAATGAAGGAACCTCAAGTGATGTATTTTAGAAGGACAAGGATAGCAAAAGAAAAGTAAAATACAGAAAGAAATGATATGCAGAGAAATTGGTAAACATGTAGGTAAATCTAAACAAATATTGATGGTCTCAAATAATAATGTCTAATATAGAGGAAAAGATAAACTAAAATATTGGGTAAAACACATATGCAAGGAAGGAGATATCAGAGTCAGTATTAAAAGCTCCTTTTATTGTTCTGAAAGGAAATTATGATATTAACTTCAGAGTTCGAGGGAAATTATTAAAAGAGAGGAAATAGTATGTAACTTCTGAGTCACTTTTTTCAAACTCAAGCAAGAATAAAAGCAAAAATTAAGCGTAGAAAAAAACCAGGATAAATAGCAAAGGTAAGATTATAGGAACAAAAACAAATACATTAGCAGTCACAATTTATGTAAACAGCCTAATCTTTCTGGCTAAAAGACAGATATAGAAGAATTAAGATTTTTAAAAATAATAGTAATTTAGCTATACAGTGTTAGAAAAGACACCCTAACATGGAAAGACAAGGAAAAAGGATGGAAAAATATATTCTAGCAAATACTAATCTAAAGATATCTAGGGTAGCTTTATTGATATCAAGCAAAATATACTTTAATACCAAAAGCACTAGGTTACTTGGGTGGCTCAGCAGGTTAAACGAATGCCTTTGGCTCAGGTCATGATCCCAGGGTCCTGGGATAAGTCCCACGTCGGGCTCCCTGGTCAGTGGGGTGTCTGCTTCTTCTTCTACCCACTCCCTCTGCCCATGCACATTCTCTCTCTCTCTCTCTCTCAAAATAAATACATAAATAAATAAAATATTTTTTAAGGCATTAATAAGGATAGAGAGAAAGCTACATATTGAAAAAAATTAATACATTGAGAAATATGACATTTCTAAAAGAGCCTCAAACTATATAAAACAAAAACTGATAAAACTAAAGGGAAATTTCACATATTTCTCCCAAGTTTTGCTTGGTCAGGGAGACAACAAATAGTAAAGATACATAAAATTTAGGCATCACAATTAAATAGTTTGATTTGTGGACATAAGGAACCTTCCACCAAACAGAATACATGTATTCTTCACAAGAAAGTTACAGAAATTGACCTTATACTAAGCCACAAAACAAATCTCACCAAATTTCCAAGAATAACTAACAATGACTGCATTCTTTGATCAGAACACAATTAAACTAGAAATCAATAACTAAAGGTTAAACTCCCCAAATTTCCCCTTATGTTTGGAAATTTGAAAACACTTCTAAATAACTCATTGATCAAATATATCACAATGGAAATTTTTAAATACTTAGAATTGAATGAAAATGAGAAAATTACATACCAAAACTTGTGGGATGCAGTGAAAGTTGTACTTAGAGGAAAATTTATAGCCTCAAATGTTTTACCAAAAGAGAAAAAAAGTGAAAATCAAAAAGCTAACTTTGAGAAGGTAGACAAAGATAAAGGAAGGAGAAAGGAAGGGAGGAGAAATAAATATGACAACAGAAATTAACTAAATTAGGGGCACCTGGGTGGCTCAGTGGGTTAAAGCCTCTGCCTTCAGCTCAGGTCATGATCTCAGGGTCCTGGGATCGAGCCCCGCATCAGGCTCTCTGCTCGGCAGGGAGCCTGCTTCCTCCTCTCTCTCTGTCTGCCTCTCTGCCTGCTTGTGGTCTCTATCTGTCAAATAAATAAATAAAATCTTTAAAAAATAAAATAAAATAAAATAAAATTTGAAAAAAAGAAAAAAAGAAATTAACTAAATTAAAAATAAAATACCAGGTAGGAGATCAGCAGAGCCAAAGCTGGTTCAAATGGGGTTTAGAATTTTGAAAAAAGTAGGTAGTAAATATTTTTGGCTCTGTGGACAATATAGTCTCTGTCACTCAACTTTGCCATCGTAATGCAAAATGAATGGATGTAGCTCTGTTCAAATAATACTTTATTTACAATACTACTGACTGAACAGCCAATTTTGGTCTATGGATCATAATTTGCTGACCACTGGATTGATTATTGGTAAGACTGACTGATGTACAAAAATAATGAAAAAGTTTAGTAAAGTGGCTAGATATAAGATCAATATACAAAAATTAGTCACCTTTTTATACACCAGTAACACAGAAAAATAACTTTTTTAAAGTTAGTTATAATAATGAAAAAAATTAAGTGCCGTAATCTAATGAAATTTATATAAAATCTAAAGAAATTAAGACTTTGTTGTTTAATCTGCCTCATTCTCAGACCAATGGCTTGAAAAATTTTGTTCTCAGACCCCTTTATACTTCAAAAAAAATTACCAAAATCATTTGAGAATACCAAAGGTTTTTATTTACTTGAGTTTTATCAGTATATTTACTTTATTAAAAATTAAAACTGAACATTGAAAGTAATTATTAATTAATTAAAATAATAAGCATACTACATGTTAACATTAAAAAAAAACTTCATGAAAGAACTGTATCTTTCAAAAAAATATAGAAGAATGGCTTGTTTTATCTTTTTCCAAATCTCTTTAATATCTAGCATAATAGAAGGTACTTGGATTGTAATATCAGTATTTAATTTTGTTGTAATATGTTGTCCTAGTTTGATTATATGAAGAAAATTTCAACTTCACGCAGATTTGTATTTGGGAAAGCTTTTAACAGCCTTTCCAAATAATTGTGTATACTCTTCTTTCACCCTACACCAAAATTTGATACCTTGTAACTTCCCACAGGTTAATCAAAATACAGAATCTAAAATCAAATCAGTGACCCCATACCCCATTATATTAAAATTTATTGGTCTGCTTTGCATATTAAGTGGATCTATTATTAAATCATGGTTTATTTTAGGCCATGATTGGTTATTTGGAAAATATTGATTAATAGAGTTATACAGATCTTCAAAATGGTAACATATTTTATTTTGCAGTGTTCAGAAAATCACAGGTTAATATTACCAACAGTCTCACCAGGAAAGTTTTTTAGTTTGGGAAAGCTGTCAGCCTCACAGTAGCAGATACACACTTTCCAAAAATCTGATTATTAGAATCTTGCATTTTATCATCAACAACAAATTCTATCAGTAGTTTTCTTTGAAGTGACAGCTCACTTTTTTAATTTTCAAAAAAACATCTGCCAGATCCCTAAATCTGAATAACCATAGTTTGTCAGGCATTCTTTCGAGTAAAAATGGTGTTCTATGAAAGTGGCTTGTTCAACTTGCAACTCAGACAAGCCTGCAAATGGTTTTCCCTGAGACAACAACCTTGCCTCAGTCTGCAGTAAAAGTATTTGATGCGTTTCTGTCAAACAAAATATTAAAATGATTTGTCCTCAATTATTGAGATTTAATATCAATTTCATACAAATAATAATTCTTACCACTAGATCAATACATTCTTTTTTTTTTTTAAGATTTTTTATTTATTTGACACAGAGAGAAAGAGAGCACAAGCAGGCAGTGAGGCAGGCAGAGAGAGAGGGGGAAGTAGGCTCCCCGCTGAGCAGAGAGCCCAATGCGGGGCTTGATCCCAGGACCCTGGGATCATGACCTGAGCTGAAGGCAGAGGCTTAACCCACTGAGCCACCCAGGTGCCCCTGATCAACATTCTTAAGTGAAGCTAGCATTTTATTTTACTGTGAGTGTGTGGCAATAAGGAGCTGGTACCATTGGTGCCACTGCCTTGTTTCATGAAGAACGAGCACTTTCAACCACCATTACATTTGAACCATCAACCCAAATGCCAACCTATGAAAAAAATAACATCTTAATATTAGGACTTTCTGAGAGGGTGTTGGGATCCCTAGAGGTTCTGTAGACCACACCTGAGATCATTTGCCGTAGACCTTCATGTGGCTGTCTCCTAGATATCATTCAGTTCATAGTTTAAATGCCATGCCCTCAAAGAGAGCTGTCCTACATAGCCCCCAATAACTCCCTAGCATATCACCCTATTTTGCTTTTATCACAGCACTTATCACTGCTTGATCATTTCTTCACTATTTATGCTTATTATCTGCCTCCCCCAACTGGATATAAGACTTGAGAATGAATGCAGGGACCTTGTCTGTCATGTTCAGTACACTAACTATATCTCCAAAATCTAAAATAGTACTTGGAAACTGAGTACTCAATAAATGTTTGAGAAAGAACTGAATCATGATGAGATGGTGCACAGGGAGTTGGGAATTCTTATCATTTCTCATTCAGGTGGCCTCACAGCTGTAAACAGCTATTTTGTACTCTAGATTCTATAGATAATAACAGAAGGAACGTTTGCGTTTTACATTATATATGTTTTTAACTTAATCCTCACAAGCACTCTGAAAGCTAAGTATTATTTAACACTTTTTAATCAAAGGGGGAAAAAAGGTAACAAAACTATGCCAAACCTAAAGATCTGGTAAGTGTTAGAGCCAAAAATTTAATTCAGATCCTTCAGCTTCCTCCCAGGTGAAACAGTAACTCAATGGATACACATTAATACATAATCACAATTATTGCTCAGAGTGCCAAGGTTTCAAGAATTGGCTACCAAATGATGAGACAGTAGTCATTCAGAAAGTGTGTTTGTTAGAGGGAATTTTTAAAATAATTAAAATTGAAACTCTGAAGTTATAACAAATGAGCAGCAGATTTTCAAAATTAACTTATTTGCACATTTTAGAAATGTTTACCTCAATCTTCAATTCCCAAGAAACCATTGTATATCTTTCAGCCTCTTGCTGAGAAGTTCTTAGGATATTTCATAGGAACTGTAGCAATGGCAAATGAGCACAAAGTTCTCAAGTTACATTCACATGAAGATCTCTCCTTTGCCCTGGCTGGAACAAGTGTCCAACAGCAGTTGGTAACATGCATGTCAGCATAGAGACTTAAGCCTGAACCTAATCTCAGCTATTGTAACTTTACTTCATAGATCTAACCACAGAGAAGCTATGACCAGATTTTAGGGGTTACAGGTTTTAGGATTTAGGGAATCAGCAGTAGAACATGGAATACAAGTCAACCTTCTTGTTATTAGGACAGAGGGATGCTCTGTTTCAGGTTTTATGGGAAATCTTTTAATATCAAGGAGGAGGAAGCAGGCTCCCTGCTGAGCAGAGAGTCCAATACGGGGCTCGATCCCAGGACCCTGAAATCATGACCTGAGCTGAAGGCAGTGGCTTAACCCACTGAGCCACCCAGGCGCCCCTCAAATAAATAATCTTGGCGGGGGGAGGTATAAAAAAAATTTCTTCTCTTCGTGGTATCTACTTCTCTTGGGACTTTAATCCATTGTAGAGTTCTTGTTCTTTTTTTTTTTTCATCTTTAATACCCGTTTGACTCTTTGCCAAGGCTTAAGGAGGCTCCAGCTTCTGAAATGGAAACACCAAGTCATAAAACTGTAGGGCTTTCCCTAGGCCGGCAGTGTATAGCTTACGGCACAGACCTTCTCTGCCTGGAGATGCAAATGGTCAGGGTCATAGTCTCATGTTAATTTTAAAAAGCTTAGTGACCAGATACCCAAATTTTCTTGCTTTTCATTAATAATAACCCTAAAGCTCAATTGTAGACCTAATTGGAAAGATTCTCTTTCCTTTGTTCAGTACATTTCGGAATGTCCATAAAGTTGATCTTTTTCACAAAGTCATCTTTGTCATGACCTATGTCTCCACCATAGGTCCATGGAGAAAAATATCCAAAATAGCCTGTTGAACCTACTTTCTAGCAGCCTCCTTTGTCTATGGTACCCTCTCTGTTGATATTACTCATAGGAATACTCAGAAGAGTCTGATGCTTTTTTTTCTGCATTGCTTCTTAGAAGTTTGAAAATAGTTTCTATATCTTCATATTCATCTTTGCATACCTAGCATCAAGTTTAAGAGGGAAAATATAGAGATCCACAAATATTAGTTGACTGTTCTTCGCAAATTTCAGTTGATCTTTCTCTTCTCACCTCTTAAATAACTCCTACTTTGTCATTTAGGATTCAGCACAGACATTGTCACTGCTGGGAAGGGTCCCATCTGTGCTTGATAAAATGCCGAAATACCCCTGCGACATCTCTTATGACGTGGTATCTATTTGCCTGATTAACCACTATGTTATACATTCAAAAGTCTTACTTGGGTTTGGGGTTTTTTTTTTTTAATTTTTATTTAAATTCTAGTTAGTTAACATACAGTGCAATATTGGTTTCAGGAAGAGAATTCAGTGATTCATCACTTACATACAACACCCAGTGCTCATCACAACACATGCCCTCTTAACACCAGTCACCCATTTAGCCCAGGCACCACCCACCTCCCTCCATCAAACCTCAGCTTATTCTTTATCATTCACAGGGGCTTATTTGTGTTGATGACCTAGGTCCTACCTAAGTGGCTGGCATACTAATGTTTCTTGGTTACATAAATGACTGAATCTTTCCACCTTTCAGAGTTCCACACCAAATTTGCTCTTCTTTGAGTATTTTAGTTTGTCTGTCTCAAGTCACTCAGAAATCAACACATGTCGTTCGAACAGCTAAGAGTAGAGCGCTGGCTCTCCCTGGCAGTTAACAATTCTAGAACCAAGTTTTAGCTCTTTGGGATGTGGGTAGGTCCTTGAGAAGGCACAAGACAGTAAGACTTCATTTGGGGTCTTTATTTCCTGTTTCAAGGATTACACTGAGATAAAGGACTATCTGTGATCACAGTGAAGCAAGGGAGCAAAAATGAGCAATGTGTTGATGATTTTTAAGTGAGAAAAGCCTAAAACACCTTGGGAGTGAATGGAGATTTAAAAAAAAAAAAAAAGAAAAAAGACGAAAAGGGGCATCTGGCTGGTTTCAGCTCAGGTGGTGATCTCAGGGTTGTGAGACTGAGCCCTGGGTAGGGCTCCACCATTAGCAAACAGAGTCTGCCTAAGACTTTCTCTCCCTCTCCCTCCACCCCTCACCTCTCTCATGCTCCCTCCCTCAAATAAATAAATCTTTTTCATAAAAAAGTCAAAAGATGCTGGAGCCTTAAATACCAGCTTTTAATGCCTCATGACTAAAAAGCAAAACAACAAGAGATAGGCACAACTGTGTACTTAGAAATATTGATCTTAGAAAGTATGCAAAAAAAAAGTTTTTCACAGTGGATATCTCTTACATCATTATCCTTTTCAGTGTTTTTTTAATGTGATTATATTCCCATGGGCCTGAGAAACTATCACTATTGGGTAACGTGATATTTGAAGTAACCAGAAGAATTTGGTGGACCCACTGACCTGCTTTTGACTTCTGAGAAATACAGTTTAACTATCTCAGATTCCACAACACTTGTCCTGGGCTTATGGCAAAGATTATTTTATCTGAATTGTGGAAGGTTGCCTGCTTGTTTCTGCAGTGGAAACGACATGCTGCATATAAAGGATGTCTACAGATGTTAGATTTGTGATCTTTCCCCCTCTAATTTGAAACAGATTGTGTACGTATGTTAATCTCTTTTCTTTCCAGAAGGACTCACCCTCATGGATTCCAGCCCACACCTCATGCTATGATAGGGCACTCCCGCAGAGAGATGTTTAGTTTTCAAACAGCCTGAGGAAGGTTTACACACCCTATCCACATGTTTCACAATGGAAACTTGCTCCGGAGAGTCCTGTGATCCACCTCAGACTCAAATAATTTGGAATTGGTCTCTTCTAAGAGTCCAAAGAAAAAATCTGAATTGGCTGCCTAGACAGGAAGAAAAATTCATTCTGTGTAGTCAGATTCTATGAACTTGTTAACATCTTCCTTCCTGCACATAAACTTGCTTATTCATTCATTCAACCCACGTGAGCTTACTCCCTGGGTGATCTCTGTCCTGTGGCTTTTAAATACCATCTCCAAACTAATGCCTCCCAAATTTATATCTCTAGACTCAATCTCAAGCTGTGTATTCAGCTGCTTACATATCTCCAAAGAGCTGTCAAATAAGGCTGTCCTCATTCATGGCACCCAGAAGGAACCCACACCTAATCCTCCTGAGGTCTCCCATTTCAGTGGATGACATCCCTAATCATTGGGTCGCTTAAACTGAAATCCTCAAAGTCATTCTTAACACAGACTCTCACATCCCACATCCGATCCATTTACAAGCTCCATCCATTCTACCTTCCAAATCCAGCCACTGGATCTGTCTTCCGCTCCCTCCCTATCCAAGCCAATGTCACTGCTGCCCAGACAGCTGAAAGCCTCTCAGCTACTTCTAGTCTGAGCCCACACAACCCATCATCCACACAGAAACCAAAGTCAGTCTTTTATTTTATTTTTTTAAAAGATTTTATTTATTTAATTGACAGAGACAGAAACAGTGAGAGAGGGAACACAAGCAGCAGGGAGAGGGAGAAGCAGGCTTCCCGCTGAGCAGGGAGCCCAATGCGGGACTCGATCCCAGGACCCTGAGATCATGACCTGAGCTGAAGGCAGACACTTAACAACTGAGCCACCCAGGCGCCCCCAAAGTCAGTCTTTTAAAAGTGTAAATCGGATCCTTTACTGCTATGCTTCTAATAACACTTAGACTACTACCCAGATTCCCACCCTAAACTACAGAGCCTCGCTTTCCTGACTATGCTGGCAAGCTTCTCTAGCCACTATCCTCCAGGCAGGCTGGCTTTTAACTAGTTGTTTACCAGGAAGGCTCCGCTCCCAGATATCTGTGTAGTTCATACCCTCATTTATTTAGAAGCTGCTTAAATGAGACGTTCCATGAGTACACTCTCTAAAGACCTCTGTTCTCAATTCTCATCCTTCAGCTGTCTTGCTCTGCCTGATTTTTTTTCTATACTGCACATTTTATTATGGATCTACTTGTTTGTGTATTGTCCTCTTCCCCAGTAGAATGTAAGTGCCTCCACAACACAGCTTTGCTGGGTTCATTGCTGTATCCTCAGGCACCTAGAATAGTCATGACATCATGGTAGGCACCTAGCCAATATGGATTGAGTGAATTAAAACACTTACTGAAGGGCACCTGCTCAGTCAGTTGAGCATCTGGCTCTTGGTTTCGGCTCTGGTTGTGGTCTCATGGGTCATGGGATCAAGTCCAAAGTGAGGATCCCTGCTCAGCAGGGAGTCTGCTTGGGAGATTCTCTCCCTCTGCCCCTCCCCCCAGTCACTCTGAAATGGGTGAATCTTTTAAAAAAAAAAAAAAAAACTTATTGAGCAGCCAACCTTGTTTTAGGCATTATGCTACAGGGAAAGAAAAAAGAAAAAAAAAATGGCTTCTGCCCTTGAGGGACTTTTCCTGGGTAGCAGGGACAGATGCACGAGCAAGTCTGTGATTGTAATATGGCTGGGGTGCTGGGGAAGCTCAAGCAAGAATCTCCTAGTTGCCTGCAGGAGTCAGGAAGGTACCAGGAGGAACTGACATTGGAGATTAGTCTTGAAGGATGAGCAAGTATTTGCCAGACAGGGAGGAGAGGGAAGGACACTTCACGTGTGGAAACAACACATCCAACAGCATCATGGAGCTGTGATCCGGCAAAGATCTTGAATATGGCCAACTTGTGGGAGAGATATATGAGGTGGGTTTGGAGAGATGAGCTGCCAAGAAAACAATATTTTAATCCTCGCCCCTAAACCCTATCTTCCTCTTAAGTTTTCCCCTTCAATAAATAACACACCCAATTCAGGTAATTGCTCACAGGAAAATCTCAGTCCCCTATAACTCTTCATTCTCTCTCACTCCGTGTCCAATCCAGTAGCAAATCCCATCAGCTCCACCTTCCAATTATATGCCAAATCCAGGTTCTAGTCACCACTTCTTCCACTCCCTCCCTAATCCAAACCATCATCCTTGTTCATTTCGACAACTGCCTCCTAGCAAGCCTCCCTGCCTCCCTTCTGACCCCACGATGACCCACATTCCTACAAAAACCAAGACTGTCATTGTGAAAGCTTTTAAGTTAAAACTGGAAGAGCAGGGCACCTGGGTGCTCAGTGGGTTAAGCCTCTGCCTTTGGCTCAGGTCATGATCCCAGGGTCCTGGGATCAAGCCCCACATCAGACGTTCTGCTCAGCAGGGAACCTGCTCCCTCCTCTCTCTGCCTGCCATTCTGCCTACTTGTGATCTCTCTGTCTGTTAAATAAATAAAATCTTTAAAAAAAAAAAAAACTGGAAGAGCAACTTAGGTCAGTATCAACTAAATGAGTTCTTACAAAAGATTATTAATATATATGTTTAGAGTAGAGGAATGACATTACTTACCTTGATGTCAGAGTTTTTATCTTCTTTGTATTTATATGCTTTGTCCTAATGGTTCTGTGGTATTATGGCATGTGATTACGTGTTCATGTTTGGGGTTTTTCCCTTAACAGTGGAAGGACAGATCACCCTTCATATGCATCTGTGTTCTCACAGTATCCAGAACTGTGGTTGGCATGGGTTAATACACCATGAATGTCTATGAAAGATTTATTGCCCACACTATGATAGACTCACTGCTGGTTCCTTTAATGATCTTCCCTACTACCTTTTAAAAGTATGAATTTCCTAAGTTTATTTTATATACGGTGGTTAGATAAACATCTATTACCTAAAACCAACCT
Source organism: Mustela nivalis (assembly GCF_964662115.1). Taxonomy (NCBI): domain Eukaryota; kingdom Metazoa; phylum Chordata; class Mammalia; order Carnivora; family Mustelidae; genus Mustela; species Mustela nivalis. The sequence goes on from NC_139024.1 coordinate 40,120,363, forward strand.
GATCTAAGTAAGTTTCTTTTACCAGTATCCAAGAGATGCAGCAAAAGCAACCATCAGAAGAAAAGTCATGGCTCACAAATGCTTATTTTGGTAAATAAGAGAAATATAAGTAGACGAATTAAGCATTCCACGCAAAAAGTTAGAAAAATAACAATAAAACAAACCTAAGAAAAACAATAGGAAGGAAATAATAAAATTAGAGTATGAATTCAAGAATTGAAAAATAAATTAATAAATGCAAAAATCATATTGTTTTAAAACAAGATAGAAGAAAAAAAACAAGATAGAAGAAACTTTGACTAACTTGATTAATAAAAATAGGGGAATAAAATAAGTGAATATAAGGTATACTTAAAAGGAATTATGAAGTCTGTTTTACTAAACTTTTTACAAATAAATTTGGAAACCCAGGTGAAATCCATAATTGTCTAAGAAAATACAATTTAACCACCCTGACTTCCAAAAAGGAGGAAAATCCATCAGAACAACTATCATAGAAGAACACTAATGTTAAATTCTAAATAAAATATTAGCAAACAGGGTCTAGTAGCATTTTGAAAGAACAATGTATCTTGACCTAATGTGGTTTGTTCCAGGGGTGGAAGGATGATACTGTATTGGGAAATCTATTAATATAATTTATCAATTTTTAAAATTTACTGTGTTAATAAATCTTTATAGGAAATTCATTTGAACATCTTCATAAATACTACAAAGATATAGATGTAATTCAGTATCAATTTTTCATGGGAAAAAAAACTATAAAACAGGAAATACTGGGCACCTCCTTAACATGAAAAAATTATATGTATCTCACCCAGAATTGAGAGTCATGTTTGAAAAGGAAACACTTAGAAGCCATATTATGTCAGAAAGAATGAAGACAAGGGTGTTCATTGTTTTAACTGTTCTTTAACATTGTTCTGAATGCACTGGCCAATGCAGTACAAGAGAAAGAAGCTGAAAGTGTAAAAAGCCAAAAGGAAGAGGTTGAACTAATGTTTATATTGATTTGCTGATGATACAACCATATACTTGGATGGTATCCTTGTTTCTATGACTCAACTGGAGAAATTATTACAAACAATAATGACTCAGTGAGGTGGCTGAGTACCAACTTATTGGTAAAAATGAGCATTATTCGTCTACATGATCGACAGCTAGTTAGGAGATATAATGGAAGAAAAATATCACAGTAGCAAAAAAGGAAAATCCAGATGTAAATATAAATATGAACATAAATACATCAAATACATGAACATAGGAACTGAACTTAAAGAATCTATAAGATATAAATATTTATTTCTATAAATGAGTGAAACTTCTTTAATTCCCTGAGATGCAGAGGAAAAAAAGAAAATATGTAAATAGATAGAAAGACAAACCGTTTTCTTGGATAGAAAATCTCAACATCAGAAATTCAACATGATTCCAGTAAAATTACCAACAGAAGTAAAATAAAATACCAAGATAACTGTTCGTAACCAGAAAAGCTAATGCTGATGTTCACATGAAAAATATTATTTCAATAATTAAAAAAAAAGAAAGTAGTGAAAGAAAGTTGCTTACAAAGAAATATTACAGGGGTGCCTGGGTAGCTCAGTCGGTTAAGCATCTGCCTTCGGCTCAGGTCATGGTCCAGGGGTCCTGGGATCAAGCCTTACATCGGGCTCCCTGCTCAACATGGACCTGCTTCTCCTTCTCCCTGCTGCTCCCCCTGCTTGTGCTCACTCTCTCTCTGTCAAATAAATAAAATCTTTTTTTAAAGATATTTTTTTGTTTATTTGACAGAAAGAGAGAGAGGTCACAAGTAGGCAGAGAGTCAGGCAGAGAGAGAGGAGGAAGCAGGCTCCCTGCTGAGCAGAGAGCCCAATGTGGGGCTTGATCCCAGGAACCTGGAATCATGACCTGAGCCGAAGGCACAGGCTTTAACCCACTGAGCCACCCAGGTGCCCCTAAATAAAATCTTTTTAAAAAGAAATATTACATGGGACGCCTGGGTGGCTCAGTTGGTTAAGCAGCTGCCTTCGGCTCAGGTCATGATCCCAACGTCCTGGGATCGAGTCCCACATCGGGCTCCTTGCTCCACAGGGAGCCTGCTTCTCCCTCTTACTCTGCCTTCCACTCTGTCTGCCTGTGCTCGCTCTTGCTCTCTCTCTCTCTCTGACAAATAAATAAATAAAATATTTAAAAAAAAATAAAATAAAATAAAAAGAAATATTACAGGGCATCTGGGTGACTCAGTCAGTTATGCATCCATCCCTTAATTTTGGCTCAGATCATAACCTTAGGATCCTGAGATAGAGACCTTCTTTGGGCTCACACTCAGCGGGGAGTCTGCTTGACATTATCTAACCCCTGCCATGTGCGCATGCGTGCACATTCTCTCAAATAGATAGATCTAAATAAACAAATATTAGGACATATTACAAGTATATTTATATATTTGAATTAGGGTATTAATAGTTCAGTGACAGAGTATGGAGTATAAGAATTATTTCAAATACATTTGGAACTTTAGTTTAAATTAAGTAACTCAGATCAGTATGATAAAACTAGATTGTTGAATAAATGGTGCTGTAGCAATTAGCTGTCTGGAAAATAAAGTTTATTGATAGTTCATATTTTACACTAAGATGAATTCTAAATGCATCAAAGACTAATATTTTTAAAAAATACTTTAAAATTACTAAAGGATTTGGGGGGGGGGATTTTTTATACCCATTAGTGAAAGTATGATACAAAATCCAAAAGCCATAAAAGGAAGTGATTTCAGTTACTTAAAAGCCAAAATTTTTCTGAGAGTCAACCACTACCATAAACAAAGGCAAAACACAAGTAACAAGGGAAAATACTTTACAACTTATTTAAAAGAAAGGGCCATCTCCCTAGTGTGTAAAGAGCGTTCTACAAGGCACTAAGAAAAAAGACCAGCAATGCAATGGGGGGGGGGGGGGGGAGTAAGGTTATTAACAGACAGTTTACAGAGGAGGAAATATAAATAGCTGTTTATAAATATATGAAATATATCCAGCTTCACTTGGGAAAAAAGTGAACATAAATTAAAACTATAATGAAATGCTATTTTGTAGTTTTTAAGTTTGATCACACAATCTATTAGCAAGACTGGATAAGAGGTACTCTAACACATTGCTAGTAGGTGCTCAAATTAGTACAGTGTTAATAGAGAACCATTTGGCATTATCAAAATTACAGAAGCTTATATATTTTGATACATCAGTTCTGCTTTAGGGAAAACATATGGATGTGCTTATCATGTGCAAAATTACAAGGTTACACATTGCAACCTTGTTTACCCAAGACTGAAAATAATCTAAATGGCTCTCAATAGGGAACTGGTAATATACATAATGTTACATGTTCCATAGTCTTATAACTAAACAGGATGTAATCATAAAATAAGAATGAGGAAGACTTTATGTTTAAGCTTTTATAAAAAAAGAAAGATTTATCTATAAATGTATATATCTTTGTTTACATAGGCATAGAATCCCTCTAGAAGGATACATAAGAAATATTAGTTGCCTCTAGGAAATGGAACTTTAGTGACCGAGAAGCAATGGTATGGGGAGATTTTTAAGACTTTCACTGTATACCATTTATATGTTTTGAAATTTGAGCCAACAATTTTAATTATATTTAAAGACTGTCTTCAGAGGGGCACCTGGATGGCTCAGTCAGTCAAGCATCTGACTCTTCATACAGACTCAGGTTTTGATCTCAGGGTCAGAAGTTTGAGTCCCCCTTAAAAAAAAAAAAATTATCTTCAGAAGAATCAGTTACACACAACATGGGTGAATCTCACAAATGTAATATTGAGAAAAAAAAAAAAAATCCAGACACACACACACACACACACACACACGACATATTTTCCCATATAGTTAAAGTTCAAAAGGAGACAAAACTAATCTATGGTAAAGGAAGTTAGAATAGCAGTTATCTTGGTGGGAATGGTGACCGAGATGAGGCATGCAGGAGACTTTTGGGTTACTGATAATAATCTTGATTTGGGTGGCTGTTACCATGGGTATTTTCACTTGGAAAAATTCATTTACCTACCCTTAAGGTGGGTACCCTTTTCTGCATGAAAATTATAGTCCAGTTTTTTTAAAACTATAGAAAAGGAAAAGTTCTTTAGGTTGTATGAGTTTCCCAGAATTGCTATAACATAGTACCACAAACCGAGTGGCGTTAAACAACAGGAATTTCCTGTCTCACAGTTCTGGACCTCTAGAGTCCAAAACCAAGATGCCAGCAGGGCCATGCTCCTTCTGAAGCCTGTAGGGAAGAATCCTTCTTCCCTTCCTTGCCTCTTCTTGGCTTCTGGTGGCAGCCATTAGTACTTGGCATCCCATTGGCTTGTAGATGCATCATTCTCATCTCTGCCTCCCTCTTCACATTGTGTCTTCACATGGAATCCCTTTTTTAAGGGCAGCAGTCATATTGGATTAGGGCCCATGCTACCCCAGTACAACCTTATCTTAACTGATTATGTTTGCCACAACCCTGTTTGCAGATAAAATCACATTTGGAGGTGCTGGAGGTTAGGAATTCAATGTATCTTTTGGGGGTTGGGAGACACAATCAATCTATAACAAAGGTTGATGGGGAATTTTTAGAGTATTAGAGTTGCTGTAGAGACATGTTTAATCCTGTTTTAGTGACTGATTTGTGATGTGTGCCATTTTTTAGCTCTTGCAAAAAAAAAAAAAGAAAAAGAAAAGTAATCCAGTGCTGTGTCTACCAATAGTGTCATCTCCTTGGCAATAATTCAACTTCTGGAAAATAAGGGCCTAATCCACCGACTACCCATAGATAGACTAAAAGAAAATAAACAAAGAGCTTTTTGGCTCCTTTGGTAATCTCCTTCATGAGTTTACAGTTCTATAAAACTAGGGGCTGTGTCTTTATAGGATACAGCTTCACACACTATGACCATTCATCTTCATCATAGAGCAATAATGTTGTTCTGAAGATGGGCTTTTCTAAAAAGCCTCCTCCATACTTTTCAGATTTACTCCAGGGATCCTGCAAAGCCTTCATTTTTCACTGGGCATGGGTATAGGTTTTTTATTTTTCTATCAAAAAGTCAGCAAGTTTCCAAATGAGTAACACAGAGTGTGGTTGTGTATCCAAATTGCCCTTGAGGTTTAATTAGTCCCACAATTCTCACACCATTGAAATTGTTTTTTCTAATTTAATTAAATAATTATTTCATTGTCACTGGCTTCCAGTATGCGTGGCTTGTTATATGTGTTCAATAAGTTTTTGTTGAGTGAAGGAAGAAAAACAGAACAATTAGCCATTTAACTGTCAAATGAAGTCTTTTCACAATTTCAAAACTCAGCCATTCTAGGGCAGGCAAAATTAGTCTATGTTAAAAAAAATTAGTAGAGCAGTGATTGCCTTTGGCAGAGGATGGGTAATCTTTCTGGAGTGAGGGCTATATTGTATAACTTGATGAGTTCCAAGTACAGAGGTATACAGAGGTATACACATTTATCAAAACTCAACTGATGTCTTAAGATTTGTACATTTGTACATTTGTATATTTCTTTGCATATAAATTTTACATCAAAAGGAAAAAAAATAAATATTGAACTCTAGTAAATGATATGCCTGTTAGGGTTTAGGATAAAGTGTGCTGATGTCTGCAGTGTCTTTTAATGTACATTGAAAAAAGAAGATAAATTGACAGATGGCTAGAGATGGATATAGATAGATGTGTAATAAAATAAGCATAGTAAAATATTAATTCTAGAATCTAGATATGAAGTATTGGGTGTTCACCAGAAGATTCTTAAAACCTTTCTGTTGAGTTTGAAAGTTTTCATGAGATGTTAGAAAAATTCAAAGTATAAAGGACCTTGCATATGTGGGCAAGTGTACTTGGCATTTTTCTTCCTGTCACAGAATTGAATGTCTACTCTTCAAACAGGGAACAGTAGGGGCGCCTGAGCGGCTCAGTCAGCTAAGCGTCTGCCTTCAGCTCAGGTCAAGATCCCAGAGTCCTGGGATTGAGCCCCGCGTTCAGCGAGGCGTCTGCTTCTCTCTCCCCCTGCTTCCGCTTGCATGCTCTCTCTCTCTCTCTTTCTCTTAAATAAGTAAATAAAATCTTTTAAAAAACAAAAAAAAACAGGGAACAATATCACCTGCTAAGGGTCTCCTGGTGAAGCCAGCAACAGATTTACAGGAATATACAAGGAGCCTGTTTTATTGTCCTACTGGAGTCAGGCTTTGAAAAGGAAATAGTTGGAAAAAGGCGAAAGACATTTACATTTCAATGTGGCATCATACAATATGATCTTGTGCCAGCCGCCTACATGAGGGTAACGTGGCCCAGGAAGAAAGCTGATTAGGCTCCATCAAAAACAATGCCTTGTTTTATAGTTGTGCTCATGACGCAAAGGAAACCCGTTTTTATTTTTATTTGAAGAAAGATATGAAGAAATACAATTCTATGAATTCTCTTAGAATTACTCTTTTTTTTTACCCACCCCCACCCACCTTGTGGAAAGTAAATGTAAATGAATGCATTTAATTTTGGAACAAAAATTGTCTCTAAGTGCTCACCTCCTCATCTATTGCATTTTCCTTAATACAATATAGTAGAATCCTGGAAATCAGAAACACTTGAGTTCTCTTGTTTTTGTTACTCTATACAGTTCTGTGATCTTGAGTAAATTACTTTTAAATTCTTTGAGCCTAAATTTCCACAATTGTCAATTGAGCAGATTCAATCAGGTCTACAAATCCCTTCTAGTGCTCGAATGAAATTTCGCTTTTTTTTTTTTTTTACCCTGTCATTCTATATCGTATTTTGGGGGCCAGCTATAATGAAATCTTGAATCCAGACCTTGACATACTCTGGAGAAAGGGACCCCCAGTCCCAACAAAACACAGAAAAGACTCTGCTCAGAGCTCATTTCAATAATGGTTAAGATTTTAGTCCCAGTGAATTTTCCATCTGTTTCTACATATTAGTTGGACATGGAGCTAGTTAAATACTAAAGGCATTCAGGAGAGAAAAGATACGATATCTTACAGTGCATCTGTTCCAAAAATACAAAAAGAGCAGAGAAGAAAGTGATTTTTCTATTTGTGGAACTTCGTGTTTTATTTACTTGGGCTTATCCCCAGGTGAAAATTCCGTTTAAATACTGATTGTAGGAAGAAGCTATCAACTGTTAGCTAGATATTTTTCCTAAGGAATTAAAAAAAGTAAGTATTCCTAGTGGAATGAGTCTATTTGCACTATTTTCATTCTCAGGGTGTAATAGAACTCAAAGGGAAGAGTAGTTTGGTGTCTCACAATACGTAAACAACCCAAAGAGGGTAATGGGATAAACTTCGTATCTCTTCACATGCTGTTGACTCAACTGTACTATCAAAGATGGAAACTCAACTTCCATTATTATGTGGGTCTGTTGGCAGGTCTAATTACCTGAGGGGTGCTTATATAGATATAAACGTGTGTATTCCTAGTCAAGCCAGATATAAGTTGTATATCAATTGTAGTTGTGTGTGTTACACCTTTTCTATAGATTATGTTTCTGTGTTTGTGTATTTTGATGCATAGACCTCCATATTTTCTCCTTTTGATTAGCTATCAACCGAATGTGAGTTGGGACCTACTTAAATAATGAAAGAGGCTAATTATCAAGGACTTGACTTTACTAATGCACTTTGGTTGGAGACGTTTTAGGTGAGGAGAGCATGGGCAAGCCGTCTGATTTGGTCCATTATTATATTTTCAATTATCTTTGTTGCTCAAAGAGAGACATTAATATAGCTGAGGATGACATAGCAAATTACCACAGCTCTCTAACCTTTTAAATTGCTAACACTGTTGTAATCTGTAATTATAGAAATCAGTGTGAGAATTGTGGCACTGCATAATTATCTTTCCTGATACTTTATTGCTGAATGAATTATTAATCAGAATCAGTCTTGTATAGTATTTGCAGCAACTCAGAAGAATAATATATAATTAAATTTCATTATTCCTATTTTTGTGCTAATGTTTTATGATGTTGTAATTGATAATTAATTGGCCAAAAACTCACACAATACTTGGGAGTTTCAGGTGGCTGAAAAATGTTCAGTGTGCTGAGTTCATTAACTAAGTAATGATCATTCTGTAAAGACCATGGAGTCTAGTCCAATCTGTATGAGAAAGCTTTTGAAATCGTATATTAATCACTAAGTCTTTCATGTTTCCTTAAAAGAAAGCAATAACTGTGAGCACATATGAATAATTAAGAAATTTTAATGGATTTCAAATCTGGTCAATTTGAAGCAATCAGATGTTGGTTATGAATATCAAGCTAATACACTAGATACAGTTCATGTGTTTTTCTATGTATCAGTTTCCATCCTAATTAAACAATCTGCAGTCCCCATAAAACCACATTTTCAAAAAGGGAATAGCAGTGCTCTAGCCCAAAAAGCCATTTCCCGATATCTTTGATGAGTGTAACCCACTGTGTACAAAGTCTTTATAGACAAAGTCTGGTCTAATCTTCTTTTCCAATTGTCCAAAATACTGACTGGTTTTCCTCCTCACAGACACACAGAATTTAAAATCTGAAAGGATTATGAACTTTTCCTTGACTGGCAGTCTAACTAAGAATTCCTGGTGTGAGTCTCTTTTGGTATCCTTTGCAACCTAGGTAACCAGTCAAAGCTCAGAATCCAAGAATGTCTTTCCCTCAGCCTGAGTTCTATTGAAAAGAAACATTGTGGAGCATTTTATGTGAACTTCTGCTGTGGCACTTTTTTTTTTTTTTTTTAAGGTGATGCTTTTTTTTTTTTCTTTGTTTTTTCTTTTTTTGGTTTTCGGGTGTCTCCTTTAGAAACATACAGGTTGCAGTTTGGTTTTGTTTTATTTTGTTTTGTTTTGTTTTTAAACGAATGAACATCTTTCTTCTTTCCAAAGAATTTTGAAGGTCTGTGGTATGGAATTCTATAATTCTATAATGCATATGCATATGCATATGCATATGCTGGTTTTTAATCAGTCCTTTTTAAGCTGATCAGAAAACCATCCACAGGGGATTGTTCCTGGGGATTGCTGTGCAAATTCACCTCCACTTTCTCGGGAAGATCATGAGTAGTTTATTTTTACATTGGTCATGCTGGCTCCTATGTCTCATAATTCCAAATTATAAATTATTAAAGAGGAGTTTGTGATCAGACCACGCAAGTAGAACTAAGGCCCATTCCTTTGGCTTCTGATGGAGAGTTGCTTGTCAGATTTTGGAGTAAACATCGGAAGCCTTCCTCTTCCCATCTTCTCTCCATCCCAAGCCCCCCAGAGCTGTGTATGGTCCCAGAGCAACAGAAGCCTGGGCAAAGTCACACTCTGAAAAATATCGATCATCTTGAGGATGCCATCAAGGGTCCTATGTGGCCATCATCTCCTGAGGGCTTGGTTGCATAGGTGTTGCTGAAAGAGAGGGCGTGACCGGTGTGGCCGTTGGGATGGGAGACCATGAACTTGGAGGGAATCAGAGCGATCCTTCAGAAGTGGGAGTAAGGAGGTTTTTTACAGGGTAGAACAGCTGAATTATTCTCTGTAAGGACCTACCCTGTACAGAACAACAGAGAAAGAAGAGGTCTCCCTGTTCGTGAATGATGGCACCCAGAAAGCTTTGGAAACAAAGTACACTTCAGACCCTTCCACCGAGAAACTCTCTACATGTTAGCTTTTCTTTCCTTCGCTGCGTCAGTCCAGTCTTTTCCTATAACTTTGGCACCTTCCCATTATCTGGCTTGCGTATCTCGGAGGTTAGATCATTCGTTTTCTCTAACAGTCACATTACTCAGAATGGACTGAGTTTTCTGTGGATAAATGGATACGTAAGGTGACCTGGAAGCCAGAAAAACCAGGCAGCTTCAGAGAAGTAGGTTCAAAGGAGACCTCGGCAGAAATACAAGTAGCAGGAAGCAGGAGAGAAAGAAGAGTATGGGCAGAAGGCTGGGGTTAGGGTTTACATGGGTTGGTCAAGGAGGCCTTCCTGAGAAGGCCACATCTGAGCAAAGGCCCGAAGGAGGTCAGGAAGTGAGCCATCACACTGAGATCTCCGAAGAGTGTCCTAGGAGGCCTGTTTGATCTTCCCCATGTATAAGGAGACAGAGAAGGAAGAAAGACTTAAGTAGACTTAAGATGTAAGTAGTCCTCTCTGTAGCTCTAGGAAGTGGCAGGGCAGACGTTTCAGGTTTGTAGGGCTGCCTTCCATCAGCTGCCATGGGGGTTAAGCTGCAGATTTCCAGCCCCGCTCCTGTTTCCCTAAATCCATGCAGTTAGAGAGCTGCTGTCATTCTGAGAGACAAGAAGGCAGGTGGGAGAGTCAGACTGGTGCAGGCAGGGCTGCGAGCAGGAGATACTGAGGCAAAAGGACGAGCCGTGATCAGTCTGGGAAAGAAAGGTGAATGCAAGCAGGTGGCATGGTCAAGAAGGAGCTTTTTACTCCTCACAACCTCGTGAGAGGTGCTCTTTATCATACGCTTTTCATCCAAATCAGGAAACCGAGGCACAGAAACTTTAAGTGTCTTGCCCAAGGTGAATAGCAGAATCAGGATTCAAAGCCAGGCAGCCTGGCCCAGAGCCTGCGTTCTCAACCATCCCACTATCCTGCTCCCACACACTATCACCTATATAGTATTTAGTGAGGAATTGTTCTAAACACTTGGCGTGTTTGCGCTTTGAATGATTTCCTTCTCGTGACAGCGGGATTGACGATGGGGAAATCCTTCCTGAGAGCTGACATGATTTGTCTGAGGGGGTGTAGCCGTCAGTGGCTCTGGGGGCTGGTTCATCAGCGCTACACCACACAGCGCCTCATGTTGAAGGGGGGCTCTGATTTGAATGAAACGTGCCCAAAAGATCGCAGAGAGAGAAAACCAAAAAAAAGCCTGTAATAGAAAAGTGGGATTATTCAAAGCACGCACTTTTAGCAAATAGAAGGGGATAGAATCTTTGGAAATGCTAGGAGATGAGAATCAGTGCAAGTCCCCCATCTACCAGATGCTTTCTCTTGGCATGAAAGAGAAATATATCAGGGTTAAGTGCCCATAAGAGCAGACAGTCTTGATATAATGCTGTGTAGAATTAGTCAAATGGTGGGGAGGATAATTTCTGATGCAAGCGAAGTGCTTTGTCCTTCTCAGAGAGCCCTCAGATCTATTGCCTTCTCTGACCTTCATGGTCACCGTGGGATGTTACAGAGGGAAGGCTGCAGTGATGCCGTGGCCCAAGTTGCCAGAAAGTGCCAGATCCCACACCCTGTCCTATTATTTTCTCACAGGCCGTGGATGGAAAGCAAGCAAATTGGCCTTTCCCCAAGCCTGAGCAGGCGAATCTGGCAAACGCAGACGTACATCCTTCCTCGGGCAGTCCAGGTTTACCTCGCTGTAAGAAACGCAGCCTGTGCCGAATTAGAGATTTATATAATGTATGAAGAAATGAATTTTCCTTTCATCATAGCCTTTATTTGTGGAGGGTTTACTATAAAACAAAGGCCGTCCTAAATACCTTCTCTCTTCATCTGTTATGCTTCCCAGCCATTTTGCACTTGGAAAAACCAAGGATTACAGAATCTAATTAACGTACCCAAAGCCCTACAGCTAGGAAGTGGGACTCAAAAAGGGACTCGAAGCAGGTAGAGGTAGAGGAGCAGGAACTCAAAAGAGGCTCCTCAACCTCGAGATGAGAGAAGAAATGGGAAACTAGTACATGGTAGAGTCAAGAAAGTGCTGAGAAGCCTCCTCCTGCCTGGTGCTTCTGGAGGCTTCTCTGTGCCTCTCCAGTAGCGTGTGGCTAAAGGGCTGGCCCTCGTCAGACCCCTTTCTTACCATTTGGAGAAAGGGTATTTTCTCCCCCGCCGCACTGCAGCTTTGACTGTTTATAATGAGTGACTTAGAAAATAATTTCTTTTTTCATACGCTTTGTTTTATCTGAAGCATATCTTGTGGGGTACAAATGCTGTCTGTGAATTGTGCTGGTATAATCATAAAATAGGACTCATATTTTAAATAGCATACTCGATGTCCGGAAGCATTTGTGACCTGCCTTTTGGTAACCATAATCATCACTCTGAGAAGCTGCCAAGGAACAGACAGGTACTTGGAAGGCTCCGAGCACATCTTTTCTCCCTCTTCCCCTGCTGCCCCTCTCTCTCTCCTCTGACCTGCCTTCTCCCCAGACTCCCAGGAGAGCATTTCACCTATGTGTTCTTCTTCCACCTCCGTTCGATCTCCTGTATTGTGACAGATGGTCCAAGAGCTTTTATTACCGGTTGTGGAATTCAAGGCACTGCCAACCAATGGTCTTAGCCTCATGGTTTTAATTACTTCTAAATAGGAAAAATAGGACCGAGGGTGCCAAGGCTTTGGCAGAAACTCCCAAACCTTTCCCAAAGCACTTCCCAAGATGACCTTTGAGCCAGAGGACTCCTCTGCCTTGATGAGATGCTGCTTGCCATGGGTGCGGAGCTGTGATTGTTTTACTCACCAGCTGAACTGCTTGCAATCTCAACTTCGTCCATTCCAGCTTGCGTCCCAGCAGAGAGGATCGTGTTGTGGAACAGAATCATGAGGTCCAAAAGACCCTACTACATGAAAGAAACAAGTCTCCTTTTATTAAGTACCTTTTCTGTGAAAGCGGTATATCTGCCAAGCCTTGGAAACTCACTTCTGTCTCCTTCCCCACCTGTAAGCAGTGTGCCCACCCAGGGAGCGAGGCAAGCATCGAGAGAGACCGCAAGGATGAATAGCCCCAGAACCAGAGCCATAGAAACTCGTCAGGGACCATCAGATCTGGATTTGACCCTGACCCCCTGAAAAGGAGTTCGAGTTGAAAGTCCAGCCTCTAGCAGCAGAACTCCCCATCAGATAAATTTGCCTTTGGCAGCTTGCACTTACTAGCAACTACCAGTGATAAACTAGCTCAGAAAATGTGCTGGGAGCCCTGGCAGCCCTGACGGGGTTTCTTGACTTGGATGGACGCGCAAGCCGAGTGTTGGCACTGACCTGGCAGTGAACTTCTGGCAGTAATGACATGGTATCTTTTGAAGTTAATTCTCCAGACCACATTTTTAAATTTATAACACATAGATCTTCTCTTCCTCCTTCCTTCCCGGCTTCCCTCTGCCGCAACCTCTCCCTCCCCTCCCTGTCACCAGATTCGAAGTCCACTAATTACCGAATTCCGTTTTCGACAGTCTTGGGTTTGACAGTAATGCTGCCGTTGGAGTCAGACCCACTTGCAGTCTCCCCTTTTTTCTGCATTTGACTATCTGTTGTCTTTTCTTAGTCTTTGATTCTCTGTTGTGAGTTTTGACTTGGTTCTTATCTAAGACAGAATAATTTCTGTCAGGTTCTGGGAACTCCCCTCCCACTCGATGGAGAAGTTTTGGGGAGGGGCTGCACACCCCGTGTTGAACTGTGCACCGGGTACGGATCTGCAGCGACTTCTATTAAAACGTAACATGATCCGTTGAGTCATCCTCCCTCTGGTTTGACTCAGAAGCTTTTTGGAGTACTTTGCATGTCATTTCTCTGTAATGATTTCCCCATGGAGAAGGGTGTCTGCTAGAATCCAGGCAGACTGAAGATTGCTCTGAGTCAAATGGATCTTTTATTCTTTTAGTATTAACCCTTATCTCTCGGTTCCCCATCCTGGCTTTTTCCCTGAAGGAACCTAATGAAGTAAATAGGTCCCACCACCCTCGTTTAGCCTCCTAATCACTGTTCATAATTTCTTCTCACATTAGCAGCACGAAGCTCTAGGGGAATATTCTCCGGCTAGAAGGCAAGGGAAGGGGATACCGGGAGAAACTATTTCCCACAGATGCCCTGATAAAGAAAAATGTAGAAAAGAAATGACTTCTCTCTGTCCTCTAACTCCTAATAGGCAAGAAGCAAATGCTAATAGGAAGCAGAGATTGATGTATGAGAAATGAATATAAATGGAGAACCCAGAGACAAAGAAGTAGTGTGGGAGACAAACTGGAAGTGACAAGATAGAAAAGAAAACGAGTCAAGGGTAGAAAAGGACCTACCCCAGCAGAATAAATGGGGACTTGGGCTTCACCCTTCGCTGGTGGGTTATCACAGAAGAACCAAAAACAAACGTCAACATACAGCAAAGAGCAGCTGGGTAGGTGCTCACAGAGCCGCACATCCTAATCTGCCAATCCCTAATTCCACGTTTTCTGCCTGCTCCTTCTCCTCCCTTAACCATACACATGCCCCTCCCTCATTGCCACTGACAATAACTGCATCTTGGACAGCCTGGCGGGGAGTCCTCTTCACCCATCAATTTCAAAGAATTTAATCTCTTTCATCTACTTTTTGACAGGGTAGGCTCCATGTCCTTGTTAAACCCAAGCTGTAGCGTCCCCCCCAGGCCCCAGGCAGGGTTGTCTCACGTGCTGTTGCTGGGTGGAGACTCAGACAGGGAGAGTCCACGAGCGCCCTCCTTCATTCCATAGCCGCATTGGTGAGACAGCCTCTGAGAATGTCCTGACCAGAGCACTGTTTTCAGGGAGAGGAGTAAGAAGAGAGCAAAGTGAACTACTTCTCAGTACCATTGAGCACTGTGTTCCATTGCTTCATCCTTTCTTTGGGTTGACTTATTCATAAGATGGAAAAATTCGCACCATTATTGGGCAAGTCTTCCTCTCTTCTTCCTTTTTTTTTTTTTTTTTCAGTGTTCCAAAATTCATTGTTTATGCACCACACCCAGTGCTCCATGCCATGCACCCCCTTCTTAATACCTACCACCAGGCTTACCCAACCCCCCGCACCCCCCCCCCCATGATGGCATATCTCCCTTCCAGACAGCTGTGTTTTTTTGACCACCTCTAACTTCTCGGAAACAGCCTTCTCAAGAACTGTAGGTAGAGAAGCTCGTGTTTCAGGTTTTTCCTAAAGCCTTTGTCCTTGCATGGAATCATAGAAATTAGAACTTGCAACGCCTTGCAAGTCACCTCATCTGTTTCCTCATTTTAGAGATACAGACCTGGAAGTGCCTTGAAATGATTTGGATTTCACAATAGAAGATGAAACCCAAGGTCTCTGAAAAGGGTCCTGCTCTGGGGCAGAAGCCAGGCTTAGATTTCTCACCACCACCTGAAGGGCCTCCTCCCCATATTTGGCCCATTTTTGCAGATTTTGTATGTTTCCATTTGAAACCTGAAGTCCACCTTAGGACTTTCATGATTAAGTTGTACAGCCTGAGGCAGGTAACTTGAGCTGTTAACCCTTTCCTACAATCTTTAATTTGGAGCAAGCTGGACGGTTTTTTTACTTATATAATAGCAAAGTGCAGAGACCGAGGTATGATTTAACACAAGGTGAAGGCACAGCTACTTATCACCAATGTTAACAAATAGAACATTCTGACAGCACCCCTGAGCCCGCCCCCCCACAGTACCACTGGCTGATATAACAACTGTCTCCCCACCGATGGAAACTCTGTTCTGAGTCTTTTCTTTATAGTTTTATCACCTATGTATGTATCCTTAGATATTTAACTTTTGCCCATTTTTGAACTTGATATAAAGGAATCCAATTGTATGTTATTATTTTGTGTCTTGCTTCTCTAACTCAGTATTCAACATTAGGTTAGTAAGAATCATTCATGTTGTTGCATGTGGCTCTTATGGGCTTTGTGTCTTCCCAATGTATGAATCTGGGAGTATGCTTCAGTATAATTATTCATCCAGCTACTGACAGACATTGTATTGTTTCTATTGGGAGGGATGCTGAACAACACTGCTGTGAGCACTCTTTTTTTTTTTAAGATTTTATTTATTTATTTGATAGAGAGATAGAGAGCATAAGTAGGCAGAGCAGCAGGCAGAGGGAGAGGAAGAAGCAGACTCCCCACCAAGTAGGGAGCCTGATGTGGGGTTCGATCCTGGGACCCTGGGATCATGAGCTGAGCCAAAAGCAGCCGCTTAACTGACTGAGCCACTCATGCGCCCCTGCTGTGGGCACTCTAATACAGAGTTCCTGTTAACAGACATACAGTAGTGTCTTGGGCGTACCCCAGGAATGGAAATATTCGGTCATAATCGATCCATCCCCGTTGCTTAACATTTCCACAAACACTTGAAATTGCTAAACTTTTTAGTTCTTTCCAGTTTGGTGGATGTGTTGTATGTCTTTAATTCTTTATTATCTTTAAATTAACACCTATGGCCTGCTACCACTATTCTTCTTTTGTTTAATTCCAGTTAGTTGACATACAGTGCAATATTGGTTTCAGGAGTATGGTGCCTTGATTCATCATTTGCATATAACACCCAGGGCTCATCCTAACAAGTGCCGCCGTCCTTAATGCCCATCACCTGTCTAGCCCATCCCCTCCTCCTCCCTCCATCCACTCTCAGTTTGTTCTCTGTAGCTCAGAGTCTCGTGATTTGTTCCCCCTCCCTTCTGTATATTCCTCTACTTTGTTTCTTAATTTCCATATATGAGTGAAATCATATGGTATTTGTCTTTCTCTGGCTGACTTATTTTGCTTAGCATAATACACTCTGACTCTATCCACTCCATCCATTTTGCTATTTTGCAAATAGCAAAATTTCATTCTTGTTGATGGCTGCGTAGGATGCCTGTGTGTGTGTGTGTATGTGTGTGTGTGTGTGTGTGTGTGTACATTGTATCTTCTTTATCCATTCATCAGTTGATGGGCATTTGGGCTTTTCCCATAGTTTGGGTTTTGTTGATAATGCTGCTCTAAACATCAGGGTACAGGTACTCCTTTCAATGTATTTCTTTTTTTTTTTTTTTTTAAGATTTTATTTATTTATTTGACAGAGATCACAAGCAGGCAGAGAGGCAGGCAGAGAGAGAGAGGAGGAAGCAGGCTCCCTGCTGAGCGGAGAGCCCGATGCGGGGCTCGATCCCAGGACCCTGGGACCATGACCTGAGCCGAAGGCAGAGGCTTTAACCCACTGAGCCACCCAGGCGCCCTCAATGTATTTTTTTTTTAAAGATTCTATTTATTTGACAGAGAGAGTCACAATGAGAGAGGGAACACAAGCATGGGGG
Organism: Mustela nivalis; assembly: GCF_964662115.1. Classification (NCBI taxonomy): domain Eukaryota; kingdom Metazoa; phylum Chordata; class Mammalia; order Carnivora; family Mustelidae; genus Mustela; species Mustela nivalis. The sequence continues at coordinate 40,137,451 of NC_139024.1, forward strand.
TGGGAGAGGGAGAAGCAGGCTTCCCACTGAGCAGGGAGCCCGATGTGGGTCTTGACCCCAGGACCCCAGGATCATGACCTGAGCCAAAGGCAGACACTTAACAACTGAGCCATTCAGGCATCTCTATATTTTTTTTTAGAGAGAGAGTGAGAGCAGGAGGGGCTCAGTCTCAGGACCATAAAATCATGTCCTGAGCTGAAACCAAGAGTAAGGCACGTAACTGACTGAGTCACCCAGGTGCCCCCTTGAATGTGTATTTTTATATCCTTTGAGTAAATACCTAGTAGTGCAATTGCTGGATCATAGGGTAGTTCTATTTTTAGCTTTTTGAGAAAACTCCATACCATTTTGAGAAACCTCCATACTTCTCCACAGAGTGGCCACACCAGCTTGCATTCCCACCAACAGTGGTGTGAGGTGGTATCTCATCATGGTTTTGATTTGTATTTCCCTAATGGCGAGTGATGTGCAGCATCTTTTCATGGGTCTGTTAGCCATCTGGATGTATTCTTCGGAAAAAATGTCTATTCATGTCTTCTGCCCATTTCTTAACTGGGTTATTTGTTTTTTGGGTGTTGAGTTTAATAAGCTCTTATAGATTTTGGATACTAACCCTTTATCAGGTATGTCATTTACAAATATCTACTCCCATTCCCTAGACAGCCTTTTAGTGTTATTGATTGTTTCTTTCACTATGTAGAAGATTTTATCTTGATGAAGTCCCAATAATTCGTTTTTGCTTTTGTTCCCCTTGCTCCTAGTGACATGTCTAATAAGAGATTGCTACAGCTGAAGTAAAAAATGTTGCTGCCTGAGTTCTCCTCTAGAATTTTTATGGTTTCCCATCTCACATTTAAGTCTTTCATCCATTTTTAATTAATTTTTGTGTGTGGTGTGAAGAGAATGAAATGGTCCAATTTCATTTTTCTGCATGTGGCTGTCCAATTTTCCCAACACCATTTGTTGAAGAGGCTGTATTTTTTCCATTGGACATTCCTTCCTGCTTTGTCGAAGATTAGTTGACCATAGAGTTGAGGGTCTATTTCTGGGCTCTCTATTCTGTTCCATTGATCCGTGTGTCTGTTTTTGTGCCAGTACCATACTGTCTTGACAACTACAGTTTTGTAATATAGCTTGAAGTCTGGAATCATGATGCTTTGCTTTTCTTTTTCAGGATTGCTTTGGCTATTCAGGGTCTTTTGTGGTTCCATACAGATTTTAGAACTGTTTGTTCTAGCTCTGTGAAAAATGCTGGTGGTGTTCTGATGGGGACGGTCTGCTACCTACATTCCAATACTTCTAGCTCAGCCTGCACGTCACAGCCTGCCTCTCCATAGAGTTCACATTTAATCATAGAAGTGTGACTCCTTGTCGCTGTCTTATTACGAGATATTTAAAGAAAGCTTGGGTTATTTTTTATTTTGGTCTTTTTTTTTTTTTAATGAGTGAAACAACATCAGCAACAAAAATTACCCAAAAATTGGGGCTTATGATCCTTGTCCCTAAATTCTTAATGTTTTTTCTTTCAACTATACAGTAAAAACCATTGTCACAAACTGTGTCAATAAATTGAACTTCCTTCCAAAAGGTCAAAAAAGATGGAAGTTTATGTTGAAGTACGAGAACCATTCAGAGCTATTAAGGATTTGATGATACAATTGCAAGTGCTTCCTTCTAACAGCAGCCTTAAATTTCAGTTCCCCTGGCACTGACGAGCACACACGCAGATGGAGTGTTTGAGTAAATAAAGAACACGGAACGTTTTAGCTGCTCAATGTCAGGCCCTTACTCTAGCTATCTAAGGCATTAGAGACATTAAATGACAAGCACTGCAGTTTTCCATTATAAAATACCAAAATTGGATTGCTTTCCACTTTAAGTAAGAAGTTTGAGTCTTGATGCGATTGAAAAGTGTTTCCAATCCAAAAGCAATAGCTTAGTAATTTTAATGCCACTATGCACTCTAAAATTTCTATAGACTTGATAAATTTCTTTTATAAAAACTAACACTTATAGTTTCATTGTAAATAACTTTTTTTAAAAAAACATGCTTGATAAGAACAGGAATTTACTCAGCAATTACTAAATAATTTAGTGTGTGATTCACAGAAGTATTTACTTAATGCCCTGTTTCTATGGGAAATGTGGTTGGAATTTCAAATGAAATGGTTTATAATTTGGTCTTTTTCATTACCTGCAAGGCATATTCATTTCTTTTCATGTTAACCATTCTAGACATGACAGGTTGTCTGAAAAACGTAACATTCTACTTTTTTGTGAATTTGAGCTTCTCACATTTCCCACTGTAGACTTTTTTTTTCCTTTTGGTTTTTTGATCTATACTTTTAACCTTCAGAACTAAGTGTCAGATGTTTTAATTTCTGAGTGTAAACCAATAATGAATGAAGACTGAATGAGGAAATGAATAAGCAAGTCTGTATTCATTAATATTATGTCTCTGATAAGAGTTGTGGTCTGTGTAGGTTTTTTTTTTTTTTAAAGAGTGAGCATATTATGAGAAAATAATAGTAATTAACTTTTACTGCTGAACCATATGATAAGATGATTGGGGTATATGTGTATGTACATGTGCAGCTGGGTTTTTTGGCCTACAAAAAGAAGAATGAGATCCAGCCAAAACCCAAATCAGAACCTTTGGAAGGCTTCCTTACAATCTGATTTCAGCTAATGTCTACACACTTTAACACATTGTCTAATGCTTAGTGTAAAGACTGGCTGTCAGACTCCTACATGCTATTCTGGGCTCTGTTACTCACTACAAAGTATTTCATTCTTAGATCCCATGGGTCCTGCTGCAGATTTCAGGATTTGATGCTTTGGGCGGGGGGGTGTTTTTTAATTAATATTAGCAAAGCAAGTGGAAAAGAAAAAACTTAATGGGACATAATGCAGTGATAGGAGAAATGGAATTCAGGTTGGTATTGGTGAGTCAAAAACAGACAAGTTGGAGGGAGTTCCTAGAAGAGCACCCGTGGTAATTGGAGGATGAGAAGGGCTGACTGATTTCTAAAAGAAGAAGAAACAGTATGTTCCATTATGCTTGAAGAGGGGCCAACAGTGAGGGGTGTGATAAGATCCAATAGGAATGTAAAGGCCAAGAGGAAGAGAGTGGTGCTGGCATGGCATAAGGAAGGATTATCCAGGAATAATGTAATAAAAGCAAGAAAATCCTCAGACAGGTTAAAGTCTAGCAACAGCTTCATGGAAATTATAGATTTTAGATTATACCATTTGATGAACAGATATGATCTGTTTTAAGTGTCTTCTAAAACTCTCTGGAAGGTTTAACCCAAAAAACAGATGTCCGTGTTCATGTGACTATCATAGCCTCTTCATCGACTCAGGGAACATCCATCACCATAGCCCCTTTATTTTCCCAAACCTGTCCTATTGCAGGGTATTGAATCCTTCCATGAGGCCCCCTCCTCCCAAATATCTTAGACCAGAAAGGAACCATCTTCCTTGTGAACTGGAATCTGAGAGCCCACACACTACACTGCCTTGGCTTCACCACTATTAATGACTTCTCCCCGCCTGGTGGTGTAGACTCTCATCCAGGGCTGCTGTGTAGTAGTCAGGCCCCTGTTCGGACCTCAGTGGAACTCCATACTGGGGTTTCCAGGTGCAATAATTCTTTTAGCTTATACTCCCTTACTCAGCCATGGTTCCCAGAACAAAACTATGGGCTAGGATGTCTAGGATCGAAAGAGCTAATGGCATTAGCACCACATATTGTACCAAAATGTCTTCCTAGATCTGGATTCTCCATTTCCAAAAGGTAATTTTACCTCAAGGGACTTACTTGTTCTCCTCCATTTACTCAGGGATATCATGGTCTATCCAGATGGATCTTCCTAACCTGGAACCTGTGAGAGCAAGGGTTGAGGTGTTAGTTTCTTCTCTCCCAGAAGGTTTTGGTTTTTTCCTTTATATTGTCCATCCCATAACCTGTAACCACCTCTGCAGAGGCAGTTTCTTTTAAGCCATGCAACATCAACAACAATAGTAGAGGTTATATGAATGGTCTTTAGAAGGCCAAAGAAAGCTAGCTTCTTTCAACTACGATGATGGTGACCCACTGCCTGTGACCAACTAGATTCTTTTATAGAGTCTAAAACTCAGAGAATTATAGATATGTAAGAACTTTGCTGATCTTCTAGTTCAGACTTTTTGTTTTATAAATATCGAAGCAGTTCCAGAGAAAGTTAAGCAGCTTATCCATAATCCGCAAAGCTGGTCAGTGCCAGAGCTGGATCAAAAGACCTAGATCCCGGGTATACTCCTCCTTCCTTGAAGAGGGGCCAACTCTTCCTTGAAGAGGCACCTCACTTTCATTTATCTTTTGACTTTCTTTCATTTCATGTTTCATGAAAGAACTTAAGGCTTTGTATCCTTTGTAGCAAGCTTCTCTCTTCTTGGTGGAGGTACATTAATATTAGTTACCCATAAATGGATTGGAAATGAGATCTCTCTTACAAATCTCCTGCTTTTATGAGTTACACATACCACTTACCTTGTAGAACATTACTTTTTTGCACCTAATTTTGAGTACTGCCTGCTACATGTAAGCTATTGGGACTTTAAATAAATAAATAAATAAATTTCCAAAGACTGTGAAAACTAAACGTGATAGGAGAGAAGTATTAATTTGAGAACTAAGAATGAAAAAAATAAATCAGACGTGAGACCACCTATAGGAGATAAGAAAATCCTGAAAATATTTCATGTAAAAGATGCCAGAATAGGAAATATTTGTCTTTGGCCTCTGTATGTCATCGTGGCAGTCAGGACCAGTCAGGTGCTCCTGGGGTCTGGTCTCACCAACCTGTTCTAGCAGCTCATGTACATGAAGGTATCCATCCAAGTGAGATATGAGCCTCTTCCCCCAACAATAGGATGAAATATTTTGGGGTGGCAAGTATGCAGCCTCCAGGTCTGTTTTGTTATGCTCAGCACGTTGTGAACATCAATGGGAAACATGGGTTATTCACAGGCTTAACTCCAAGACTGAGTTCAGAAGTCCTTGGAACTGTGGTCCATGGTAAAGTTTTACAGGACTTAGGCCCTGGAAATGTACAGAAAGAAGTCACACCTTCCTTCAACCAAGTCATCAAGGTTGTTTTGAGAATGGTGGCCCGCTCTGCTGCTACTCTTATCACACATTCCTTTCATGTGATCACTCTGAGATCTGTGGTACATATCACTGGCAGAAAATCCAAGTACTGTGGGCTTTGTAACTCATGTGCCCTCCACATGAAGAGGGTACCCTAGAATTTTTTGCAACTCTTATATCTCACCTCCTACGTGACATCATTTATTTGTGACTCTGTCCCTCACTGGCCTGGTTCATCAATACCTATACACTGGACAGTGGGGTTTCCATCATGAGTAAAATGAGGAGTTATTCCCAAGCTGTTACAAGACTTTTTTTTGCCAGTATCGACCTATCCCTTTGTGTTTGTCCCTAATCGTATGACTGTCAACAACTGAGCTTGCTGATGGATCCCTTCAATACTCCCCAATATATATACTTCTTGGGTAGAATTCTGGTGCATGCTGTAAAAAGAAGGAAATACGAGCCAAGGAAATAATTTGTTTTCCAGAAGGTCCCCTTAGGGAAGACTTATTATTGTGACCTGAGAATGTTAATATGAAGATATGGGACAGGGACAGTGACATTTCTATAGTCCCAGATGCACAGAATTAAGGGAAATAATGTTGATTTCTGTACGATGTGGTGTGCTTTCTTAATAATCATTTAATCTTGAGAAAATGGGAAAAAAAATTGTTCTTCTTACTAGGTAAAAAAAGATTTTAGCAGCAATTTGCTAGTCTTAAAGACAGAAGCCATGCAAACTCAGTCTTGCTCCATGGATTATGGTCATTGTAACTGAATTGTGTCACTTAAAATGCTATCCTTTTGCATAAAAAATGATTCTAGGTAATAAAAGTTACAGACACTTTATGTTTTATTGGAATTCAAAGAACTAAAAGTTCTTGTTTGCAAAAACATTTTTGTAAGCTAGGTATTATAAATCATCATTTATAGTAGAGCAAAATTTACACTATATATTTAGCAAAGTGATAAATAATTGTTTGTAATTTTTTCAGTGTAACTGTAACATAAAGACTAAATCCAGGATTTTTACTTCCAGCCAAGATGGAGTGACAGGTACTAGAGTTACTAAATTTACTACACCTGAAGCAACTATAAAAATAAATAAAATATATCAAACAATGCTCTTCAAGACATTGGACACCAAGCAACAAAGGACATTGATCCCTAAAAGAAGGAAAAACAAACTGAACCCAGCTTACTGTTTTGAGAGTGTTTCCAGACAATGGTAGGGGAAAGATAAACCAAAGAAGATCTTGGCTGACTCCTGAGTTGAGGAGACAGAGCTAATAGTCAGGAGAGACTGTTGTGGCTACACTTCAGAAAACAGAATAGCAAAGAAGAGAGAGCATCATAGAGAGAAAATTCCAGAGATCTGCAGAGGGTTTCCCTTAAATATTCTGCAGAGTACTCATTAGCACATGTGTGTGAGAAAAATACTAAAAATGAGGAAAGAAACACCCAAAACAATTAGAAAGAACAGTACTCGGAGCTCACAGAGGATCAGGAATAATACCTGTTCCTAGCATCCAGACTAGAAATCCCATAATTCAAGGGACATTGGGTAAAAATACTCAGAAGAGTCTTGAATCAGTAGTGGGGAAGAAGGAATTCTAGACTAAATGCTGCTCTTCCCACCTAACAGATCTCAAAATCTAAACCTAGAGGAGTAAACTGTTGCTGTATAACTCAGCTGAGTCCTCGGACAAAGTTTAAGAATGTTAATAGCACACAAGTATCAAGCATCTAATAAGGTAAAATCACAATGTCTGGCTCCAATCAAAACTTTCCAGGCATGCACAGAAGCAGGGAAATATGACTCATAATGAAGAGAACTAGCAATCAAAACTAAACCAGAATTGACACAGATGTTAGAATTAACAGACAGAAATAGTCATTATAACTGTATTCCAAATGTTCAAGAAGTTAGAGGAGTGATTAAATATCTTAAGCAAGTTGTGGGAGATATATAAAAAGACCCAAATGGAACTTTTAGAGATGACAACCACAATTTCTGAGATGAAAATTACTGTGAAAGGAATTAATGGCAGATTAGATATTGCAGAAGAAAGGATTAGTGAACTTGAAGGCCTAGCAGTAGAAACTGTCCAAAATGAAACACACAGAGAAGACTACCAAAAAGAAAAATGTACAGAGCATTGTGAGCTGTGGGCGGTTTCAGATAGTCTTCATTTAGGTAGTTAAATAATGTCTGACATGCTTTCAAATTTGGTGAAAACTATGCCCACCCTTTCAAAAAAGCTCAAAAACCATGAAAAAATTACACCAAAGCACTTCATAATCAAATTGCTCAAAACAGGGATAAAGAATCTTAAAAGTAGCTAGAAGAGGGAAAAAATTACATATAGAGGAACAAAGCTAAGGATGAAGGCAGATTTTTCATTGGAAACCATGCAAATGAAGAGACAGTGCAATGACATTTTCAAAGTACTGAAAAGAAAACAATTGTCGATCTAGAATCTATTCCCCCACAAAAATAACTTTCAAAAATGAAAGCAGTAGACTTCTTTTTTTTATTTTTTTTTAAGATTTTATTTATTTGACAGACAGAGCTCACAAGTAGGCAGAGAAGCAGGCAAAGAGAGAGGAGGAAGCAGGCTCCCTTCTGAGCAGAGAGCCTGATGCAGGCTCGATCCCAGGACCCTGGGATCATGACCTGAGCTGAAGGCAGAGGCTTTAACCCACTGAGCCACCCAGGCACCCTGGCAGTGGACTTCTTAAGAGAAACAAATACTGAAAGAATTGATGGACCAATACTTATGTCCACCTCCAAAAGCCCTAAACCCATGCAATATTTGGAGATGGGGCCTTTGGAAAGCAAATAGGTTTAGATGAAGTCATAAGGAGGGAGCCCCTAGGATGGAATTAGTATCCTTATAGAAAGACAAAGAGAGACTAGAGTTCTCCCTCTTCCCTGTGCAAAGACAGTGAGAAGGCAGCTATCCACAAGCCAAGAAGAGTCCTCCCCAAAGAACCAAATTAGTTGGGACCTTGATCTTGGAATTCCCAGACTGAGGAACTATGGGAAAGAAGTTCTGTTGTTTATGCTATCCAGTTTCTTCTATTTTGCTATAACATCTGAGGCTGACTAAGACACCAATATAGCCACACTACAAGTCATATTAAAAGAAGTACTCAGGCAGAAGAAAAATGTGTGGGTATGGGTGTCTACATTTTCTCTTGCTATTTAAATCTCTATAAAAGATCATTGTTTAAATAAAAATAATAACAAGGTAGGGTGGGATTTATAACATTTGTGGAAGTAAAACGCATGACCAGAAGAGAGAAATGGAGGCATAATATTGTAAGATTCTTATATTCTACATGAAGTGGTATAATATCACTTAAAGATAGATTGCAATTATTTAAAGAAGCATACTGCAAACCCTAGGTAACCAATAAAATAACAAAACAACATGACAATAAAGGGGATAAGCTTGAATTATAAATATAAAATACTGTTAATATAAAAACAGAGAGTAAGGGAAAAGGGAACAAAGAAAGATGGGACAAAAAGAAAACAAGTTTCAAAATGGCATATTTGAACCCCACCAAGTCAACAGTAACATTAAATGCAAGTGATATAAGCACTAGAATTAAAAGTCAGAAATTATCAGATTGGATTTTTTTAAACACTGATTTATTTTAGAGAGACAGGAGTGGAGCGGGGGAGTCTTAACCAGTGGAGCCCGATGTGAGGCTTAGCCTTTTGACCCTGGGATCATGATGTGAGCTGAAATCAAGAATCTGGTGCTTAACTGACTGTGCCACTGAGGCAACCCTTGGATTTTTTTTTTTTTAATAAAGCAACACTCAACTATAGGCTGCCTACAAGAAATACACTTTATATATAAAGACACAAATAGATTAAAAGGATAAGTAGGGCAAAAGATGTTGACACTAATGCTAAACACTAATTACAAAAAGCTGACATGACTATTGATATCAAACAAATTAGATTTCAAAGCAAATAATATTTGCAGGAATTAAAAGGTCATTTTGTGATAAAGGAATAAATACATTAAGAGAAAATAAAAATTCTAACCATGTATGCATCTAATAATAGGATTTCAAACTGCATGAAGCAAAAATGATAGATAAATCTACAATTATAGTTAGAGGTTTCAGTGACTCTCCTTAATACCTTGACAGAACCCATGGATAGAATATTAGTAAAGATACAGAGAATTTGAACACTGATTATACAATTTAACTTAATTGTTATTTACAGAACACTCCAGCTAACAACAGAACACACATTCCTTTCAAATGCATATGAGATATTTACCAAAATAGTCTATATCTGGGATATAAGACAAGTGTCCAAAAACTAAAAGGATTGAAGTCATTCGAAGTTTGTTCTCTGATCACAATGGAATTAGATCAGAAAACAATAATAGAAAGGTATCTGAACCCCTTCAAACATTTGGAAACTAACATTTTCAAATAATTTATACATTAAGAGAGAAAGGGAAATTAAAAAGCATTTTAATACTAATGAAAATAAAAACAGCATTTCAAAATTTGTGAGATGTTGCTAAAGCAGTACTTAGACTGAAATGTATAGTATTAAAACTTTTCTTAGGAAAGATGAAAGCTCTTAGATCATGAACTCAACTTCCACCTTTGGAAACTAGAGAAAGAAAAGCAAATTAATGGTTAATTAATCTTCAATGAAGGAGGTGAGAATATGCAATGGAAAAAGTCTCTCCAACAAATGGTGTTGAGAAATCTGAAACAGCTAGTGCAAACGAATGAAACTGGACCATTTTCTTACACCATACACAAAAATAAACTCAAAATGGATTATAGACCTAAATGTGAGACCCAACACTGTAAAAAATCCTGGAAGAGGGCACAGGCAGTAATTTCTCTGATATCAGCCATAGCAACATTTTTCTAGATGTCTTCTGAGACAAGGGAAACAAAAGCAAAAATTTAAACTATAGAGACTACATTAAAATTAAAAGCTTCTGCACAGCAAAAGAAACAGTCAACAAAACTAAAAGACAACCTGCTGAATGGGAGGAGATACCTACTTACAAATTACTTATCTGATAAAGCATTAGTAGTATCCAAAATCTATAAAGAACTTACAAAACTCAACACCCAAAAAACAAAAATTCTGATTTAAAAAGGGGCCAAAAGACATGAACAGACATTTCTCCAAAGACATCGAGATGGATAACAAACATGAATAGTTGTTCAACATCAGCAATCATTGGGGAAATGCAAAACAAAACTACAATGAGATATCACCTCACACCTGTCAGAATGGCTAAAATCAAAACCACAAGAAACAGCAAATGTTGGCAAGGATGTGGAGAAAAAGAAATCCTCTTGCACTGTTGGCAGGAAAGCAAACTGGAGTAGCCACTGTGGAAAACATTATAGATTTTCCTCAAAAATTTAAAAATAGAAATACCATATGATCCAGTAATTTCACTACTGGATATTTACCCAAAGAATACAAAAACACTGGTTCAAAAGGATATATGTACCCCTGTGTTTATTGTAGCACTATTTACAATAGTCAAATTATGAATGCAGCCTAAATGTCTATCAATAATGGATGAAGATGTGGTGTGTATATATACATATAATGAAATATTACTCAACCGTAAAAAAGAATGAAATCTTGCCATTTGGTAGATGGATCTAGAGAGTCTAATGCTAAGTGACATAAGTCAGAGAAAGAAATGCCATATGATATCATTAATACATGGAATTTAAGAAACAAAACAAATGAACAAAGAAAAAAATGAGACAAATCAAAAAAGAATACCTAACTATAGAGAACAACTTGATGGTTATCAGAGGGGAGATAGGGAGATGGGGCAGGGGGAATGGGTGAAATAGCAGAAGGGGTTTAAGAATACACGTATCGTGGTGAGCACTGAGTATACAATATATAGAATTAGTGAATAACTACATTTTACACCTGAAACTAATTAACTATGTTAACTATATAGGAGTTAAAATAAAATTTAAAAAATAATAAAAGGTAATAAAAATAAAAAAGAAGAGCAAATTAAAGCCTAAAGTAAGCAGAAGAAAGGGTACAACAAGGAAAGCAGAAATCAGTGTAATAAAGATAGAATAATAAGAAAATCAGTTTAACAAAAGTCTAGTTCTTTGGGAATATTTATAAAAATGATAAAAATCTCGACCCAACCTGATCAGAAAGGAAAGAAAAATGACCCAAGTTCCCAATATCAGAAATGTGAACTCCAACATAGATTCTACTGATATTAAAAGGAAAATAAGGAAATATTATGTACAACCTTATGCCATGAATTTGACAATTTTTTAAAAATTTGAATTGGTAGTTAAAACTCCAGGCCAGGGAGATTTCACAGGTAAATTCTATCAAATATTTAAGGAAGAAATGATATCAATTCTACAAAAGCTTTTCTGGAAAACTGAAGAGTAAGAAATATTTCCCAACTCATTTTGTGAGACCATCATTACCCTGATTAAATACTTATATATGAAAAGAAGACTACAGATTAAAATCCCATATGAGCATAGACAGCAAAATTTCTTAGCAAAATGTTAAAAAAATGAATCCAACAATGTGTAACAAAACAAATACATTATGGTCAAGAGGAGTTTATTTTAGAGGTGCAAAGTTGATTTAATATCAAAAACCAATCCTATTATTCATATCAACACACTAAAAAAATTGTGTGATTATTAATACATGTAGAAAACACATTTAACAAAATCCAGCATCCATTCTTGATTTTTTAAAAAAGAAATTCCCAATAAACTAGGAATAGAAAGAAATTTCTTCAACTCAATCGGGGCGTCTATGAAGCACTGATACCTATCATCATAAATAACAGTGAAAGGTTGAAGTGTTCCCATAACAACAGGAACAAGGCAAGGATCTTTTCTCTTACAACTTCTATTCAACATTGCACTAGTGGTTGTAGCCAATGCAGTAAGCAAGAAAAAGACACCAAAATCTTTCAGATTGGAAGGGAAGTAAAATATCTTCATTCGGAGAGCATGTGTGTTTTAGAAAATCTGTTAATACCAAAAAAAAAAAAAAAAAAGACTGTGAGAACTAATAAACAAATTGGGAAAAACTGCAGGACACAAGATCAATACACAAAAACAATTTATATTACTATATACTAGCAATGAAGAATTAGAAATTTAAATTAAAAAGCAGAATCATTTATAATTACTCTAAAATAGTAATATCTGTATAAATCTAAAAAAAAAAGATATAACCTTGGTTTAGGCAAAGTTTTTTTAGATATGCCACCAAAAGCATCATCCATAAAAGAAAGAATTGCTTGATTGGTCTTCATCAGTTGAAGACTTTCCACTCTTTGAAAAACACTGTTAAGAGAATGAAAAGGCAGCTGCATAGTATTCCATTGTATATATATACCACATCTTCTTTATCCATTCATCTGTTGAATTCATCTGTTGATGAATCCATTCATCTTTTGATGGCCATCAAAAGAAATGAAATCTTGCCATTGGCAATGATGGGGATGGAACTAGAGGGTATTATGTTGAGTGAAATAAGTCACTCAGAGAAAGACAATTATGATCTCTCTCATATGAGGAATTTGAGAGGCAGAGTGGGGGTTTGTGGGGGGTAAGGAAGGAAAAAATGAAACAAGGTGGGATCGGGAGGGAGACAAACCATAAGAGACTCTTAATCTCACAAAACAAACTGAGGGTTGCTGGGGGTGGGGTGTTAGGGAGAGGGTGGTTGTGTTACGATCATTGGGGGAAGGTATGTGCTATGGTGGGTGCTGTGAACTGTGTAAGCCTGATGATTCACAGACCTGTACCCCTGGGGCAATAATACATTATATGCTAATTAAAATAATTTTTTTAAAAAAGAATGAAAAGATAAGCTACAGACTTGGAGAAAGTACTGGCAAATCACATATCTGATAAAGGACTTTTATTCAGAGTATTTAAAGAATGCTCAAAACTCAGTAATAAGGAAACAGACCAGGAGGAAATGGACAAAGAATCTGAATACACATCTCTCCAAAGAAGGTAAACAGATGGCAAATAAGCACACGAAAGATGTTCAGCGTCTTCAGTCATTAGAAAAAAAGCAAATTAATAAAACCACAAAGAGATACTGTGGTATTAGAATGGCCAAAATTAGAGAGACTGAGCTTAACAACTGGTGGCAAGGATGTGAAAGCTAGAACTCTCATACTGTGCTGCTGAAATGTGAAATGCTACCATTGTAGAAAACAGGGACAGTCTCTCAAGAAGCTAGACTTACACATACCAAATGATCCATCCATTCTACCCCTAGGAATTTACACAAGATAAATGAAAGCATATGTTCATGCAGAGATTTATACACTAATTCATAGCAGCTTTATTTGTAATAGCCCAAAACTGGAAACACCCAAAGACCCTCCAGTAGATGAATGGTTTAAAACTTGTTCTGTATCCATACAATGGAACGCTACTCAGCAATAAAGGAACAACCATTTGATGCTTGCAACTTGGATGAATTGCAAAATAACCACACTGAGTAAAAGAAGCCAGACATAGGGGCGCCCAGGTGGCTCAGTGGGTTAAAGCCTCTGCTGTCAGCTCAGGTCTTGATCTCAGGGGCCTGGGATGGAGCCCTGCATCGGGCTCTCTGCTCAGCAGGGAGCCTGCTTCTCCCTCTCTCTCTGCCTGCCTCTTTGCCTACTTGTGATCTCTGTCAAAAAAAATAAATAAAATCTTTAAAAAAAAAAAAGAAGCCAGACATAAAAGAACATAATCTGTAGGAGTCCATTTACATAAAATATAGAAAATACAAACTAATATAGTGTGTCAAAAAGCAGACCTGTGGTTTTGGGGGGAAGGGGAGGGTACAGAGAGAGGCCTAGAGAGATTCTTCTGGTGATGTAGATTTCCCTGTCTTGATTGTGATGATGGTTTCGTAGTTGCATACATATGCTCAAATGTATCAAACCACCCACTATAACTATACACAATTTATTGTGGGTTAAAGTTATTAAAATAAATAAGAATGAAGCCAAAAGGAAAGCAAAACTTGATTGGAATTTGTAGTAGTAGACATTTCTGAAAAACTATGGTATGTAAATTAATTACAGATACGACTTCCTCAAGTACATCAGTGGATACTTCTTGCAGCAAAGAACCCTTTTGTAAAAGTAGTCTTCACTGTGGAATACATTTTTTCTATGACTCTGAATGTGATATATTGTGTTTCCTTAAAGAGGATGTATATCAAGTCTGCTGGGATAATGGCAGCACAAGTCCACTTCTTTTCAAGAGCTTTTCCTGAGCAACACCAGCATTCCACTGGTTATGCTTTATCTTGAAGCGGCGGAGGGCAATTGTGATAGGTCACTCTACTGACCCTTTAGTACACATGCGGTTTACTTCACTTGGTCAATGATGTATTGTGATTAGATATTTATTCTGCTTGGCATCTTAGCCAAACGTCAACCTAGGAGCTTACAGGTACTTTGTCAAGAGAGCATAGCAAACACTTCTAAATGATTCATTTCTCCTTAACACAAAGTTCAGTCGATACTTGAATTGGAACCATGTGTATGTGGACATTCCCTTTTCAGTCGCCTAGCAAAATCCAAACTACCAAGTTTTAGAGTGCATATGTGTTTTAAATGTTCTGGAGTGTTTTATTAAAAGGCCTGGCTTTGTTCCAGGGGGTGAAAGGGCACAATGAGTGGGAAAGATAAAAATCAGCCACTGAACGTGACTTTCCAGATGTGTTTTCTGAGCTCATTGTGCTGAACGTGAATGCGCTAATGGACAGCTTTCCTTTTTGCCTGGCTCCTGTCTGTGGGACACAGGAACTATGACATTCTTCTCACCTTCTACATCTGACTCAGGTAGCCCTGGTGACCCTGCCTTTCTTTCTTTGTTTCAGGGTGTGAACGGCATGTCTGTGGATGAGAAGCCTGACTCCCCCATGTATGTGTATGAGTCCACAGTCCACTGCACCAACATCCTCCTGGGCCTCAATGACCAGCGGAAAAAGGATATTCTCTGTGACGTGACTCTGATCGTGGAAAGGAAGGAGTTCCGGGCCCACCGGGCTGTGCTGGCCGCGTGCAGTGAATACTTCTGGCAGGCGCTGGTTGGACAGACGAAAAATGACTTGGTGGTCAGCTTGCCTGAGGAGGTACAGTCATTTGGTCTGTTTGTGTGGTTGCTTGTGTAGACAGCTGGTTAAGTAGGAGGTAGAAGGTGGACCCTGCGCCCCATTCCTGCTCAGGGGCTGATGTCCAGATCCCCACCACTGTTAGGTTTGTGGCGTAGCCAGTTTCTATTTGATGCACTTAAACTCTCGGATGCGTGAATCTGAACGGAGCATCTTTCTATCAGGGAATCTCACCTCACCTGGCTCCCAGCCACTCGTAGTTTCTAGTTCACTTACTCTTCAGGTTTTGAGTAGGACAGCCCAAGTTTGTCACAGTCCAAGATGTGGGATCTGAGTCACTGGGACCGTGGCTATGATTTTTCTCTTTCAGATGGGTGAAGGAGCCCTTGATTTCCCTTGAGAGTAAAAGATTGAGAGTATTCACAGTACCTTCCTGGCTTGGGGGAAAAGTAAAAGCAATCAGTAATTTTCACAGTTAATACAGTAGGATTCTAAGAAGTGCAAACTTGCTGTCCTCACTTGCTGTTGAAAAGACCCTACGCATGTTTCTTTTTTTTTTCTTTTTTTTTAATAAAGATTTTTATTTATTTATTTGACAGGCAGATCACAAGTAGGCAGAGAGAGAGGAGGAAGCAGGCTCCCTGCCGAGCAGAGAGCCCGATGCGGGCCTCGATCCCAGGACCCTGAGATCATGACCTGAGCCGAAGGCAGAGGCTTTAACCCACTGAGCCACCCAGGCGCCCCCTACTCATGTTTCTTAATTACTTACTGAGTACAGTGATATCTGCTACTGTAGGGATGCTGGTAGCAGGACCCGTTCTGTTGAGAGCTGACATTATTCGGGTGGATGGCCTAAGCTGCAAGAACTTAAAAGATGGGGTTCATAATGATAAAACATGAAATTGGTCACCCTTTGTACTGTGTATACAATTCCTCTATTTCCATCCTCTTTGCTCCCTTTCTTTTACATGAGACCAAGGGTAACGCTGAGCAGCCTTACACTTTGGGTTAAGGTCCAGGAGTTTTCGCGGTGCAGCTCTACAGTGTGTAACGCTAGGACTGCCCCCCAACAGCTGGGCAGGCTGTGTACTCCATAGTTCCCAGAGGTACAACTCAAATCCATTGTCTAGGCAGCAGGAGCCCCAGAAGTTGTGCGGTGACCCACAGCAACTGAGAAGCTTGTCACAACAATTCTGGAAGATGCCAGAGACCCCATGACTCTGATGGGAGGTGCTAATGAGTACAGATAGCATTAAATCCCCGGGGGGGTCACAACCCAAATGCCTCTGGAAGCTTAGCAAATGATATAAATAAGTAAAGCAGGATGTGTGTAAGACACTAGGATGTGGTGGGGCAAGTGCCTGCTCCACAGAAAGGCATCCAAATTCAACATAAAAAAAAAACAAAAAATGCAAACAAGGCACAGGTGTCGGGGAGGGTCACCAGATCCAGTCCCTTGTTAAACAACATCTGCTTTTGACCCTGTAGAACCAGAGAGTGGCCAGCTAAGAGTGAGGAAGGCATAAGCACTTAACATGTTCACATTCTTCTTCTTTTGTATGTACCCACCTGAAAGGCTCCTGTACCACTTCTCACCCCCCTAGGAATTAGATAACTAGAAAGACCCCAATACCAGAGGCAAAAGGACAAATTGGTTGCAGATAATGTCATCAGGGCTGGTTGTAGGGAGGGAAGCTTATGTACCAACTAACGTGGGGAGGCCAAGGAATGGCAGCTGTGGTGTGATCCTGAGTTGGCTTTTTCCTCATGCACATCAATGGGCGAATATTTAACCCATCACTAGGTGAGACCATGAGCATGAAAGTTCTCAGCATCGTCTCTATCCCATAGTAGGTATTCATCAAATATAAGATCCTTTCTTCTCTAGATGGGCAGCAAGAATGCCTTTGTAACTTATTCCAACTTTGGAATTCTCTGGAAATATTTGGAAAACTTCCAATTATCCAGAAAGATCTTGGGGAGAGGATGGAGCTTGTAGTTTATTTATTATCTGTATCTGTTTGATATTTCATTTATATGTTTTTTACTGATTTAAAAAATAGGTTATTTTAAAATATATTTAAAATGAAAATCATATCTCAAGTAATTTAGTCTCTCTTCAGAGACCATTGGCCACATCTTGAGACTTGTTGGACCACGTGCCCTAAGCCCTGGCCTGCCCTCAGTTAGCTCTGGGATCCTAATCAAGACATTTAGCCCACCTCTGAGTCCCAGTTTCTATCCATAAAAACCCTTTAAACTCTGAATTCCTCTAACTACTTATCATAATACAATACCAAGGCAGTAAAACTTAAAGGAAATCAGGATATAAATGCATATGGCATAACTAGAAGTTTCTTTAGATCAAATCCCTGATAAAAACTTATTTCCTCGGCACTGGGGACTCTTCATTTTTTTTTTTTAAAGATTTATTTATTTATTGGAGAGGGAGAGAGAGAGAGAGAGTACAGAGGGAATCTCAAGCAGACGCCCCACTGAGCATAGAGCCCTACTCAGGAGCTTGACCTCAGACCCTGAGATCATGACCTGAGCCAAAATCAAGAGACAGACACTCACCCAACTGAGCCACCCAGACACGCCAGCATAGGGACTCTTTAAAGCAGGAGGCACTTTGTATAGACATCACACAAAAATCTGCTGTTTGGCCTTTTTGATTGTTTGTGTTCTAGCTAAGTGGGAATATACAATCTGTTGATTTTCTTTCTCCCTAGTCATATAAAATGATCTATATTTCCAAACTGTTAAAACCTGATGCTCAGGTACCTGAAGCCTTCAGGTATAACCAGATTTTTTTCCTTCCTATGAAACATGAATTCATATTGTCAGTAACCCAGCTTCAGTATCTTGCTGATGGGATATGCAAGCCAGCCACAGTGGCATTTTCCTTTATGGGACTGTAATTGTTTCTGAGGCCTCCTTCCAAGAGCCCACTCTTTCTGCCTAGAGCACCTCCTGTGGCCTCAAGTGCTAAGCATTGTTTTCCTCTCCTTGTCTGCACACTAAAATGTCCTTGCAGGCTCTACAGTCACTGTCCCACTTAGCTTAGTGAATGACTTTAGAATTTGAATCAGGTCGTGAACAGGCAAACATCGCAAACATTACCATGGAAAGTACCTGTTTGGAACTAATCAGTATTTGCCTTATAGGATGTAAGAAAAAAACATTTGCACCTGGTTGGCTCAGTCGGTTAGGCATCTGCCTTCAGCTCAGGTCATGATCCCAGGGTCCTGGGATCGAGCCCCACATCAGACTCTTGCTTCTCCCTCTGCCTGCCGCTCTACCTACTTGTGTGCTCTCTCGCTCACTCTCTCTCTCTCTCTCTCTCTGTCAAATAAATAAATAAAATCCTTAAAAAAAAAAAAGCATTTGATTAATGCCTTTGAAATTTTTAAACCTCAACATTATCCTGTCACCAAATTCAAATCAACTTCTGGTTTGTCCCAGCCTTGTTCACACTTGGCCCACCTCTACACTTCCTCGCCAGTCTCTGTGCTTCTCAGGGGGCCTTCGTGGCTGAGTCTAAAAGCTCTTTCTTGGACTATGAAAGTTCCAGATACATACTGCTGCCCCTCCCGCTCCTCTACTTGGTCAGTTTAGACCAAATCCATTTCTGGTATCTGGTTGTCCAGTTGTGCAGTTCTACCCCAAAATCCTGACTCCATATGGTCAAGGCTCTTCCTGGCAATTTAGAGCCACTCACAGTACGCACTGAAGCCTCTAAACTAAAGGGAGTGAAACAAAAATAGAGATGTCCTTCTAAGGAAGTCAAGGAATAATTGAAATGTCTTGCTCTTCTTTTTTTCTTTTTTCTTCTGTTTTGTATTTTAGGTTTTTTTCCCCTTAAGTGGAATGACAGTCCCTAGAGTTTATATGACTTGAGTGTTGGCTCCCTATTGAAAAACACACCCAAGAATGTGTATCAGCAAAAAGTAAGGCATAAGGCATTGCACTTAGTACTTTCGTTAAATAATAAAACAGATCATTTAGTTTATAATTAGTAAGTGTATTTTGTGCTAAGAGATGAAGAGAAAGTGGTCGATGTGCCAAGCACTGCAAGGCCGTTACTACACTGCTCATTAGTATTAAAGTTGGCTCAACACCTTCTTAGCTGTAGTCATGGAGACTCTTTGGGGCTGGATGCCAGCCGTGCTGGAAGCGGCATCACAACCCTGAAGTTGTGTTGAGTACAGAGGGCAGGAATGGGGTGTGCTTCCTTGGAGGACATGGAGCCCACAGTGGATTTGCCTGGCAGCCCCATCCTCATGGGGCTGCTCGGCTTCCTCCCAGAATGTGGAGAAAAGGGAACCCACCCTTGTGCACTGTTGGTGGGAAAGTAAATTGGTACAGACTCTGTGGAAATAGGCTGGAGATTCCTCAAAAAATCAAAAACAGAGCTCCCAAGTGATCCAGCAATACCACTTTGGGTATATATCTGTAAGAAATACAATCACTCTCTGAAAGAGATATCTGCACTCCCGTGTTCTCTGTAGCATTAGTCACAATAGCCCAGATGTGAAAACAACTCGTCTGTTGACAGATGACTGGATAAAGAAAAGGTGCTGTGTGTGTGTGAATAGTATTCAGGAAAGGAAAGAAATCCTGCTGTTTGCGGCAACACGAGTAAACCTGGAGGACATTATGCTAAGTGCAAGCCAGACATAGAAAGACAAATAATGCGGGATCTCGCTATATGTGGCATCTAAAAAAAGTCAAATGATAGTAACAGAGAGTTAGAAGCTTCAGGGAGGGGGTAGGGCAAAGTGGAAATATTGATCAAAGGGTACAAACTTTCAGTTATAAGATGAATAAGTTCCGGAAACTTGAAGTACAGCATGGTGACTGTAGTTAATAATAATGTATTATATAATTGAAATTCACTCAAAGAATAGATCTCAAGTGTTCTCACCACACACACACACACACAAAGGATAACCATGGGAGGTGATAGACATGTTAATTAGTTTGTGGTAATCAAAACATCGCATTTCTTAAAGATACATAATTTTTATTTAGGAAAAATAAATAAATATTTTTAAAACAAGAGGAGGAAAACATGTTCGTGTCAAAGCTCTACCAACTTTCTTTGGGCTTACTGCTGATGGTCTTTCACCCTCTTAGAGAAGGGGGAGTTTTCATGCAGACGGTAGCTCTTGGGAAGGGGAAATAGACCCCTCAAGTGGACCACTTGCTTTCTTGGGTATACATATATTTCAAACTTTGGCTGGCTCACTTTCTATCTCTGTCTTTTGCTTTCTCTCTCTTTCACTTCTCTCTCTCTCTCTCTCTCAACATTTTAAGGCAGTTTGCAATTTTTCAGGGCTAAACAGAAAGGAAAACTGACCCAGAAGGATTCTGAAGCAAAGGCATTTGTTGTGAAGTCCTAACCACAGGGGGCAATAAAGAAGGTTCTTGGAGTAGTCCTGCCAGGTGCAGAGACCAATGAGGAAATTGTAGAATCTTCTTGACTGAAAGTTTTCAGAGGAGATGAAAGCTGTTAAGGTCTCTGGGATGGCTTGGGTCCAGTCTTTTAAAGAAGCAGTAAGACAGTCATCATTATCTTTGGACAGTCTTTTCAGTGTGTAAAACTACAGAAAGTACTTAACACTGCAACACGGTTTGCCAGCAGCACTCTTAGCCTGAGTGTAACTCTGGGGGAGGTGAAAATTGGTGGCAAACAGTAATTGAGATATTTGGGGAGTGGCATGATCCAGATAAGAAGAACAAAACACTCACCCACCCCAGATCACAGAGCCAGCCCTTTGGCCTCCCCCCATTCACCACCTAAACAAAACACTGAAGAAGAGTAATAGGCAAAATTGTAGATTTGAGGAGCATCAGCCATGAGCTGCTGGGAAAACCATAGTTTGAACCTTGAATCACTAACCACAAGGTTAGAACCTTGGCACTAACCACACGTAAGGTCTTGACCAAATCAGTCAGCCTCTTTGGGCTCCTGTTCCCTCACTCATTTTTTCATTCATTCAACAAATATGTATCAAGGCCCAACTCTTTACCAGGAGGCACTATTCTAGCTATTGGGTGAACCTAGGGAACAAAACTAAATTTATATTCCAGTGGGGGAGAGGGAAGAGAGACAAAAAATAAATGTAATATGTACTTGGTTAGATACCATTGAGAATAAAACAGAAGGGTGTAAGGAATGTCAGGGCACTGCAGTTTTAAATACAGTGGTGAACAATGACATTGTGTGGTGACAGATGGTAGCTACACTTGTGGTGAACATAGACTGTTGTATAAATTCATTGAATCACTATTTTGTACACCTGAAACTAATGTACCATGGAGTACCAACTACACTCAGTAAGTAGATAGATAGATAGGATGGTTAAAAGGGACCTTTTTGAGGGGGTGACTTTGAGTAGAGACTTGAAGGAGGTGAGGGAACCAGCCATGCTGACATTTGGGTGGTCTAGGCAGAAGGAATAGCAAGGAAAAGGCTCTGAGTCAGGAATGGACTTGGCATGACTGACACACAGTAACAGAATGAGCAAGTGGTAGAATGGCAGGAGACGTGTTGGGTAACAGAACCAGGCTATGAACTTGAGATAC
Organism: Mustela nivalis; assembly: GCF_964662115.1. Taxonomy (NCBI): domain Eukaryota; kingdom Metazoa; phylum Chordata; class Mammalia; order Carnivora; family Mustelidae; genus Mustela; species Mustela nivalis. Next base: position 40,159,338 of record NC_139024.1, read on the forward strand.
ATTACCTTTTCTTGGAATGAGCTGGGAGGCCACTTGGAGAGTTTCACAGAGGATCATTTTGACTACTATATGAAAATAGATGAAAGAGCGACGCTTGGTGGCTCAGCAGATTAAGCGTCTGCCTTTGGCTCAGATCATGATCTTGGGGTCCTGGGATTGAGTCCTACATCAAGCTCCCTGCTCTGAAGGGGAACCTGCTTCTCCTTTTCCCTCTGCCTGCCACTCCCCCTGCTTGTACACACTCTCACATGCATGCTCAGATCTCTCTCTTTGTCAAGTAAATAAAATCTTTAAAAAAGAAAGAAAGAAAGAAAGAGAGAAAGAAAGAAAATAGACTGAAAGAGAGGACAAAGGCAAAAACAAGGAAAACACCTAAGATGTTAAGGCAACAGCCCAGGCATGACAAATGGCCCAGATCAGAGTGATAACAGTAGAGTGATGATCAGTATCAGATTCTGGTGACATTTTTAAGGTAGAACTTATGGGATTTCCTTGTAGGATGGACTTAGGATGGAAGGAGAGAAAGAGAGGACTTAAAGAGAACTCCAAAGTTGGAAGAACACCAAGGTCTGAGCTGTTGGAAGAGTGGGGTTGCCATTAACTGGGATTGACGAAGATGGGGAAGAGTAGGTTTCAAGTGTTAAGCATGGAAGTGAGTTTTGTTTCATACAAATTACATTGGAGATGTGTGTCAACATCAAAGTAGAGATGTCTGGCATACAGTAGGATATGCATGGCTGGAATTCATGGGACAAGTTCAGTTTGGAGATAGAAGTTTTAATACCAGATTACTGGGGATATTGAAAGCCATAAGACAAAATACAATCATCAAGAGACTAAGTGTAGATCAGGAAGGGGGGCTGGGGAGGAGGTTCAGGATTGAAACCTGGGCTTTTTAAAATTAAGAAGTCAGAGGAATAAAGAGAAGCCAGTGGGTTAGACCAAGAAGGAACAACCTTTGGAATAGAAGGAAAAGCAGAAATATATAATGTGTTGGAAGCTAGGTAAAGAAAGCATTCTAAGGAGGAGAAAGTAATCATCTATGTCAAATGATGCTAATAGTCAGCTAAAATGAAGTCTGAAAATTGACCGTCTATCGCTTTGGAAGCCATCAGTGATTTCATGGAGCACTTTTCAGGGAGCAGAGGGATTAAAAAAAAAAAAAAAAGAACTGTTGTTATGTCCTAAAGAGAATGGGAAGAAAGGAATTTAAAAGCTAAGGTAGGCTCCATTTTTTAGGCTTTTTGAGTTAAAGGGAGCAGAAAAATGGGCCAGCAGCAGGAGGGAAATGGTGTTAAAGGTTTCATTTGGTTCTTCTGTTTTAAGTGGGAAGAAATTCCAGCATGTTTGCACTCTGTGTAAAGATGATCAGTATTCACCCACATCCAACTTTCCTCTCTTCTCTGGACACACAAAAAGACCAAATTTATGATCAGGTATGCCATGTAACTAGATATAGCCAAAGAAACATGAGTAGAAGTCATGGGTCACTTGTGGTTTGAGACAGTTAAAAGTAGGTATTAGTTCTTCATGTTCTTTCCCAACCATTTAACTTGGTGTCAAAGAACTCCAAGAACTCTGCGATGTTGAAACTGTAGCCCAGATCCCAAGTCACTGTTAGAGAAGAGTCATCTGACTCAAATCAGACTCTGACATGAATAAGAAATAAACCTTTATGTTAAGCCATTAAGAACTGGTGGTTGCTTCCTCAGCACAGCCTAGCCCATCCTGACTAAGACTTGGGCTGCTGAGAATGTTGCAAAAGAGACAAAAAAACTTGATAATACAGAAGACAGAAGACCAATTGCTAACCAAATGCTCTTAGGTACTTGAAAGATGTTGGGATCTACTGACCAAGTGGGCAGACTCAACTTAGCAAGGCACATCCTTCTCTGAAAATGATCTCTGAGGCCTGACCCTGTGCTGTAGGTTCATAGCCCTTGAACTTTATAGGTTCCTGCCAGAGGGAGAGAATAAATCCTACTGGTCAGAGAGAGAGGAGGAATGTTTGGATTGAGAGGTAGGATGGGGCCACAGAGATGGGAGGCAAACCAGTCAGGAAAAGAAAGAACCACAGGATTTCACAAAAGGAGCAAGCTCACTTCTCCAGCTCATCTTGGTGAATTCCCCCTGACTTTTCAGAAACGGTCCTCAAGAGATGACAGTTGAAGAGCTGTAGAACCACAGGGCTGTTTGATAACCTAGAACACAAGCAAGTCACAGAAGATTCCAGTTATCGCTCTCTCACCATTTCCAAAGGTTTTAGAGTTTTGAAAAACATAATTGCATTTAATGACCTCCATTTCCACACGAGTTTGTAGGGAAGAGCAACACTGATGACCAGCTTGACTTGCAGGGCTGCTGTTCAAATTATTGAAATGCAATCTGTTAGACTTCCTCGAAGGATGGCGCTACATAAACAGGAGGTGTTATTATGCCCATAAAAGGAAAGCACTGTCTTCTCTGATGAAATGGCTCTTACCTCAGAATCCTCACTAAAAGCTGTGGTGCAATTTTCCAGGTTGCATTAGTGAGACTTGGCAGCAGATGAAAAAAAAAAAAAAAAAGCAAATAAATAATAAGTCAAAATATCCCAGGTAACTAGTTGCTGGCAAGCAAGAAGTTTTCAAGTCCTAGAATCATGCTGATAATTTTGAAATGCCTAAAGGCAGAATTTATTTATAGTAACGTAAAGGTGACTTCCAGCCCTGAAATCTGGGCCTCAGTCTCAAATGGGGGTGTAATAAAGCGAAGCCAAGAAAAGAGGAGCGAATACTATTGTAATTCCACCTCCAAAGGCTGCTCAATGGTGCTGATACAGAGGGAGGGAAATCTGGTGTGAAAATAGCCACAGCAATAGCTAATTTTAAAACTGAAATGCATAAGCTGTTTCCAAACCTCTTACATTTTTTAAATCCTGAGGCCAGTAAGTCCTATTTAAAGAAACTTAGCAGAAATGCGCTCCTATTTTGGCATAGTAGAAGGAGTTGAGTTGACAAAAACTAAGACATCTAAAAATTATTTTTAAGTGACCTGGTTTCAAAGCCAATTTAAGGATTCTTTCCACTACACCTATTTATCCCTGGATCATAGGAGATGACCTCAGTAGTCAACATTTTTAAATGGATTTAAACAAAGCTTTTGACCATCAAGTTGTTTGCATTACATTTTATAAAATTAGTTACCGGCACATCTATTCAGTTCAAACCTCTTCGGTATATATATGTATTAAATGTTCCTTACATTTCTTTCCCCTATTATAGAGTCTCTTAGCTATTTCAATTAAGATTAATAATAGCTTTAAAGACAAAGTTCAGAGCTGTAAAGTTCGTCACTTGATCAGTAATCATAACTATTATTTTGTCATATTTAATCATAGAACCCAGGCCTTTAACGGGGTCCTCAATTAAACTTTTACTTCATGATAAGAAGTTAAATAGCAGGGGCGCCTAGGTGGCTCAGTGGGTTAACGCCTCTGCCTTCAGCTCATGTCATGATCTCAGGGTGCTGGGATCGAGCCCCGCGTCGGGCTCTCTGCTCAACAGGGAGCCTGCTTCCTCCTCTCTCTCTGCCTACTTGTGATCTCTGTCTAATAAATAAATAAAATCTTTTTATAAATATTTTTAAAAATTTTAAAAAGAAGTTAAAGAGCACTGGAGAGAGTTTTTAAAAATTATTTCCACTTCCCATCCAGATAACCAAAAAAAAAAAAAAAAGTGTGCTAGAGAAACGTGGCCATCAGCCAAGGGTATTGTAGGTCATGCCAACATGAACTGGCAGCAAGCCATTGTCCAATTAGCATGGCTTCATCGTTGCAGAGTAATCACTCTCGAGTAGATGGTTGAGTCACTCATGATGTAGTGGTACTTCACTTGAGCCAGCTCTTCTTAGAATAGGTTTCTTGTTCACTGTTATTACCTGCCCTGCTTTGCCAATAAAAGCACAGGACCATTTAGGCTGGAAGCCAAACGGAAGAGAAACATCGATTATGTATCTTGTTTCTCTTTGCTTCCTGAAAACTGAGACTGCAATTAAACAGTGAAATCATGGTGTGTTTTTTAAATGAGTTACAAGAAAATACAGTTTCCACACCAAAATACTCAGTTTTGGAATCCAAGAGTCAGTTTGTATTCTGTCTTTTCTTTGGCAGCATTAACACTGGACACAAATGTGAGGGTTTCAGTAAAGTTACCTGATAATCTTAATGCATTCACATTCCGTTCAAAAAGTTGGAATTGTCACCAGACTGCTTCAGGTTTCAGCTTTATTGTTGAGGTGTCCATGACATTTCTGTTGGGAGTACGGTTGTACATGCAGAAGCTTTTGAAAGAGACCCTTCTTAGGGTGAGAACACCTGGATTCTTGGTTGGACAAGCTGTAAACCAGGAAAATGATTCAGGAATTTCTTAATAAAATGGATCATATCCAGACATTGGAGTGGTGTGTGGCTGTCAGTAAAAAAGGCTGCTCTTAGAAGCACAAAGGAAGTAAAACAAAATTATTGGCAGTGATCAGTTAATACCTTATGTTTCTATCCTTGTTTGTTTTGGTTTTTAACCAAATCACAGGCTAGATCAAAGGTGGCATTGTTTTTGCTTTCAGGAGTGGAGCAATTAAATAATGGCACTTTTGGTTTCCTGATATCTCAGAAGTGTTCTTTTTCCTATTAACTCGGTGCATATAGTAAAACTTATCACTCTGCCATAGACTCCTAAAATATGTTGACAGTCTCTCTACCCGACGTTGGCACCAACTCCAAGCTAGCTGATCATTCGGGGAGCTTTACTGTCTGAGATGGACTTCTGTGTGCAGCCTGGCAAAGACTGTGTGTGAAAAGTTAATGCATTCAGCCCCCTGGGTGGGATGGAGCCAGGCCTCCAACGTGAGCACATTTTTTGACTGACTGGCAACAAAAAGAAATACCGGCAGCTGTTCCCAAGCAAGCCAGAAAGTTGGCCCAGGGGTGGAAAAAAAAAAAAAAGAGCTGGGATTTAGCCAACAAAAGATTCCTGTGTTTAGAAGAAAATCAAAGGAAGGATACAGAAGGGTCACAGTTACAGCTGAAGTAGCAACTATCTCATTTTGTCTTCTGCTTTGTAAAGGATGGTATAAAATACAATGGCAACTCATTTTTTTCTGATTATTTGAGTCTTCATTTTTGCTCTGTTGTTTCTTTTTTTCTTTTTTTTAAGATTTTATTTATTTATTTGCCAGAGAGAGAGAACAGGCAGGGCAGAAGGAGAAGCAGGCCCCCTGCTGAGCAAGGAGCCCAATGCCGGACTCGATCCCAGGATGCTGGGATTATGACCTGAACCAAAGGCAGAAGCTTAACTGACTGAGACACCCACAAGGACTAAGCCACTGGTCCCTCTTTTTCAATTCTTTCTTTGCAAGGGCTGCTGACATATCATTCTTCCTAAAGATAATAGAGAGGTGATACCTTGCACGGAGCCAGCCTCAGCAAGCAGAACAGAGTAGGGCAGGCAGGTCTGTGAGAGCGGCAGCCACACACGCATAGGCTGAGCCGTGTTGAGTGACGTGGGTTGGAATGGAATTATGTGTGCAAGTCACTTCAGAGATCTGTCCGCAGAGGCTTCTGACGCCTTGCAACTGACCTATTATCCTTGTTTCATTGGTTATAAAAAGAGAAGGGTGGGGAGAAACAGAAAAGTTACTAAAGGGCCATGAAAATATCTGCTAAAAAAAGACAGGACTTTCAGGTCTTGCCACGTAACGATGAGAGCTCTAGTAGCAGACCGCTTCTTCCTTCCCAGGAGACACCTTAGACTGTGGGAATCTTCTTTCTCCCTAGAGAAGCTGTAGTCACCCAGGAGTTGAGAGCTGTGTGCCCTGTATAGGAAGGTGGGAAGACTAGGACTACGGAACACCAGGATTTAGGGTAAGAAGTTCATAGTTTGGGGAAATTAGTAGGGTACTAAAAGATATTTGAGGCACATCTTTTGTAACTGTGGAGATTTGGGGGGGGGACTTTAATCTATCAGATTTACAAGATGTTCACAGAGAGAAAAGCGATGACCTTTCAAAGTTCTGTTTGACAAAGTATCTGTGTGCCTCTTATTTAAGGCGGTTACAGTAAATGTTGACCAGATGTTCTCATTCACAGAACAGAAGAAATAGTGTCCTCGCTACATCTGAGGGATTTCGGCTGTATTAAAGGAGAATTTTATAGCAGTGTAAGATGCTAGACACTGAAATAAGGTACAAAAAAAATACAGAATTGGGATGCCTGGGTGGCTCAGTCGTTAAGCGTCTGCCTTCGGCTCAGGTCATGATCTCAGGGTCCTGGGATTAAGCCCCATATCAGGCTCCCTGCTCAGTAGGAGGCCTGCTTCTCCCCCTCCCACTTGCTCTGCTTGTGTTCCCCCCTCGCTCTCTGTCTCTCTTCTCTGTCAAATAAATAAATTAAATCTTTAAAAAACTTTTTAAAAAAATACAGAATTGGGGCGCCTGGATGGCTCAGTGGGTTAAAGCTTCTGCCTTCAGCTCAGGTCATGATTCCAGAGTTCTGGGATCGAGTCCCGCATCAGGCTCTCTGCTCTGCAGGGAGCCTGCTTCCCCCTCTCTCTCTGCCTGCCTCTCTTCCTACTTGTGATCTCTCTCTCTATTTATTTATTTGACAGAGAGAGATATCAAATAAAATAAATCAAATAATATTTATTTATTTGAGAGATCAAATAAATAAATAAAATCTTTAACAAAAAATACAGAATTATCTTCAGAGGAGTTGGGGTGTGTATGGGTGGTATGTTTAAAACATATACTTACAAGGACAAGGTGGCTTAAGGAAAGCAATTCGTAGACGCAGAGGCATAGAACCCATGACCCTTTTCATAGGTCACTTCTTTGGGGATTTACTTAGAAATATAAGGCAAGATCATTTCCTTCAAAGAGTTTACAATATTGTTGAAGAATCAAGATAAAACCAATGAAATCAAAGCTGAACAATTCAAGAGCATTCATTGTAGCTGTCAAGTATTGTTGGCCGTTGTTTGCAGTGTGGGAAAAGACAGGATTTTCTTTTCATTGCATCCGTGAAATTTAGACCACCTAAAATGAACACTCACAGGACCAATAGGACTTTCTTGGGGAGCACATGGGGAGACACGCTCCAGGAGAGGTCACAGGCATGGCCAGAACCCCAAAGGAAGCATTCACGGGGCATTGAGGAGCCAGCTTTGATAGCACAAATGGCAGAGTTAGGGAAGTAATTCAAAATATGTAAGAGTACATGGGCCCTTAGCATGAAAGAATAAAATTTAGACAAAAGAGTTTAATCTTGATCAGATAAGCAATAGAAATTCACTGAAATGTGAGTCAAGAAGCAATATAATGAAAAATAGTTTAAGGAATATCTGTTGAGCAATGAAATGGTTAAAGGATGGAACAACAAACTTACTCCACAGAGAGGGCACAGCCAGGAGATTCACCCTGATCCTAGCATGAGCTGAGAAAGGTCTGTGCCCTGGAGAGAAGACAGGGAGAATGATAGCACCTTCCACAGATCGCAGAAAATTAGACATGGGAACACACAGGAGGAGGAAAAAGGCCATGGACTGTTGATAGGTATTTGTGGGGCTTTATATCTGCCAAAGGCACTGAGAGTACAGAACTGAAGAGACGGGTCTGAGGAACCCGGGGCCCCGGGCTCGCCCAGTCGTTAAGCATCTGCCTTCGGCTCCAGTCATGATCCCAGGGTCCTGGGATCAAGCCCCGCATGGGGCTTCCTCCTCAGCAGGAAGCTTCCTTCTCCCTCTCCTACTCTCCCTGCTTGTGTTCCCTCTTTCTCTGTAGATAATGTAGATAATGGCCAAAATTACCAGGAAGCAATGGTCCTCAGAAAAGAGAAGAGTCATAGGGGCAGGCAGGGACAGAGATTAACTCTAACACTCAGACCCCCATTGCTGGTTTCTCTGCTAACAATGAGGTCTAGTCAGGAGTGTGGCTTTCATCTTAACTTCAGTAATTTGGGAAATATTTCATCTCCAACAGTTTATCTCACTGAAGCTACTATGTACAGGTATGTTCCCTAAATCACCTCTTAGGGAGTATGACACTCGAGTGATACTATAAGCGTCACGTTTTACTTAGCACACCTGCATATAAGGACCCACAGGGAGATACCAGATTTCTAGATCACAAAGCCCTTGCCTTGGGGTTATTTGTAATCTGGTATCACATGTTTTAAAATGCCAGGAACAGGGGCACCTCGGTGGCTCAGTGGGTTAAAGCATCTGCCTTCGGCTCAGGTATGATCCCAGGGTCCTGGGATGGAGCCCTGACAGGGAGCCTGCTTCCTCCTCTTTCTCTCTCTGCGTGCCTCTCCCCCTACTTGAGATCTCTGTCTGTCAAATAAATAAATAAAATCTTTGAAAAAATAATGCCAGGAACAGATTCAGGCAAAGGTGATCGCTTATGAGTAAAACCATGGTGATGAAAGTTTGATGGACATAACTGTAATACAAAGCAACACAGAGAGACACCAGGTAACAAAACATACACACTGTGTTCACACCCACACAGGCAGGGACCACTCTGAGCATCACTTGGTGGGCCAACCAGGCATCAGATGTCTTCGGATACAAATATTCATTAAAATTACATCATTCCCAATGATGGATTCAGTGTACAGCTTGACTTCCTAAAGCCTTTTATACAGCTTCCAGTTATAGGAAAATCAAGGATTAGAGAAGAGAAATGGGCTTCACAACACCATGAAGGAAGCAACAGGTCAAATGCAGGGGGTGCGCCTTTTTACAGGACAAATGGCCTGATTTCTTTAGTAAGTCAGTGTCATAAAAATGGGGCGAGGCTAAATTAAACAAGATTTAAGGGATTTAGAAACCAGATACAATATATGGTCCTGGAGTGGTTATTGGTTTGGACAACCAGTTATATAACTTTTGGGAGGAAATTGGAGAAATTCAAATGTGATCTTGGTAATTAAATGAAACTTTCTTGAAATGGAAAGCTGGTGCTAATGGGGAAAGGCGACTGGGGAATGATACACTGGTTGTATCTTGGTTTGGTTAAAAGATAATGTACGTGTGTGTGTGTGTGTGTGTGTGTGTGTGTGTGTGTGTGTGTGTGTGTGTGTAAAGAAAGAGCCGTAGGGGTATGTGCTAAAATGTTAACAATGGTGACATATGAATGGTAGAATATGATGGATTTTGTTTTGCTTGTCTGCATTTTCCACTTCCTACAGTGTGCATTATTACATTTCTATAATAAAGAGTTATTTGAACAGTTCAGTGGATAGAAGGGAAAGAAAAGAAGCAAGACCAAGTGAAGTTTGGAGCATAATATTGGAAGAATAAAACTTCAAATATGACTTTCTATGTGATTTCAGAGGTTCTGTGGGCTTCATTGGTTTTCTCTCTATAAGTGCCAGTGCTCTACCCAGCCCCCATGCTTTCTGGCCCCTTCTGTCCAGTCCAGAGATCTGCATTCTCCTAAGAAACTCCAGTACTTCCCTTGGGCTGAACAAACTTGTACTCACGTGAAAAACAACCAAAAAGCAATAGAGGGACTAGATTTCTTCTAGTTCCTTCTTGTGAAAAATTGAAGACCTTTCTTCATAGTTAGGTTTACCCTTGGTCATTGAAACTTACAGATGCCCTTGCCTTTCTGTATGTTTTCCAGAGTGACGCTTCTAGAAATCACTAGTGTTATTTTAAATGGAAATAGCTCAGATGTTTTCCAAGTCTTTGACCCTATGCATCCCCAGGTAGAGAAGGAAAGTCTCACCCTCCTGTCAAACCTTATGCAGCTATGAGGAAAGGACAAGATGTGAAGAGTGTCTCTGCTTTCCTGTCAGCCTGGAGTACAAGTACTGAAACCAAAGAAAAGGAGGGTCCTTTCATAGGTATTTTCCAACATACATAAATATCTCTACAGATCCGCATTGGAAAGTTACTCAGTAACTTTTAGTATTTACATTAGGCCCTGGTTGTATACAGATTCTGGTCAGAGATGTGTCAGAATGTTCAGTAATAAGGACATGTTTTTATACTAATCAGAGGGATGATGACATTTTACAAAACTAACAGTAAAATGCTTCTTTCATCTTTAACTGGGCTTTATTAAAAGAAGATACCGCAAAGTCACTCCCCACCCCCAGATCCTGAGCAGCCTAGACCCCCGGGTGCCCCTGGAACTTAACCGCTTTCATTCCTCTCCACGTTTCCCATGTCAGAGGGAGCTATGTGTAGGGGCCCTGCAGCAATAAGGTGGTTCCCCTCCATCGTGCCCAAAATCTGGGAGAAGACAACTGACACGTGTACGACTCAAATTTCAGAAGAGTGAGTCAGAATAGAAAGTAATGCTCTAATGGGTCTGCACCTGTAAGTCTCATGCCGGGGTTTAAAACAACTTTTATTTCATAAGCAAACTAATACCTCCTCTGCAGCCAGCAGAATGCTGGGTCTTCCTTACTTCCTCCTCCTCAGGGACCTCCAGAAATGTCTCCTCTTTTAAGTTGTTTTTTTTTTTTAAGTGACTTTTTTCTTCAGTCAACTGTAGTTTTTTTACATGGGAGGTCTGCAGTATTTGATTCTTCTAATACCCATGTTTTGGTCAGTTCAGGCTGCCACCACAACATACCACAGATTGGGTGGCTTAAACAGAAATGTATTTTCTCACAGTTCTGGAGGCCGGAGGCTTATAGCAGCCACCTTCTTGCTGTGTCCTCACTTGGCCTTTCCTCTGTGTACAGAGAGAGAGCAATGGGTCTCTTCTGTTCTCATAAAGACACCACTCCTGTGAGATCAAGGCCTCACCTTATGGCATCATTTAACCTTAATTATGTCCTTAATGACCCATCTCCAAATACAGTCACATGAGAGATTAGGGATTCAAACTGTGGAGTTTAGTAGAGGATATAATTCAGTCCATAACAATCCACTAAAAAATGATGGATTTGTACAAATATAAAACAACACATGTGCAAGATTATCCACATATGTACAACTATATAACCACATACAATGTGGTCATAAGAAAGAAAAAAAAAAAACAGCTCCATGTACTGATAAGGAGTAATTTCCAGGATATATTTTATTTTATTTTTTAAAGATTTTATTTATTTATTTGACACACAGAGATCACAAGTAGGCAGAGACACAGGCAGAGAGAGAGGAAGGGAAGCAGGTTCCCTGCCAAGCAGAGAGCGCAGTGTGGGGCTCAATCCCAGGACCCTGGGATCATGACCTGAGTCGAAAGCAGAGGCTTTAACCCACTGAGCCACCCAGGCACCCCCAGGATATATTTTAGAAGGCAAAAATAAGATGCAAAAGAACGCATACACTATATATGATATGGTCCTTTTGTGCAAGGAAAAAAGGAAAATAAGAATATATATTTATAATGTATAAAAGTATATGTATAACTTATAAGCATATACATGCATAAACACATTTGCAGATTTTATAAAAAGAAACAGAAAAGATAAAGAATTATGGAAAAAGTGACCTATTGAAAGGGGGTGAAAGGACTGAAAAGTTTAGGATAAGAGTGAAGCTCTGAGCATATCTTTTTATTTGATGTTGACTTTTTTTAATTATTTAAATGTTTTACATAGGCAAATAATTAAAATTTAGGCAAAAAGATGAAAAGGAGCAAACCTAAAAATTTAAACAAACAAAAAACGAATTCACTGTATATTAAACTGGTTAGTAGAACACACAGAATAGAAGAATAAGTTAGATTAAGTTTTGCATCTGGTGCTATGACTAGACATCCCCTGTGGGACATTCTTCAAGACCGCTAGCCTGAACTTTGCAAAAACATCAGTGTCATGAAAGGCAGAGTGACAAGGGACTGTCCTAGGTAAACACAATCAGTGACCTTTGATTGGCTCTCAGATTGAAAACAAATCTGTAAGGGACATCACTGGAGCAATTTAGAGACCCTGAATATAAACTGTATATTAGTTTATAATGTTACATCAACATTACTTTTCTTGGGTAGGAAAATGGTATTTTTTATATAGAATGTCCTTATTCTCAAGAGATATATGCTGAAGTATTTAGAGGTGAAAATGTAATTTATTTTCAGATGGTTCTGGAAAGAAATGTGTGTGTGTGTGTGTGTGTGTGTGTGTGTGTGTACATGTTGATAGTAAAGAGAGTACATAAATTGAGCAAAATTGAATAGTTGGTGAATCCAGATTAATGGCATAAGAATGTACATTTCTTTCATTTTTTTCTATAGATTGAAATTTTCAGGTTAGAAAGTTGGGGCAAACATAATCGATGTGAACTGATCTTGTCCTGAAGGTGCTCCGTTCATTCAGGAAGCATTCACAGAGCACCTACTCTGGGCCAAACCCTGTTGTAAGAGTTGGGCATCTTGCGTAGGATAGGACAGAGTAAGTTGGAGTTCTCCTGGACCTACATTTTAGTGGGAAAGACAAAAAAGAAAACAAGATAACTTTAGACTGTGGTAAGTGCTAAAAATAAAATCAACAGGGTGATAGATAAACAGCCATCAACGGGAGAGGCAGGATTAAACAGGGTGGCCCGGGAAGGCTTCCCCAAGGAGGCAGCCTTTGAACGGAGACCTGAATGGCCAGAAAGAGCCATTCATCTCTTCCAACAGATTTGCACTGAGCACTGGCTGTGTACAGGTAAGCCCCATACCTTCACAAAGTTTATCCTCCCTCTAGGGTTTACATATGGTAAACAGGAAGAGTATGTTGGTGATCAGTGCTACAAGGGAAAAGAAAGCGGGGAGGGGACTAGTTCATGAGGACAGGAGTTGAAATTCTAGATAGAGGAGCTCAGAAAGGTCTCACCAAGCAGGCAACACAGAGAGACCAGGGTGAGAGCTAGGGTTAGGAGGAGACAGATCACAGCACCGCCGATAGGCTGCTTCGTGACTGGCTTCCCTTCGGGGGAGTAGAAGTCTTTTGGCGGTTTCTGGCTAGAACAGGGATGTAATCCAGCTTACCTTTCCAAAGGATGCTCTGGATGCAGGTTTGAGAATAGGCAGCAAAGGGTCAAGGGCAGAAGCAGGGATAGGACCGAAGCCTCTCCGGCAATCACCTAAACGAGAGGTGGTTTAGACAAGAACGTAGCAGGGAGGGGAGGCAAAGGTTTGGATTCCGACTCTGTTTTGAAGGCAAAGCTGCCAGAATTTCCCACTAACTGATTGGAAGTGGGATATGGGAGAGAGAAAAGGATCCAAGATAAATGAGGGTTTTGGCTGCAATACCCGAAAGATAGGAGTTGCCTTGAACTGAGGGTGGGAAGGAAAGTTTGTCCCGGGAGCAGGTTTAAGAGAGGAAACAAGGGTTTGGGGGGGGGGGGTTAAGATCAGGGATTGGTCAGCAGTCCGGTGGAGGGAAAACGTAAAACCAGAAAGACCTACTGAGAATTTCACAGCAGGCTTGGGCAAGGATAATTAGGATTGCCTGGTAGACGTCTTTCCATAGAATTTTTTTAAATTAATTAATTTATTTTTACAAATAAACCTACTGGCAAGTTGAGCTCTGTCAGGTCAGATGAGAAGGTTACCTCCCAGGGCACGGTCTTCTGACTCTAAGAGTCGGGCTCCCACGCGGAGCTGCTATAGAATGCCTCCCTCGTTCTGGGTGCTGGCTGGAAGTTTCGGTGGGAAACGAGGAATTCGTGCCGAAGATGTGGCCCTAGTCACAGTAACGCGTGAGGCAGTGTTGGTGGGGGTGGCCCTGCAGGGTTCAGCCCGAGTGTAACAGTGGTTCCCAGACATTTTTTGCCAATGACCCCTTTGACATGTGACCAGATTCCACAGGCTGTCTTTCAGTTTGAACCCAAACTTCCCTTCCTTCCATGCCCCACGCCTGCGTCCATGAGGGACACACATTCTAAGCATATTTCGTTCCTCAAGAGCAGGCTCTGGCAGCTTTGAAACTCTTCATTAGCATTCCATTGCCTCATCTGCTCTCGCGCCAAGATTCCGACAGAGGCTGCTCTCAAAATAAGGAGGCCTTATTTATTCCAATTCTCCCTCCCCCAGGAAGATGCTGAGAGCTTTTCATGAGAATTCTTCAAAAATTGCTGAGATTCTGTGGACTTCAGAAAATGTACTTAAAATGGGGACTCTGGTAACGAGGGCCCTCACTAGAAACTCGTTGGTGGAGATGAGGGGCCTTGAACCCACTGTGGTCTGGAGGGCCCTCGTCGTTCTGCTCACTGTGGTCCAGCCCAAGAGAACACTCCGAGAGACCATCTTTTTTTGGTCGAGAGCAGAAACAGAGGGGAGGTGGGTTGGCCCTCTCCCTCTCATTCTTCAAACCTGTTCTTCCCATCTCCCTGGACTTCATTCAAAAGCCATGTTAGTGAAATAAACCAGTCCCCAAAAGATAGATACTGCATGAGTCCACGTATATGACATACCTGAAGTAGTCAGATTTACAGAGACAGAAAAAGAATGGTGGTTACCAGGGCCTGGGGGATGGAAGGGGAAGGGGGTTGTTTAATGGTTACAGTAGTTCAGATTTTCAAGATAAAAAAAGTCCTGGAGATCAGTGTCACAGCAATGAATATACGTAATACGACTGAATTGTACACTTAAAAATGATCATGGTGGTATATTTTATGGTACATGTTTTTTACACAATTTTTTTAGTCACATTAACATTACTTCCATGGAAGGAAAAAATACTCAAGCTCTAAAACTCGAATGCCTTAGGACAGAGTAAACAGGCAGAGTCCATGGGTTAAGGTTTTTATGTTATAACCACGGCTGTTTCTATCATCCACCTCCTCGTGATTCTGCAGGATGGACATACCTGTGGTGTGTGTGTCTCTGAGTCTAGGTGGAAGCACTCCAGCATTTTCTAGACACTTATTCATTCTTTTGAGGGGCTCAGCTATACACTGAGCCTGATACAATTTTGTCTTTTAAAGAAAGACCAAAGAATATATACACAATGGACTACTATGCAGCCCTAAGAAATGAAATCTTGCCATTTGCGATGACATGGATGGAACTAGAGGGTATTGTGCTAAGGGAAATAAGTCAATCAGAGAAAGAAAATTAGCATATGATCTTACTGATATGAGGAATTTGAGAGGCAGGTTGGGGGGTTGTGGGGGAAGGGAGGGAAAAATGAAAAAAGATGGGACTGGGGAGGGAAACAAACCATAAGAGAGTTTTAAACGCAGGAAACAAACTGAGGGTTGTTGGAGGGGGGAGGAGAGGGCAGTAGGAGGGATGGGGTGACTGGGGAGAGTATGTGCTATGGTGTGTGCTGTGAATTGTGTAAGACTGATGAATCACAGACCTGTACCCCTGAAACAAATAATACATTATATGTCAATTTAAAAAGAAAAGAAATTCCAAATTGCAGCATGAAATACTCAGGGTCACGTAACGGACTACTAGAAAATCCAGGATGCCCATGTCTACCTCAGGCCTGGTCCCAGAATCACTCTTTCTCTTTATCTCAGGCAACCCCTGCTCTCTGGCCAGGAGTAGTTCTTATTAAAGAGCATGGTTTTTATGAAGCAGGAGGATTAGAGAGAGTAGTGTCTTGAAAGCAACAGCTCCCATACCAACCAGTTTAGCCCTGGGCAAATCCCTGAACCCCTGAGCCTAGCTCCTGGGGATAATATGAATGCTTTGTAGGATAGGAGTGAGTACCTGGGACATGGGACATGGGTCTTTTGTTCATGGTCATCATCATGATTCATGGTAGGAAGAAGGCTTCAGAATCCCCCTTGAGACACCCAGCATGCCCACAGGGTAGTCCCCTGCTGGGCTTAATGTTGAGCAGGTCTAGGTCGGCTCTACTTGGCACAGATTTCTATTCCAGCTCCTACTGTTACTTGCTTCAAATACAATTGTCTCTTAGCCCAAAACTTACTGAAATTCAGCCTCTTTTATGCTTCATACACACTTGGGCCCCTTTTCTAACCAGTTATTGAATTGTACAATTCCCTGGGTCCCGTAGAGTCTGGCCCCCATGGGTTCCTCAGTCTGTATTAGAAGGTTATTTTTGGATCTTAGGATTTACTTCAATCCTTTTTGGGGAAAAAAAAAAAAGTATGATATTATTTGAAATTGTAACTTGCTTTGAGTTAAAGATTTCTGAAAGAGCATGATCATCTTAGCATCTAAGGCTTTTTTTCTGCTCTGTCTTAATAGAACGTAGAGGGGCAGCCTCTGTATGAGCCTGGCCATCTGTGATCAAAGGCCAGTGTCAAGAGAAGGTCCCTCCACTGCCAGCTCCACAACAGGAAGCCCTAGTTCAATTGTTCATTGCAACTTTGTGTCTAGATTTTGAGTTAGAATCATTAATGAGATAGCAAGGTCAGAGACCTGGAAAAACTACCCAGAAGATTCCAACCCAGATTCGAGTCCTAAGACTAACATACGGCTATATGAGAGCTAGCACGGGTGATCTCCAGGAACCTAGTTGGACCCATCATTGCACGAGTATCTCTGTTGCCTTGGCTTCAGGTTGCTGGTACAGAGCTGTGTTCTCTCATAAGTTCTGACCATTCTTGATAATTTAGAGCTGTCGACCATGAGCATCAACCATGAGTAAATCCCAGTACTTACTGCCATGTTTTCGAACATATTCTGTACCTCATCTCACTTCTTCGATTGCCTTGTGTCCTTCATCTCTTCTACTTGTGGTCAGGACCTCTGGTTTCTTTTCTTCTTCTTAGCAAAGATATCAGGATTACCTGGTTCAGTACTAAAACCTGTGCGAGAGATTATTAAGGAGGAAGGGCTTTGGGCTATTTTCTCCTGCCATTTTCAATGATAGGGTGTGTACAAGTTTTATAATATTATTAAGTGGCTGTTGTGTCAAGCCCAGGAAAATACAAGATGGGACATGCTGCTATCCGTTTAAACAAAATTGTAGGTCCATGGGACTGACTGCACACTCCTCCGACAGGTCTAAATAGATAAGAGCTTACTTGTTCAGCACAGGAAGATCATGCCTGAAAATAATGCCTGTATAAATGACTTGAAACTCAGTCCGCTAAGTCTGCATTTGTTTAATTTCAAGGTTCTTCAACTATACAGTTGAATTTTTGTTGAATAGGTCTGATGGCCTTTGAAAACTTACATACTTAGGAAATCACTGACTTTTTTATTTTTTTAAATATTCCCTTCCACTACATTCTATGAAGACTCCCTGTGTTCTCTGTAAATGTTCATGATCTCAGCAGACTGGTTGGACTAGGCCAGCATTCCAAACTAAAGTAGCTTGACGGATGTGCCATTCATAGACTCACAGGAGACTTGGGGAAGTTCAAAAAAGCTCTGTTTGTTTTGCCAACTCACAAGTCCATATATTTTGGCAGTGGTATCCAAAGTAAATGAAAATATTATCAGCCTTGTCTTTCTTCCTTGTCAAGATTTGTATGAAGTGTTTAAGGAACACTAAGAACCATAAGTCCTCTTAATTATTGTGGAGAAACAGTGAGGAGTGTCACAGATTACAGGTTAGAAAATAAAGCATGTTAGAAGTCATCTAGTCCAATCTCCCACCCAGTTTGGAATCCCTTTATTATAGGACATAGGGATCTCTCCAGCCTCTGCTGGAACACTTCCAGCAATGCGGAGCTCACCATCCCTCAAGAACTGCTTCCATTTTGTCATCTGCAATTACTAGAAAATTCCTCATTTGTGCCAGATATCTACATCCCTTACATTTTTATTTGTGACCTTATTTATGCCCTCTGGAATGAAAGAGAACAAGTTTCATCTCTTCTTCTCATAATAACCCATTAGCTCTCAAAAGACAGCTCTTCCGTGGGGCCTGTAAATCTTGCTTTCTCGGGATTTAACAGCTGGGTTCCGTCTATCACATAGATTCAGTGCTCTTCATGATCCTTGTTGGTCAGGCCTGCTCTTAACACGCAGCACTAAATGCTAGCGTCTCGATGTGATCTGAAGAGTAAAGAACAGAGGAAAGCTATAACCCCTTCCCTGCGTTAGACATGTCTTGGGGTAGCAAGAATTGTGCTAAGTTTCCCGGCCTCTGTGTCAGTGTCCTGACTCACCTTATTAAGCCAGCACTTTCCCATCCTGTCCTCACAAAGTGGACTTCTTTTAAGATTTTTAATCCATACAGGATTAAAAAATTTTGGATTTTTTAATCCACACAGGATTTGATGTCTATTTTTGTTAAAATGGATCTTTACATTTTACCCCATACTATCAGCCTGTGGTCATTCTTTGGGATCTTGATTCCCTCTCCTGAAGTATCTGACCAGCTTGCCACCCCCATTGTCTCCTAGTCAGATATAGAACTTAACTGTAACAGAGCAGACGACAGAAGCCACGGTCACATCACCAGACAACTTTCCATCAGGTTGAAGTTGACATTGATCTGTCATCCAGCTACTGGTCATTTAATTTTACTACATTCCAGATCCCGTTGTTTCATATTATTCAAAGTGTGACTTAAGAGATATCAGCTGCCTTGCTGGAATCCTGGGAT
This sequence comes from Mustela nivalis, assembly GCF_964662115.1. Taxonomy (NCBI): domain Eukaryota; kingdom Metazoa; phylum Chordata; class Mammalia; order Carnivora; family Mustelidae; genus Mustela; species Mustela nivalis. Next base: position 40,177,798 of record NC_139024.1, read on the forward strand.
GCTATTTCTGGTGCATTCTCTGAGCAGTAATCCTATCAAAACTAGAAATGAAGTTATTTTGGCATGACTTGTTCCTAATGAAGCTTGAATCATCTGCCACTTTCCTGTCTAGGCTCTGAGTGGGTGACAGTTTGCCGAGCCCGGAAAGATCAAATATACGGTTCAAATGGAAGTGCTGTTCAGAGACTTGGTTTTACTCATGAAGAGTATCAAAACTTCCAGAGAGCAGGTGGAAAGATTTCAGAGTGCCACATGCACATTTGAATTGAGTGACAGTGAAATGTCAGGGAAAAGTCTCCTGCATTATGTGTATACATCGTAAAAATGAAAAGAAAACCGTGGGGCGCCTGGCTGGCTCAGTCAGTGGAGCATGCGACTCTTGATCTCGGAGTGTGAGCTTGAGCCCCGCGTTGGATGTAGAGATGACTTAAAAATAAAATCTTCAGAAAAAAAAGAAAAAGAAAACCGAAAAAATAATAATACTGTGACTACGATTCTTGGAAAGTGGCTGATAAGACTGAGATATGATGTAAAAACAGAAAAGGAGGGGTGCCCGGGTGGTTCAGTCATTAAGCATCTGCCTTTGGCTCAGGTCATGATCCCAAGGTCCTGGGATCCAGCCCCGCGTCGGGCTCCCTGCTCGGCGGGAAGCCTGCTTCTCCCACTCCCACTCCCCCTACTTGTGTTCCCTCTCTTGATGTGTCTCTCTCTCTGTCAATTAAATAAATAAAATTAAAAAAAAAAAAAACAGAAAAGGAGGCAGGATATTAGAAAAACAAAAACTCTTGAGTTCCTGATGCCCACAGTGCCCCAAACCTCTATGAAAGAGAGGGTGTGTGCAGTAGGAAGGTAGTGGGGAGGCAACCCCATCCAGGCTAGGAGTCGAGAGCAGGGCTTCTAAGGGGAAATAGGTTTAAAATGGTTCCTTGATCATGGGATGGGTTTATAAATCCCACAGAATGAAACTCAGATTAAAAACACACACCAGGAGCGCCTGGGTGGCTCAGTGGGTTAAAGCCTCTGCCTGCAGCTCAGGTCATGATCTCAGGGTCCTGGGATCGAGTCCCGCATTGGGCTCTCTGCTCTGTCTCTGCTCTGCAGAGCAGAGAGCCTGCTTCCTCCTCCTCTCTCTCTGCCTGCCTCTCTGCCTACTTGTGATCTCTGTCTGTCAAATAAATAAATAAAATCTTTTAAAAAATAATAAATAATATTTATAAAAACACACACCAGGAGTGCTGTGAAGTGTGTAAACCTGGTGATTCACATACCTGTACCCCGGGGGTTAAAAATATATTATATGTTTATAAAAAATAAAAAATTATTTAAAACACACACACACACACCAGGGGCACCTGGGTGGCTCAGTGGGTTGAAGCCTCTGCCTTCTGCTCAGGTTATGGTCTCAGGGTCCTGGGATCGAGCCTCACATCGGGCTCTCTGCTTAGTGGGGAGCCTGTTTCCCCCTCTCTTTCTGCCTGCCTCTGCCTACTTGTGATCTCTCTCTCTCTCTCTCTGTCAAATAAATAAACAAATAAATTTTTTAAAAATAAATAAATAAAAATAAAAACACACCAAGAAGTGCTCACTTGGACAGCACATACACTACAACTAGAAGGATACAGACAGGGTTAGCATGACCCAGGTGCAAGGATGACACACAGGTTCATGAAGAAGTACCATGTAAAACATACACACACACACATACACACACACACACAGAGAAAGAGCTGCCTCAGAAACTCCCCCAGTGATGCTGAGCTCAGGTCACCTCCAACATCAGTCTTCCTTACCTTCTCTTTCTATTTCCCCGTTTTAGTCTTTCTCAGATACCAGGGTCCTGAGAAAGCCTTTCCAGGTCCTGCCATACGAGGACTGGGTTCTACAGGCAACAGCCCATGGACTCTGTCCCTCCAGCAACGTCCCTGTTTTCATAGAGCTGCACTTCAGTCCCTCAAGCTCCCTCTCTCCAGCACCAGGAATGACTGAATCCTGGAAAATACTGCTGTAGCGTTATTTTTGGCTCCCTTCCTTCCCGCCCTGTGTCTGCCTGCTCATCGACAGCCATTAACAGCTGTTAGAGGGGGCTTTCAATTGCCTGGCTTCTTGCTGAAGTGTTTTAACACCGGGTTTCTAAGAGCTCGGCTACGCTCTAGAGGTGAGAGAAAAATGGCAGAAGAGTTACATAAAGCCCCCTTCATTTGGGGAGCCAGGTTTCCTCCCCCCCCTTTTTTTTTTTGCAAGAAAAATAAGCCTCTGACAAGAGCTGTAGAGGCGCCGCCCAGCTGCATCCCTGTAGAGTCGATTCTGATGATCTCATGTGGCGGCCCTAGAGGCAGCCCTGTGCCATTAGCAGGAACACAGTCGAGGAGTTCCGATGTCTATGCATCGTTGACGTTGAGCATTTTCCCATTCCTACCCTCACTGAGCTGCTGGAGTTCTGGACTAGACACAGAGGAGGTAGCCTGACAGCACTGGTAGCCTGGTAGAAGATGCCAACAGGACCCCCTGAGGCCATGCACAAGCCTGTACCCCAATCAACGTCTTCCAGGAGCCCGCTGCTGCCAATGAGACTGCCGGCTGGCCCTCTCCATTGTTTACTTCCCTACGAAGGACGGATAAGTACAGTAGACATTTGGAAAGTTCTGAGCTCCTCGTAAATGTTAATCCATTGATCCTCACTAGCCCCAGAAGAGATGATGATGTTGTTCCTGATCAAGGATAAACCCTTCATGCCTACCAACACTTTACCACCTTTGGCTACTTCACTCCACGCCTCCTACCCCCAGCAGGGACTATCGCACAGTCCTGTCCCCATGTTTCAGACTAGAAAACAGGAAAGGCCTTGTTCAAATGTCTTCGACGTCAACACTTAGCCAGAATAATAGTTCAGTCTCCTAATCCCAGTGTTTTCTCAAAATAAGGGTATGTGTAGCACAACATGGAAGTGAGATGATCTCAAGTGACATATGAAGAACTTTTTTCAAAATCATTGTGTTTCTTTTAATATGTATTAGAAAAAGCATAACCTGAGATTTCACAGACAGTCTTGCTTAGGATAGATTTCTTTCTGAGCTAAATTTATTTAAGGAAGAAAGTGAGTTGCATTAAAGAAAATACTAAAAATTGTGACCGCGGGTCCCAAGTCTCTGTAGTTTAGGAAACACTTCATAATTCAGCACTTTTCCTTGCACAAGTGCAAGCACTCTTCCTTGTCCACAAGACAAAAATCTGTCTTGTACAATATCTACCCAAAGGAAGCCACAATGGCATCTTACTGAGAACACAGGGTCATGCCTATTTTCATAAGTTTTGTATAAAATACGGGAGTAGGCTTTTGCATTAAGTACATTTAGATGAAAACACTTCTTGTGTGTGTTTCTTTCCATCAACATTCTTGGTTATCTGATTTATGTATTATTTCAAAAACACCCTAGCTCTCCTGCTTGGGTCCCTAAGTATCTATACCACCTCCTCTCCTGTCTGTAGCCCTCCTAATGGCGAGGTTAGAGCATACTGCTCTACCTGACAACTGTCATGTTGCAGAATTTCTTCAGGACTAGCTAAGACGATTTGCACCTCTATATCAGTTTTCTGTAACCACATACCTCTCCCCACTCCTTTCCTTCTCCTGTTTCAGCTCAGTGAAGTTCCAGAGAAGACCTATTTGTTTGCTCTTGTGGGTATCCTTATAATTTAAATGTTCTTCCAGGGGTGCCTGGATGGCTCAGTGGGTTAAAGCCTCTGCCTTCAGCTCAGGTCATGATGCCAGGGTCCTGGGATCAAGCCCCGCCTCAGGCTCTCTGCTCAGCGGGGAGCCTGCTTCCTCCTCTCTCTCTGCCTGCCTCTCTGCCTACTTGTGATCTCTGTCTGTCAAATAAATAAATAAAATCTTTAAAAAAAAAAAGTTCTTCCAAAGAATGGTTATGGAGGACAATGGGTTTGATAACAATAACCCCAACTTCTGTTGCTAAAATTGTAGGAGACAGAGGGGATATATGGCATGAGATGAGCCAGGACAAGTCAGTTGAGCCCAATTCTGAAGAGCCTTGAATGCCAATGTGAAAGGGGCCTGTTTTTTAATGCTGCAGGAAGCGGGGAAATAAAGTGATTGTCACTGAGAAGATTAGTCAGGCAACAATACAAAGGAAGAATCGGGGAGAAAGAGACAATGGCCAGGTTGTTACAGTGGTCTAAGCAAAAAGTAAGAAGGCCATGAAGGAAGTTATGTTTGTTTGAAAAGAAAGATACAGATGCCTTTTAAAGACTGAAGAGTAACAGAAAAGTCTTAAAGTTGTATCATGATTTTCAAGCAGACGTCATTGACGAAATTGTTGATTATCTATTTCTTCTAGATCAGTGCTATTCAGTAACATTTTCTATGATGATAAAAATGTTTTCCTACATGGTCCAATATGATAGCCACTAGCCACATGTGACTACTGAGCATTTGCAATGTGGCTAGTGTGACTAATCAGTGTGAATTTTCTAATCGTATTTAATTTTAATTAATTGTAATGTAAATAGCCACACGTGGTTAGTGACCATCATGTTGGACTAACCACCCTAGTGCAGGCCTTGAGTACAAGGGCCAGCTATCTCGCCTGACTTGTTTGCCATTCTGTCCCTAGAGCTTGTATTGTCTGTCACATAGTAGGTACTTAATAAATATTTGTTAAGTGAAAGAATAAAAAGAAACCTTATGAAGCAGAGGCAAAAATTATGTCCTGTTCGAATCAATATGCTCCTTTATGGAGAATTTTGGCCCCCACACAAAAGAGGAGGTTGGAGATTTCCCACACACATTTAGAACATTTCCCAAATGTTTAAACTGAAGCTCTCAGCTTGTGCAAGTGGAATAAAATCAAGGCAAGGGGATAGATGAAAGTCAGCCATGTGGTGGGAAAACCCAAGCCCAAGGTCTGTTCTTTCGGTCCCTAACTTCTTGGTTTTCGTTTCTGGCTATTGTAGAAATTGATAGCACCCAGCCTCTTCTTGAAATATGTGAGGGTAATGATCAGCATGAAAAAATGTCTTTTATGAGGAATGATGAAAAGAAAATGTGTTAGAGTGGCTTGGTTACATGGCTGTAGAAATACAGGGAGGTCTACACGTGATCTGGAGTGAGGGGCTCAGGAACTTAAGCCCCATGACCTTGGGCAAGTTGTTTAAGCTCTCCAAACCACAGTTTCATAGAAAATGAGAAAAGGAATCATAAACACTTCACTTACCAAGCTGTTGGGAGGAAGAAATGATATAATAATAGGAAAATTCATGGTTCATAATCCATAAAGTTCCATTCAGAGGTTTATTTTAATTCACACAGACTGGAGTTATATCTAAATGTATGTTGGAGAGACACAGTTATATTAAAATATAATTCTGATACGTGCCTTCTAGAAAATGAAAAATAAGAAGTCCTCAAATTCCAGCTACCTATATCCAAAACAAAATCTAAACAATCCCAAAAAAGACTTTTATTTCTCTTAACATTAAAAAAAAAAATTCTGGAAAAGCTGATCCCACAACCTCCTTCCAATAGCTTATTATGACTCAGTAGTGCTTGTTGCCAGGAATTTCTTTGTCTTTCCACCATCTCCCTGCCCTTTTAGATTCAGTGGCTGCGACCCCTTCCCCATCTGCCCGGGACCACCTCCCACTTGTCACTGCTCCCCTTCATACCCTTATCTTATCTCCTCTGCTCTGTGCTTCCATCACCTGCCTCAGGCCCCCTTGTCTTAGCATTAAATGTTAGGCCCTTTTCTTCTCTTTCTTCAAACTCACAACTTCCGCAGTACCTGTAGCCATCTATTAGGAAATGCCTCTAGGCGCCTGGGTGGCTCAGTCGGTTCAGCAGCTGCCTTCAGCTCAGGTCATGATCTCAAGGTCCTGCAATCCAGTCCCACATCGGGCTCCTTGCTCAGGGGGAGTCTGTTTCTCCCTCTCCTTCTGCCCCGCCCCTCCCAACTCGTGCTCACTCTCTCTCAAATAAATAAAATCTAGGAAGGAAGGGAAGGGAAAAGGAAAGGAGAAACCTCTCCAGCAACCCAAATCTCCCAGGACCACCAGTTTACCTCCCTCACGCCTCATTTCCCTTTCTTTACTCTCCATGATGGTAGCAAAGAACTAGTCATCACTCCACATGTACGGACCATCCACAGACAGAGCTCTGTGTAACCCTGTCAAATAACATCACACCGGCTTAGGTGTTCCATGTAGGTAACCACTACTTCCAGAAAGTTTCAAAACTTGGCCTGTATGTCATAATCTGTTCCCCAAATCCAGCATTGTAAGGAGATTCCTGTTGAAGATAGTTACTCAGTTGCCACTAGAATTACTTTCTCGTAGTGCATAAATCCCATTTCTTTTTCCTAATTATGACCACTTTTCTGGTCTTTTGACATTTTTTTTTCCAGAGTTGAACATTCTTATTAAAATAAAGGACCATACCTGTGCACAATCCAAATAATTGCTAATCAGTTCAGGGAACATGAGTCTGTTTTCAGGTTTTGCCTGAAAACTCCCCCACTGACAACATATTCTCTTTCTAACCAGATTCAAAGACAGGAATCTCTAGAGATCCTATTGGTTTTCATCATACATAAGATTAAATAATCATTTAATTCTTATATTTGGGGATCTATCTTTTCTTCTTTTTTTCTTTCCAAATATTTTCTTTCCGAAATATTGACATCTAATTAAGCCTCACCAAAATGTACACCATTTGCCACCTTTAAACTTTTATTCTAATTCAAATGTCTCTTTATGGCTAGTATGTGGAAAAATAAGGCCACCCTAACCCCAGTGATTGGTAAAAATACTGAAAATTCAGCCCTCCTTATGGTGAGACTAAGTTCATTGCTGGCTAGTCAATAGTATGACAACTGATTGCATTGGTAAAAGGGTAAAGTGGTAAGTATACTGAAATTATACATTGAAAATAATGTATTTTAAAATCCTGTTATATTCAGAAATATAAGTTTTACAGACTTAACATAGAAGATAAAGCAGCAGAACAAGCTCAAGACTTAAGACCTTCTAATGGAAGCCAGTAGGGTTCTACAAATGCATAGTTAGGTGATCACACTACCCAAGACCTGGGTTCACAGGCATGTGTCCTCAGGGCTGAAAAGCAGCAGAGAAAATCACACCTGGTCCTTCTTTTCCCTCCAGAGGGTTGCTGATCAGACTTGAAACCGTGGTAGTAAGGATTAACCCCTGTAGTCTAGCTGTGTTCCCAGACCCACCACTGGGAACAGACTAATCAGATGATTATATTCATAATAATCCATCAATTAAGGTCCTTATGAAGAAGTTGTGTATAAAAGTCCTGCATACAACCAAATATAAGCCCACGTTCATTCAGAAGACCAGGTGCACTTTTCACTTTTCATTTTACTAAAGCTGGGAGTCGGTGGGAGTCCTCCCCTGAAACACTCAGATTCTTTTTTTAATATGCAAGTTACATGACTGTAAAAAGAGTCTTTGTTTCACATTTGCACTACTTGAAACATTTCCATTGTCTCATGCATTGGTCTATGTAGATGCAGATTGTATTTTTGGTGGTCCATTGTCTGAGGAAAGAAAGCTAGGATGGGCAGTCTGGATAAATTGCATTCCCAGAGTTTCTTAAGAAATTAGTTGTTTGAGGGTGCCTGGGTGCCACAGTCTGTTAAGTGTCTGCCTTTGACTTAAGTTGTGATCTCGGGGTCCTGGGATCGAGCCCCACATCCCTGTTCAGTGGGGAGTCTGCTTCTCCCTCTCCCTGCTTGTGCATGCACACACTCTCTCTCTCTCAAATAAATAAATAAAATCTTAAAAAAAAAAAAAAAAGAAATTAGTTGTTTGAATTTAAAGTGTGTTTTTTTCTATAAATAGGTTATAAATCATGATTACTTTCCTAAATCTGCTCCCAAATCTTACATCTGTATCACCTTTCATTTTTTAAAACTTATTCAATGACCAGATATTTATCATCATGCAAAGAGAGAAAGAAAGTAATCCTTTAGGAATAAGTGAAGGGCTATGAAAGTACAAGGGAACAGAAGATCATTCTAAGGAGAGAGGACATCATGGAGGAGAGGAGGTACAGGTGGGATATCCAGGGGTGGGAAAAGGCCACCTAGGGCCAGTGTCCTCCCCTCCCCCATTATATGCCTGTAGCACCTTCTCTGTATTTCTGTCACAGCACCTATGGGATCGTATGGTAATTGAATCATTGCTTGTCTGTCCCCTCATCTAGACAATAAGATCCTTGAGTCAGATTTCTATGTGGTGGAGGTGATATTTTCAGTCTGCAAATCGACCATCTAGAACAATGCCAACATGATAGCCAGTTGGTTAATGTTTGTCAAATAAATGAAGGGCATCCTTTAGCAAAGTTCTGGAGGCAGAAAAATGTGTGGCATGTATTAGATGGGAAAGAGAGGGAGGAATGTAACGGAGTCTGGAGGCCAACAAAAAGGATTTCACAGGATTCTAGTTCTGGGGTCCTTTTTTTCAGGCAAACCTAAGTTCTATTCATTTTGTATTTTTTAATGGGAAAATATTTTTGGAGTTCCAGCTAAGGAGCCCATCTTCTCCCAGTCTCAGGGATGCATGAGCTTCCTCTGTGGAGGGATAGAAATCTCTATGGATGGGTTTTAAGGAGCCAGTGGGATCGACTCCAGCAACCACCACGGGTGTTCACAACTGGAGAACAAAGGGCGAGCCTTCCTGAGGACTTGTCTGCCGTTCACTTTTAAGCACAGCTTATTCACAAAGTGGGGGCTGTTTTGTAAGTCAGGGGCAGCATGTGTTTCATAAAAGCCCTTTCAGGGGGATCCTGGGTGGCTCGGTTAAAGCCTCTGCCTTCAGCTCAGGTCATGATCCCAGGGTCCTGGGATCGAGCCCCACATTAGGCTCTCTGCTCAGCAGGGGGCCTGCTCCCTCTTCTCTCTCTGTCTGCCTCTCTGCCTACTTATGATCTCTCTCTCTGTCAAATAAATAAATAAAATACTTTAAAAAAAATTTTTTAAAAAAGCCCTTTGAGTATTTGGTTCTCTTTATTTCTGCCACTTATACAAACATACATGGAAATGGTCCTTTATTTTTTCTTTGCATTATCAATTTTTCCTCTCCCTCCTCCCTTTTAAATTCTTAATGTTTTTATGTTTATTTTGCATTTTTTTTATGCTAACACAATCCAGCCAGTAAATTTCCACATGGCCCTCGCCCCAACTGATGGCCAGCGACCTTGAACGAGGGCCTGGGCAGCCTTCTTTGGCTGGCCTCAGCGTCCGCTCCCTAGGCTTCGGGTTTGCCACTACACTTCTCACAAGAGTGAGAAACCTATGGTTAATTACGGTGCATGAATGGGAGATACTCCTGGACTTATTTGCATGCATTACTTGCTGGTAGTTTCTCTGTTGAGGTCTCTCCATCCTTGTTTTTACAGAGCTCTTGGCAGGGTTTCTGCAGTTGGTGTGTGAATTTTTATGATCTGTTGCATGTTATTCATGCAATTTCCTGCCCTGTAATGGTATCAGTTTTCCAGACACAGAGGAATACAGACTAAAACCCGGGAGCCTGCATTAGCATAAAATGTCCCAGTTCTGTCAGTTTGATTAATTTGTCTCTTTGTCTCCACTCTATATGATAAGTGCTATTAATGGTTGCAACACTTCATATGTCAAAGTCTTTCTTCCTAATGACTTGAAAATGCGGTTTATTTCCCCCCTTTTTGTATTATTTTCCTCATTTAGCATTCCACTCAAGTATAGATTTATGCCATGCTCTTTCATTATCTTACTGGTTGCAGCACTGGAGTGATTACATATGGTGTAGAGTACGCGTAAAGATGTGATCCCAGGGGCAGCAGCTGCTGATGCAAGCTGAAAATAGATCCAGCATACGCTCAGCACTTTTCCCAGAGGCCTTTTATTTATTAGGAACAGTCTTGGTACAGGACAGCTTGGATCCTCATTTAGCAAGATGACTTTTTTGCCTTTCGGAACACTGCAGTGACTTTGCTCTATTTACTGACGCTGCTGTGTAATTATTTCTTTAACCGCCTTGTATCTTAGCCTTGACTTAACAGAAATTGTAATATAATCTCGATATATAATGAACTCAAGAAGCGACAGGCTCCATTTGAAGTAATGGAGCTTGACAGATCTAAGGTTTAAATTAAATAATCCTATTTGTAAGACAGCATTTGTACATGGTACGCTGCTTTAAAATGAATTTCTATTCTTCTCTAGCACTTCTTACACTGTTTTCGGTATTCTTCCCATCAAAAGGACTTTTTCCAGAAAGAAGCGCATCACAAAGCCAAGGGCTCTTTCATAAGGAAAAGAATCAAATGAAATTATTTTACCCATTTCGATCACTGAACTGGAACCGGCATCATTAATGATTCGTGATGGGTACTTATTAATCTAGGCTGGCAAATCCAGACAGCTCAGACTGTTCTGTCAGCACAGAACATCTGTGATATAAATATAATGGAATTCAGGATTAAGATAATAGCGAACTTTCTGCACATGTTTTAGGTTCAGGTAGGTATTTTTTATCATAATTGTGAGAAGTCCTAATAACAAGTGTATGTATTTATTTTCTAAATATATCCAAGCAGAACCCTCATTTCATGATGTCATTCTTCTCTTTGAGAGGTGTACATTCAACAGGAAAAGGAGGAAGTTCATCGTATATCTTAACAGATAGCATCAAGATAGTGATTCCTCCGTGTGTGATAAAACTGTGCAAATTGCAAAAACAAGAAGTAAGAACATTAAAAGTTTCCGGGCAAATGACAGTCTGAGAATAATGCTATCTATTGGCAGAACCTAGTCCTGTGATGAGAAAGCCTTGAAGAGAAATGAATTTATAAATAGAACAGACCTCTTTATGGTAAAGTAACAAATAAAGGAGGCAAGTTAGTAAATTTCCTTTTTCTTTTTTGGTGTGTGATTTTACCTGCTCTGAACAGAGAAGGCATCAGAGAAGAGAGTGGGCGATTCCCTCCGTAAATTTGTTGTTGCCCTCAGATAGCACAATGGGTTCTATTTGGTAACAGAGATTTTATTAATTCCATAATCAAATGAGAGTCACATGGGGTTAAACCCATCATTTCCTGCTGGGTCAGGTTAAAAATTAAAGCAGTAATTCATGATAAATAAAGTGTGGGGGAAAAAAAAAAGAAAGAGTGATTGTCTCATTTTAGTGGGTATATATGACGCACAATGTTGTAGAAAGAGCAGTAATCCAAACCACTCCTAAAATAAGCAAACTAAGGAGCACTTCCCTGAGTCGAAGAGAACCCCCCCCCCACCCTGCCTTTCCTGCCCACACGCACAATTGCATGAAAAAGCGTTAGACCATAGCATTTATCAAGTTGATCATCGTGGTTCATATAGTCTCTCAAGTTTGTTTGGGAGTTTCGACTGCTAATAGCCTGTGTGTGTAATGAAAGCAGCAGCCTTCACCCTGCCCCAGAGATGCCCTCGGTACGAACAGAACAGAAGACAAGGGAGAGCTCGCCTGCGGCTCATGCGCCTGCTTTCCTACTCTTTTTATTTTGTCTTCCTTTCTTCCTCTCCTGTCCTGCTTCCCGCTCTCACATACAAAGAGCACCCAAGCTTATTCTGCAGGCTCATCCCTAATTACCGTCGTCGTGACACAAAATGTTATAGCCGATTTCATTCTCTGTCTTGTGGCCTCAGAACAGTGGGTGATCTTGCTTGCTATAGGAGAAGTGATACTCAGGCATGACAGGATGAATTAAGGAGGGGGACTAAGTATTAACTCTTAATTCCCTAGCTCTTGTGGTTCTAAATTAGATTCGGTGTCATTATAACTGGGAGAATGTGAGCATTGTATGGGTATGTGTCTGTGTCTGTCACTGGAATCATGTTTGATCAATTGAATTGACCTTGGTTTTCTGGTGAAACACATCAAGTATATTATGAAACAAGCAGCCCAAATAAAGAAGAACATTTCACATATCTTGTCAAATATTTCACTGGGACCTCTAAAACTTGGTATTTCCCTTCTGCCACTAGATCTGAAATGAGAACAAAAGCACTTCATTTTTGATAAATGAGACTTGATTTTCCTTTGAAACCTCTTCATTTCCAAGATGCCTTATGAGAGTTATCACAGTTTGGGCTAAGTTTCCCAGTAAATGATGTCGACTCTGAAGAAGGCTCTCAGGGTCAATTATTTAGCAAATGGTCTGTAAACCAAAGGCTAAAGGAAGAACTACATTATCAGATAAGAGCCAAGCAAAGAAAGAAGAAACAAAATCTATTGAGCACGTGTTGTGTACCAAGTGAATACAAAGATAATTTGAGCAGAATAACAAAGATCTTAGGATCAAGAGGGGAATAAAAAATCAATGGACTTACAGAGTTGGGTTTTTTTTAATACTATGGAATACTGTGTTCCATTATAAACATTTGTAGAGGTATTTGAATAGAAGACAGAAAAGGGGGGAAAGACTGAAGAGAGGGGTAACAGAGTTCTTAGTCTGTCTAAAGAAGTAAGAATAAAGTGGAAGAATTTCAGCCCCTAAGGACAGAACCAAATCAGCTGGGTTTAATACCAAGATAGTTGCTAGTAAGTAGAAATATAATATTCATTTTTGTTCCTGAATTCTGTTAGCAATTTCTCCCTCTTCACATTCTTTGGGAAATGGAGAAGTCTGCATCTAAAGCTTTACTTGGCTTTCAGTCCAAGGTCTGCCTCACCCAGGAAACCTCATCAGGAAGCCCAAAATCAATGGAATTTTTTTTCAATGGCTAACACAAGCCAGTTCTGAGCCCGATTTAAAATTCACGATATAAATTCATCCTGGCTTGCTGCAGCTACGAGTGTACTCTATTTTCTATTGCTGACTCTTCCAGTAAAACATACATCCACTCCACTTTCCACACTTCAGATTTCAAGTGGAAGAGAGCTGTTGGAAGGCCTCCTCTCAAAACTGACTTACTGGACCTTGTAGAACCTGCTTGAGGAGCTTCCACGAGTATAGATGTGCATGTGCTTACTTTTTGAAAATGATCTTTGATCCAAGAAAATTACAGCGTTAGTATTTACGGGCACGCAATTATGCAGTGGGCTTTCTGAAGGTCCTGTTGTAAACAAGCTGGAGCTCCTGTCCCTCTAGTTTGGGTTATACTCTGTTCTACTAAAAAGATACATATGCTTCATTAAGCCAAGATTTATTAGCAAGGCCATCAGGTGATAATGGAACAGTAATTTTTACATATCAACTTTGACTTGGTGCCCTTAATTGGCAGCAAGGAGAAATATTAAAAGATCTTGCTAACGCAGCATGATGCATGGGAATTAAGAACATCAGGGAGTTATTTTTTTCTTCTATGATATATTGGGAATCATAAAACCTTGGTCTTAAAATTCATCTGACCCAGCACTAAAGAAATAGGCTATATTTTATCTTTCAGATAGCCTTCATGTCTAATATTGTGATGCTGATGAGGATTTTAAAAAATAACCTTTACTGAGCATTCACTATGTGCCAGGCACTGTTCCATGCATTTTTTTTACATGCTTAACTCATTGACTGTCTGGGATTGTTGTTGTTATTATTATTATTATTAATCTCCATATGATGAGGAAACTGAGGCAAGAAAGGTTAATTAATTTGTACCAAGGTCAACACCTAAGTTAAGGAGCCTGGATAGAAGGCAGCCTGACTCCCCTATTCTTTTTTTTTTTTTTCTTTAAAGATTTTTATTTATTTATTTGACAGAGTGAGAGATCACAAGTACGCAGAGCAGCAGGCAGAGAGAGAGGAGGAAGCGCCCCCCCCCCCCCCCCCCCCCGCTGAGCAGAGAGCCCGACACAGGGCTCGATCCTAGGACCCTGAGATCATGACCTGAGCCGAAGGCAGAGGCTTAACCCACTGAGCCACCCAGGTGCCCCCTGACTCCCATATTCTTAACCTCTTGCCTCAGAGATGATAGTAATACTCATTAAAGATGCAGTTCTCTGTGGGTTTTGGGGGGGGTTCTAAGTTGCTTTTTTATTTATTAATTCTAGAGAGTGAGAACAAGCAGGGGGAGGAGCAGGGGGAGGACAACAAGCAGACCCTGCACTGAGCTAAAGCCCAGCATGGGGCTCAAGCCCACACCCCGAGATCCTCACCTGAGCCAAAATCAAGAGTCAGGTGCTTAACCGAATGAGCGACTCAGGCACCCCAGGGGTCTGTGTTTTAAACGGGTGGGGAAATGAGGCCCAGGGTGCCACAGCAGTCAGCTGTAGCTTGGAGACAGCCCCATCTCCACCTTTCCTTCAGGGTTTTCCTGTGCCACACAGACGTCACCATGAGCTTAGCAAGAGAAATGTGCCTTCATGCAAGAAAGAACAAGAAAGAGCCTGAAAAAATTGAAGTGTAAAATGATAGCACGAGAAAACACCTGAAATCTGAAATAAATTTTCATTCTTCTTCTTTCTATCCATCAATGATCCCTGAGCTCATGCTGCTTGGTCAAATAAAGACCTTAATATCTAGGTCATCTTGACTTACGTAAGGACATGATTTTTCTCTGGGGCCTCGGTTTTGAGGCACAAGGTATAAGACATGTCTAAGAAAACAGCTATACAGATTTTTATAATAACCCAGTGTGGTAGGTAGAATAACGGGCCCCGGAAGATGTCCATGTCCTGATCCCCCAAAATCAATGAATATGTTACCTTACGTGGAAAAAGGGAATTTGCTGAAGTAATTAAGTGAAGGACTGAGATGGAGAGATGACCCTGGGTTTTCTAGTTGGGTGCAATGAGATCCTAAGAGTTCTTGTAAGAGGGAAACAGGACGGTCAGTCTCCAGAGGTCCACTTTGAAGTCTGAGGTCCCCTTGAGTGATGATGGAAGAGGCTTCTAGAGACCCAGGCAGGCTCTGGCCACAAAACTAGTCAGTTGATCCGCAATTATCATAAAAATCAATGAACAGGGCCTGGGAGGAAGGTTGCCTTTTCCCCATCTCTGAGCATAGCGATTTTTTTTTTTTTAAGATTTTTATTTATTTACTTGAGGGAGAATGAGTGAGAGAGAGATGAGAGAGGAGAAGGTCAGAGGGAGAAGCAGACTCCCCAAGGAGCTGGGAGCCTGATGCGGGACTCGATCCTGGAAGTCTGGGATCATGACCTGAGCCGAAGGCAGTTGCCCAACCAACTGAGCCACCCAGGCGCCCAGCATAGCGATTTTTAACAAGTCATTTTGTTTTATGAGTTCATCTATCTTCCATTCATCTTTACTTTAAAATAAAACAGACTTCTCACATTCTATAGGAACTATCACCTCTCTCTCATTGGCCAGGCCAGAATGAATTATTGGGCACGTTTGCTGTTCTTAAAATTTCTACATCATGCCGTGGCTAAAACAAGTGACTGGCCTCCGTGGCTGCCTTCCTTTAAAGAAAGCTCAAGGCCACAGAATTCAGAGCCACATCCTCCTTAATAATTTATGACTCTGAATCCCAGACTACCTTGGTTATGCCTCTCAGCCTTTACACAGTCCCCATCCTGTCAGTCATGTGGTGAAGTGTCCCAGATGACTCTAACTGGAAGCCCCTTTTCACCAGTGTTGTACCCAGGCTCTGGCCTCCGTTGGTTGGTTAGAAGCAGTGGGCCCCCTTGAATCTGACTCTCAGTCTGTGCTCTCACACATCCACAGCTCAGCTTCCTCCCGGCCTTCCTACTCTGTCTAAACCTCCCTTCCACGGTCACGATCCATTCTCCGCCCACAGCTGGCACCTGCCTGGACTGCGTTGACCAACCTGTGCCCCTGCACAGGTCGTCCCCCAGCTGTGGCTAGATTCATCTCCCCAGTATTCCTGCTCGGCAGACCCCGGTGGCTCTCGATTGCTGGCCAGCCTCCTCGGTGTGACCTAGGCTGACTGTGCTGCCCGTGCCCCTGCTCACATGTCTACTGTCACCTGTGGCCACCCCAGCACCCCACCAGAGCTGAACTCCTGTCTCACCGCCCGGGGTGCCAGACTCGCTCATGGGTCTGTGTATTTACCTTTTCTCCCACGTGCAGCACCGGTGCCCACACAGTACCTGTCTAATCCTCCCTCGGGCCTCCCCTTCTGTCTTACTTCGTCTGACGTAGGTGCCCCTTCCGTCCTCACCCGGTCTCCCCCCAGTGCGGCTCTTATACGGTGTTGTCATTACCTGTCAACTCGTCTCTGGCCCAACAGCCTAGCACATCCCAGGCGAGGCACCCTTTCTTCCTTATTCGTTGTTTTATCTTCCCAGCACCTAAGACTAGGGAACCATGGGAGGTAGTCAGTCCTTGCTTGTTAAGGGAATAAAGCAAGCTGCACCCTACTACTGCAAAGGTGGTCCCCAGTAGCACCCTGGAGAGGGAGTCCCCAGTGGGGGGGGGGGGGGATGCCTGGTCTCACTGCCTCCAACTGGATGACCCTGGTTGCTCAGCGTGCAAAGCCAACCCAGCTAAGCACTGTCGTAGAACTGGGATCCGCTGGTCTCTACATGAGGCTGCACGCTTGCCATTTTGATGCATTTGCTCCCAGGTCACCGTGGAGTGAAAGGGAACTACAATGACTAGGGAAGGCAGCTCTAAAGTGCTAGTAATTGCTGACAGTTCTTAGAGTCATATGATGATCCACAACAAACAAGAACAGCCGGAATAGCCTTTCGGGTCTGCATTCAGTATAATCAGGTGAAGATTTTTTCTATGTGAGGGGCACCTGGCTGGCTCAGTGGGTTAAAGCCTCTGCCTTCGGCTCCGGTCTTGATCCCGGGGTCCTGGAATGGAGCCCCGCATCGGGCTTTCTGCTCGGTGGTGAGCCTGCTTTCCCCCTCTCTCTGCCTGGCTCTCTGCCTACTTGTGATCTCTGTCAAATAAATAAATAAAAATCTTTAAAAAAAAAAAAGATTTTTTCTATGTGATGAACAAATAAGAGGTCCTAAATGCCCTCCCCCAACACACAAAAAAGTACACCATTCAGATTCTACATATATTTTTTGAGGCAATTTGCTTCTCTTTGCCTTGTTCTCTTCCTATGACGTGCCCTACAACCCAACTCTGTATAAGTATCTTGTGTTCTTGTGCTCCCTCTCCTGGTCTTTTCTGTCCTTCGGTAAAGACGGTGTTCCTAGCACTGCACACCCCCCAGGTGGGGGCTTGGCAGGTTCACAAAGAAGCTCAGAGCGCTGCAGGGTTTGTTGTAAGATCCATAGGGGACCAGCAACAGATTCACTTCCTTGTTGTTTGCAGTCCAGCCGGACTACGTGAAAAAGGGCCATCCTGGCACGGAAGAGAAACGTGCCTGGCATCCTTTTTGAGACATGAAATGCTCTCCAGAAAGAAAGAAAAAAAAATTATAATAAAAAGCACTTATAGTACATTTTGGAAAATAGTCCTCCCTGGAGATGTACAGATGCTTGGAAGATGTGCCCTATCAGTTAGCTGTGCTAATTACCTAATTATCTGGTCAGGTGCAATAAAAACCCCTTTGACATTCTGTGCCTTCCATATGCAGCTCAAGTGTTCTGGTATCTGCTCCTTGACCGTGGTGAGGGGCGCACCATACTCTCCTCCCATTATGAGTAAGAATGTGGCATGGTCTCCACAGCTGGCTCGGGGGGTGCTTTGCGTCGGGGTCACGAAGCCTGGAATAGGGCAGTGCGAGGTCCTGCCACAGAAATAGCGGGATGACACTCCCTGCTGAGGGCAACCGGACTTCACCTGGCCTCCTTGGTTCCGCCGGAGCAGCTTCTGAGCTCTGACCCTGCCCACTTCTTTCTCCGATTGTGGTCACTTCTGAGACCTTTCATAATTTTACCCGCTTACCTTGGTTTTTTTTTTTTTCCCCCATTTGACTTTCTGAAATAGCATCCCGGAGAAGTATGTCATTTCTCCTACTTTAGTGTAAAAGAGGATTTTGATTTTGCTTTTTCTCAAGCCCATCTGGAAGAGCGCACACCCCCAAATCTAAATTTCTGAGATTCTAACTTAACATGCTCGGGAAGAAGCCATTTTGCTCAACCACTTAACATACCCAGCCTTCGTTTCCAGACCAGCTCCTGGCTTCCTGCTGTCCTGAGGGATGGTGGCTGCGTCCTTTCCTGAAGCCCCATCTGTTTTGCCCTAAGGTTTTCTTCTGTGGACTATCAGCTTCTTCCTAGTGGATCATTTCTTTTTCTCCCGTGGTGCTTCTTCCTTTTATGGGGTACATTTGAAGTTTCATTTAGATGGGGTGGTGAGGACTGGTTGGTCTTGGGTAGAGAAGACTGTTAAATCCTAGGTGTTTATGGAAGGTCCTTTACTAGAAGACCACGAGACTGTAACAGAACCGCAATATCTGGAGGGCAAAGATTGACTCGCAGGGGTCTTGGGCTCTCCTGTCTTCCAGCCTGCTCCCATCCAAGCTTAGTGCCCTTCGACAGCCCATGCTCACCCCTCTTCTCTCAAAGCCTGAGGCACGGGATTCTCAACTGTATAGAGTTTTTAACACTTACTTGTTCTCTAGCTGTGGATAGCCCATGGTGAGCTTCTCCACAGTAAACCTATACTGTTTGCTTCTTCCAAATTTACCTCAGTGCCCAACAAGGTAAATGATCAAATGTTTTGGGGTTGCTGATTGAGTAGTATCTTGTTTGTCCGAGAAACATAGTCTGTACACAAAAACGGCTCCAACACTTCTCTGTGATCTAACGATTTCCTCTTAATTAAACTTTTTTGAATACTGTTTCATCTCACTGGCATGGAAATGTCACCTTTTGCTCATCCTTTTTCAATGTGTGATGTTGTTGAATTCTACAAAAAGTAACCAACTCAGGGCGTCTGGGTGGCTCAGTGGGTTAAAGCCTCTGCCTTCGGCTCAGGTCATGATCCCAGGGTCCTGGGATCGAGCCCCACATCAGGCTTTCTGCTCAGTGGGGAGCCTGCTTCCCCTTCTCTCTCTCTATGCCTGCCTCTTTGCCTAATTCTGATCTCTCCCTCTCTGTCAAATAAATAAATAGAGTCTTTAAAAAAAAAAAAAAGCCAGTCACAATGGAACATTTAGATAACAGTGCAAAATAGCTCTTATGTGAGGAAATGCCAGGACTGGGTATCTATAAACAGCAGCTATTGTCCAAGTTGGGAATAGGGTCCAGTTAAATCACCACCTCCTTTGCAAGGTTTTCTTGTGGCCCTTGCATTCCATATTGATGGACACCCCCGACACCGGTCCAGGTACAGCTGGAATTGGCAAAATGAAGTAAAGAAAGCATCTAGGCAGGGAGCACAGCCTGAGCAAATGCTAGAAGACAGGAGAAAGGCTGCAGTCTGGCTCAAGAAAACAACTGGAAATGAGATGGCAAAGGGCATCAGTCTGGGGGACACTGGGAAGCCAGAGAAGAGCGTGAAGTTTGCTCTCTAAAGCAGGGACTTGCTGCTTGAAATATAGTCATAGTCTGTGTCGGGAACATTCCCCTAAAGACTGTCCAGGGCAATCCCGAGAGATCATGGAGGTACAGGGGAGAGGAAAAATGGTATCAACAGAGAGAAGGAGAGATGTTTGTTGTTGTTGTTGTTGTTGTTGTTGTTGTTTTGCTTTGAGTCTCGGTACTTTTGCCACAGTGGTGACCTAAAGATTCTTAAGCCTCCTACGCTTGTTAAAGAAAGAAATGACGGGGCCATCCAGGCACCTGCTCGCTTCGTTGGGGCTTTCAGAGCTACACCACTCTGGAAGGCTGCTGGCAATGTGTTGTGGATGGGCTCTACATTCCTCCCTCCATGAGCCAAATCGTCCTGAGGCAGTAATGCCAGCAAACTGGAGGGCTTGTTTTCTAGAACGGTTTGCTGGTCAGAAGACTTCCGACATCAGTGACTAGAGTTCCATCAAAATGCTGGAATACCCCCGGAATTGTAGATGCCTTACCTCACATCTTTAAAGGTGTGCTCGGGAGTGGTTTGATTCACTCAAACCAAGAACGCCTGGTGTTCTGGAGATGTGGTATTTGTCAAAAACCAAGAGTGTGTTTTCAGAATGTTTGGATATGTTTATTTTTAGTAGAAAAGGTGTTTTCCTAGTTAGGAGCTGTAAGCAAAGAGGTCTTTCATAACCGTTCCTAGCCGCATTCAAAATAGATGCCCCAGAACAGAATCCACTGCCCCTTCTGTGACTTCTTTCCTTTTCTCGCCATCCCCCAAGTCAGCATGGAAAGTGTGTTTCAGCCCCACAGAGACTGGAAACAACCAACCTGACGTTGGGAATTTCTGGCTCCCCTGCTTCAGCAGCCGGGCTGCCAGAGATGACTCCATTGTCAAAAACAGCACCGTGCCCTCATGCCCCAGCGGTCTGAAGTCTCAAACACACCACTCGTCTCAGCAATGACCTGCTCCCTGTCCTCTTGGACGTCATTGGCCAGCCTGGCAAGCCTGCATCCCAGGAAGGGCTGTGGAAGGCTGCAGGGCGAAAGCCCAACCAATTGGCCCAAACCTGCAACCATGGCCACACAGATGGCCTGACTCGCTTCCTCTCTATTCCCTTCCCTTATGACAGGAATCGCCTAGAGAAAAGATGAGAACTCCAGGAGATGGAGGGGAAGTGGCTGAGGGACAACCCTGATTTCGTGTTCCTATCCAGGATTCTGGGTGTTGTCTCATCCGGTCTCCTCACCCCCAGGCCACAGGGCCCGGGCTTTCTGTCTGCTAGTCCCGACAGCCCCCCCCGGGACAGCCATTGTCCCAGTCACAGATGGGGGTTTTGTGTTGACAGCGGCCGCTGTTTAAATCCTCACAGAGCACAGATGGCGCCTGCATTGCATCAGCATTAACTCTTCTCTGTTGGCAAAGCCCATGGTAGAAACAGGAGAAGGGAGGAGAAATTAGAGTGTACTGTCCCTTGGGCAAAATGTCTGGTTTCCATATATGCGTTTACCCGGAATTAGTGTTGAGCCTTGGTTAACGTCGTCAGTGTGTCTCAGCTTCTGTTATATGGTGGTTAGTTAAGAAGGACTCAGATGAAGGAAACTAAAGACTACAGAAATACTATTATTTGCTGTCATATATACCATGCCCATAAGGCAAAATCCACAGCTTTGTTCTTTTCCAGGAGCCCCAGTAACCCCCACTTTCCTTGCAAAGGCAATGAGGCAGGCATTGAGAAGATGATATACATCTTTTTAGAATTTTTAATGTTTGCGTCTCAAAAGCCCTTTAAGTATATGATTTCTTCAGCACGTCCTGACTTATTCCTATTTTGCAAAGGCAAGGGGGAAAAGGACAGCAGAGTATCTCCAGCTGTCGGGATCGAATTACCTTCCTTACTAAACACCAGTGGCCCACCCTTGACGTCGCCAGGTCCTCATGGCTATTGGCGTATTAGTGGAGCATAAACCCACTTGCGCCAGAGGTCAGCTAGAAAATAACATTTCCACAAGAGACATGTGATCTGTCACTTCTTCCGTTTTGATTTCTGATGGAAAATATGACTTCAGTTCTTGAAGAAAAAAAATCCCTAACCGGGCATGACAGATGTCTTCAAATACGTGATGGACTGTCATGTGAAGGAAGGATTCAAATTGCCTGCTTGCCCCGGTGGGCATTACTAGGGTTAGCTCAATTCAGTTCAACTAATTGTTATAAAGAACCTGCAGTGCACAGGGCTCATGCTTTAAACTAAAAGTGGTCAGAGAAGGAGGGAGATGAATATCCTGCTAACCTCGTGACATCAGTTATCGCGGAAGCAAGCAGGTTTGACATTGATGTAAAAGTGTGAAGTATTAGGTGAATCATTGGCTAGACCAAGGAGAAGGGGAAGAGAGAAGCAATACTTATAGTCTCCAGTGTCTATCCATCAATGGGTGAAGCAGGAGTAATTAAAAAATTGAATTGGAAATTACTGCCAGGGTGATAAATAGAATTTCTTAGTAACCTAATGAGCAAGAGGACATCACGCTGAAATATGGCTGTGAGATGGAACTCCATATTTACAAAATTAGAGCAAAGGAGAAGCATGAGGCAGAACTTCAACTATAGGAATAGCTCCCAGAATTCTCTTCAACCAAGAAAAGAATACCTGAGTAGTTACTGATTTGCCTCTACTGGCAGTTTCACCTTTAAGAAGGTAGAGGGTACAAGAGTAGAATTGCTATTTTGTTCCTAATACTGACTAACTAAAAGGAATTGATAGGAGTCAGTCCTCCCCACATGAGAGGATCCTTAGAAGAAAGAGATTGTCATCTTAGAGAAAGTGATCGTCAAAGAGGACATTTTGTACAGTCTGAAATATTTCAACACCTTTTTGTATTACAATAAAAAGAAAACCAACATGAAATTGACCATCTTAACCAATTTTAACTGATCTCTACTGATGTCCATCAAACATTCATCTTACCTAAAAAATGTTCACATTGTTATGAAACAGGATCTCCAGAATTCTTATCATCTTGCAAATCCGAAACTCTGCACCCATTAAACAACAATTCCCCTTTTGTTCTTGACCCCAGCCCCGGTAACCACCATTCTATTTTCTATATCTATGAATATGAATCTATATTTTCTATATCTATGAATACCTCAGACACCGTATAAAAGAGGAATCATATAGTATTTGTCTTTTTGTGACTGGCTCGTTTTACTTAGCATAATGACCTCAAGATTTACTCATGTTGTAGCATATAATAGAATTTCTTCCCTTTTTAAAACTACACAATATTTCATTGTCTTTGTATACCATTTTGTTTTTCCATTCATCCACCAATGGACATGTGGGTTTAAGCAGACAAGGAAAATAAATGAATGGTTCTGTTTAGGGCAAGAAGGCAAGTCAACCAACAGCTGGTCTTGGGGCTGACGAAAGGATAGCAGAATCCACAGTTACCTCCATATTGTGTTTCAAGGAGACTGTCTATTAGATGGAAAAGTAAGAAGAATTTGGAGAAGGGAATGTAAACGCCAGGTAGATGAGCACTAAGAAAATACCCAAGTTCCCAATGTTGATGAAGTAAACCCCCCAAACTACAGGGAAAAAAATTAGACATGATTATGGAACATCTTGTTATGGTCAAAATCTTGGAAGAATTGCAGAACCTAGGAAAGCATCAGAAGTCTAGATGGAAATCAGAAAATTACATAATTTTTTTTAAAAAAGGAAGAAAGCAGATCTTTAAAAAAATTGACTGAAGAACAATTTGTATAATGGGAATGATTTGTCTGGACAATAAATCTGAATATCGACACAAGCATATACCCTTGGGTCAAAAAATCAATTTTGCAAGATTAAGATGGACACATGGCTTATCAGTAACACATGCTGAAAAAAACTTCAGAGATGTTCACTGATGGCACCATAAGTATTCAATGACAATGAAATACATCTTAGTTGGTATTCCTAGAAAATAGGATCTCAACTGAGGAGGTGATAGTTCTGTCCTCCATACCAGTGACTGGAATATTTACTCAGACCAGATACCCTGCTGGGGATGCAGTAAAACTCAGGGTCATTCTAAAGAGAGCAGTGAGGAAGGTGTAAGGGCTCATAAATGGTTAGGTTACCAGGGTGGGAATTTTGGGTTGATATGAAGAACTTAGATGGCTCTGATGAGGGACTCAACTTCTCACACCTGGAAGACTTAAAAAATGTTTTGTGTTTTCTGGTTGAAGATCAAGTGGTTGATGGTTGGTTTGAAATGACTAAAAAGGTTGAGGAGGTAAAACCAAACCTTGACTCAAGAGAATTCTGGTCTAGGAAGATCATTGGTTTCCTGAATGAGGAAAGGGTCATTTAAAATGGAAATTAGGTAATTTTTTTAAATCTTCTTTTAAAAAATAATTTTCAGTTGGAGGCGGTTTTTCAAATGAAACTATAAACCTAGATGCAGGTTTTACTACTTCATTTCCAGTGAGTGGGATGCTTTTCACTTTCATTTTACACTGAAAAATGTAAAAAGTTACTACTATTTAATACCTATTTTAGGATCGACACCTATACTGAAATTAGATTTTTTAAAATTATTCCATGAACTTCATTATGTAATCTTTCAGAAGGGAGACTTCCTGTTTTCATTTATACCTTTAGAGTAAATATGAATACATTATCTTATATGTATGTCATATATAAATTTTGCCTGTCCCTTACATGAGAAAGATAACCATACCTGATTGAGAAAAAAGCAGGAGAGTTGAACTCAACGGTCAGAATAATTGAGTTAAACCCTGGTTGACCAGCTGTGTGACTTTGGGAAAATCCCTTCACCTTTCTGGACTTTCTGGGCTTCACCTTTTTTGGCTTCCTTGTCTATAAAGTGGATGAGGATTGAGTCAGGGAAACAGAAACAATGCCAGGTGTTTCAAACAGAGGGGATATAAAACAAGGAATTGGTTACACAGGTGTTGGAAAACTGGAAGAACAGAAAGGGGAAGCGGCATCAGCTCAGTGACTCAGGCGCCTAGGTGGCTCAGTCGGTTAAGAGTCTGCCTTCAGCTTGGGTCATGATCTTAGGGTCCTAGGATGGAGCCCTGCATCAGGCTCCCTGCCCAGTGGGGAGCCTGCTTTTCCCTCTCCTGTTCCCTCTGCCGTTGCTCCTCTCTCTCTCCCTCTCTCATAAAAAATCTTTTTTTAAAAAAATGAACTCAGTGATTAGTGATTATAGGAAGCAGCTACCACTCCTAGGGCCAGAGAGGAAGCAAGGAGCCTAGAGAAGGAGCTGATACCTGTACCTGTGAAGGAGACAGCCCTTGCCAAAAACTCCAGCACGGAGTCAAGGATGTAGCCTTCCCCAGAACACACAGCCAGGGAAGGAAAAGAAAGAGAAGAAACAAAGAACCCCATCTTTCCTCTCACTTTCTGATATCCCACCAGTGCCCCCTATCGGTAGAATCTAATAATGTCAACCAGCAAAGAAGCCTGAGAAATGTACTCTGCCAGCATTACAAAAGGGAACAGAAAAAAGAATTGGCATAAAGCCAAGAGACAATAGTCAAGACGTAGCATATGAGGTTATAATGTCAGACCAAAGTAAATTAAGTTATAGAAGTCAAAGTTAGTGGTTGGTCAGAATTATTTATATTTCCCCTGTTTGTATTAAAGTAATGTTACTTTAGGACACAGATGGAGTTAGATGGATGGAAAGATAAAGACAGACACTGATAAATAAATTTAGTTCTGAGCTGAATAACTTCTAAATAAGTTTCATGAAAGTTTTTCTAATTAAAAAAAAAGTTTATATTTAGGGGTGCCTAGGTGGTTCAGTGTGTTAAGCATCTACCTTCGGCTCAGGTCATGGTTGCTGAGTCCCAAGGATCAAGCTCTGCATTGGGCTCCCTGCTCAGCAGGGAGTCTGCTTCTCCCTCTGCCCCTCCCCCTGCTCGTGCTCTCTCTCTCTTACTCTCTCTCACAAATAAATTAACGAAATCTTAAAAAAAAAAAAAAACAAGTTTCTGTTTAGTTCATGACTTAGGAACAACTACAAGATATATGTTTTTGCAAACCCTTGTGACAGGAATAGTTACAGTGAAAATGTGACTTATTGTGGGATCCTTCCTCAAGAGTTCCCAGGAATTAATTTCAGGGAGTCTGAGTCCATGAACAGACTCCATTCTGAGATCATGACTCTTCGTTATGGGGAAACCTAGAGTCTCATATGAGTCAACTCAAGTCAGGTCTTTGTTCACTGAACCTACCTGATTTTCCTTTATTATTTTTTTTTTCTGATTTTCCTTTTTAAAACAACCAAAAAGTACCTTAGTAGGCAGACCGTGTATTTCCAGGATACTCCTGGCCCTGCTGGGGACCACTGACCTGTGCTGCCGATCCCAGTAGCCATGCCAGCTAGTCTTTGGAGTTTTAGTGTAATGGAGTTCCACTGTTTGGATGTCGTCAGCCCCACTAAAATCAGGGAGCCTGTCTCAACTGCAGGGGAGAGGGCCTGTGCATTCATTCATGCATGCCTGTGTGTGTGTGTCTTGACAGGCTATAGTCATAGACACACAAGCTGTTCAGGGCTCCATGGTCGGAAGGACCCTGTACTTAGTTTAATGTTCGGCTATTCCTGGACATCACGTAACTACTTTGGGGGCGGGGAGGCAGTTGTGAATCGAAGGCCCAGAAAGGGTCTTACAGATAAAGTGGCATTGGAGGAAGAGCCAGAAGGAGAGGGAGTGAGATTTGCCATTGTTTGACTTATTCTGATGAACTTCAGCTCAGCCTTCAACATTCAAGGCAAAGGCACCTTTTCCAGAAAGGCTTCCACTGATGCTCTGAGCAGTTACTGCCGCCTGCTTTGGTCCTCCCTTAGGACCCTTTAAATACCTGTTCCACACTTAGATTACATTATAGACCTTTGTATTAAACATCTGTCTCCCTGCTCGCCCTCTTAGCTCCTTGGAGAAAGCAACTATTTGTATTCATTTTTTTAAAATAATCGTAGCAGTAATTGTTGTTACTCAATGCCAAACCCTGTTCTAAAGGTTTTACCACAAGATGGGCACTGTTGGTATCCCTGTCTTATAGGTGGAGAAACTGAAGGACAGGAAGGTTAAGTAACCCGCCCAAGTTCCCAAGCAGGTACACAATAGAGCTGGGATTTGAATCCCAGAAAACTGGTTCCTTCAGTTCTCACACAGTGCACAACGAGTGCACAACCAGTAATGGTTGGTGAGTGAATGAACGAGTGAATGAATGAATGAATGAAAAAAAGGTAAAGAAAAATACTGACTAAATGTTCAGGTAGAGAATCTCAAGGGGCAGATTTACAAATAGGAGAGCATCTCTATGTTGTGGCTGCAGACCCAAAATCAAGCTTGCTAGGGAGAGGAAAGACAATTTTATGCTTTTAAGCCACATTTACTAGCACAGATAATTACTTTCTTTCGGGAAAAAAAAAACACTATATAAAATTATATGCTTCTATGTATAAATCAACTTAAATGTTTATTTTTGTTTTTACAAAAAATGGAAATGGAAAAAAGATTGGTTTCTCTGGTTCTATCTTTAGCTAAATTAATACTAAAATGACCAGAAGCTTTGTTGAAAGAGTGAAGTTCATTAATTTAACAAATACAAATACACCCAGATATAAGTATAATATTCTTGTATAACATACTGCTTTGGGGAGAAAAACATGATAATACAGATTATTGATTATAGAAAATTAAGATTAGGGGCACCTGGGTGGCTCAGTCACTTAAATGTCTGCCCTGAGCTAGGGTCATGATCGTGGGGTCCTGGGATGGAGACCATCATCGTGTTCCCTGTACAGGAGGTGCTCTTCTACCTCTGCGTGCTGCTCCCCCTGCCTGTTCGCTCTCTCTCTCTCTGTGCCAAATAAATAAATAAAATCTTTTTTTTTTTTTAATTAAGATTAGAAGTGACACCTCATCACCAAATCAGTCTCCCTCCTGCAGAATGGAATGCAGTGCTGTGTGGGGGTGGAAAGGAAGAGTGAGTTGTCCCCAAAGTTGTTTTCTTTGACAAGTGCCTTGCTGTGCAAAGAGTTCGGAGGGATGGCCGTGGCTCAGTGTAGTAAAAAGCCCATCCAGCATAGCTTTGTTCCTGTCATCTCCCCAGCCCCTGCAAGTATATAAGAGATCCGTCTTCATCGGGGAAGCATGCATGACGTGGCTTGTAAGGCCACAGTTCAGCAGCCTTGAGAAGTGTGCCATCCCTCCCCTAGAAAACAGTCCCGGGATCTCCCCATTCATCTGGTCCACCCTCTGAGGAGGAGCTCAGTGCTACAACCGCGTGTAAATACTGCCAGAACCAACGGAGAATACCTTAATCGCGCGGCTTGAGTAGAGAACGCTGCTGCAAGTCTCCTAAAAACTCCCAAGCCCTGTTTTCAGTAGCCACTGAAGCCCACTGCCTGATCCCTGTAATGATCCAGAGCGATGGAAAGTGTTAGATGTTTCCTTTCAGGATCTCTGTCCAGCAGGAAGCCAGGTAACTCCGGAGAGGGAGCTTTGCAAGCAGCACCTCAACGTGCCCTATGCCCCCTGAGTTTTCATCGGTTCACCCTCCTTCCACCAACAGCATGGAGAGGGTACATCAGAACCCATGGAACAAAAGGCTAAGGGTCATAGTTTCAGTGGGTCATATTTTCAACCCATTATCCTCATGTGGCCTCACACCACGGTACACGAGTTCAGTAGTTTGACCTTGTTTCTTTCAGACCTGAAACTCCACGGTCAAGGCCACTTGCCTTGTGTGTGCCAACTACTGGAGAAGGTCATCACCTGTTTGGGAGCAACCAGAGGGCAAGAGAGATAGCTTGCTTCCCTTAGAGCAGTGGCGCACAGCTCCATTACCATCAGCGAAATGGAACTGGTTTGCTATTTCTAGCCACTTCATTCCACTTTAACTTTATGATCATTACCTTTTTAAATAACATTTTTATGGGTCGTTAGTTTTATGTGTGCGTCTCCACTTCCCATCCCTTCTTATTTTTCCCATTATCAGAGCCTTACTCGTTAAAAACAGAAAGTAAATAACAATGCAGCCTTGTGATCGCGGTTTCATAAACATACAGCTTTCCCTTGGTACCTGGATGTTTGCTTTCTGAGTACAGTGAGTGAGTTTAAATGATTCCTAAAAATGGAAAGTCAGTGCAAGCTACCGAGATGAATCCTAAAACCAGTATTTAGAAAGCATCTACCTGATCTGACATGGCCTGCAGGTGTGATGGGCACTTGCTTTCTGTTTTGTGTATTTGGAGTTAACACAGCTGGCCTAAAGCGTACCAGAGATGGGTTCCTCGGAGGGACACAGAGTGGTTCAGAAGGTACCCATTAGATCAGAGCAGCTCTTGACCCACAGTGAACACAGAGCGATTTCACTGCACTCCAGGTCCTGTTTATGAGGGTTTAAGACCTCAGCAGTCACCTTCTCTCCTGAACTGGGAGGGATTTCTCAGCTGACAACTGATCATATAATCTTGTGATAGCTTTCCCATTGTTGACTGATGTTGTAACTTGATAATTAACTTTCCATTGTTAAGGTGTATCTACAAAGCTGCATTGTAGGTTTCTTGGGCACAGGGCCTACTCTTGTACTTATCCGTTCCGTTCCTCATAGCACATCGGTTGGAATCCCAGCTCTACAACCTTGAACGAATTCCTTCACCTCCCTCCTTCTGTTTCCTTGTCTCCAAAACAGAGGCAGTCATACCTTCTTGGCAGTGCGTTATGAGAACAAGCTAGCGTGACGCTGGGCACCAGGAGCACTTGGTAGATGGTAACTAGACAAAGCCTGGCACACAGAAGCTGAGCAAAATTTAGCAGAACGGAATGTGACAAAGCAGGATTTAAACTCGTGTGAGGGGAGAGCTAGTTACGGACTCTTGAAATTTCATGTTGAGGACACCACTGCCTCTGACCTTGAACTTGAATGAGAGTTTACAATCCTGGTTTTAATCATGACTCTTTTATGACCATAGGATGATCCTTCCAAGCTTATCATGTCTCCTTGGCCCAAAAGGACTAGTGATGTGACCTGGGATGTGGAGACCATGCTCATTGGCACCATCAGTCCCACTCACACTTACGCACCCACTTGTCCTGCTTGGAGAGGCCTCTTCTCCAGCTCCTTGGAGCCATGTGTCGGTGGCAATACCCATGACTAATCTAATCATCCCCGGGGGTGTTCCCGGTTTCTCTAGGAATTTTCTTTAAAAGCAGCCATTGTGGGGAACAGTGGCAGGACTTACTGAGACCAACGGCATCAAAATAAAAACAGAATGCCCATAAGGGAGGACTGTTTAAAAAAACATAAATAACACTGAGGTGAGTTTCCCCCACTTCCCATATACTGAGCACACGTACGCAAACCTGAGATGTGTGTTTCCATTCAACAAATGGCAAATTGCCTGGGAGCGGAGCAGAAAATGCTTCCTTATGGAGGGGTCAGCTGTGCCTCTATTTGGCCATCCTTCTCTTTGTGGCGAAGTCACATTACAGCGAAGAAATGGGTCATGTGACATTCCCATCGCGTCCTTTGGTCACTTGTAAATGGGTACTTCCTTGCTTTGCACTTCCTCGGAAAGGTTCCTGGGGGGAGAGTACCTAAAACAGATACAGTTGATACTGCATTTGCTGAGTCTATTACCATGTCAGCTTAGTAGGACACAAAGGTAGGTCAGATGAGCTCCCTTTCAATAGTGGTACAAATAAGGGCTGTTCAATGGGACAAATAAGGACTGTCCGCTGCCCTGACGGGTTGGTTGGTGTGGATTAGTGGTTTTCACAGTGACTTGCTCCAAAAGTCATTCGAGGTGATAGTCACGAAACAGACCATCTTGTTACTTTCAGAACACTGCAGTTGTATGCGAGGAGCGCAAGTGGGCTTCTGACATCTCAGTACCACACAGGCTTTTGTCAGGTGTGTGCCGTGTTAGAGACCCTAATCAGATGCAGAGTTATAAAGAGAAATGAAGCCGTTCGTGATCTGAAGGAGCTTGCTGTCTAGCGGTAGAAACAGACCCAATTAAGTGTAATAAAAGTGAGACGGCAGTGATTGCCCTTGTGGAGCTATAATGTGAGTCTGGCGGTCATGTTTTTCTGTTGTGTTCTTTTTTTAACCCAATATCTTGGGACTCATTATCTGACAGAGGTGGGTTTTTTTTTTTTTTTTAATTTGGAATTTTATTTAAAGTCCTTCCAAAATAAGAACCAATTAAAATCCATTCAGTTATATATCCAGGAAATTTCCCTTACTGGAAAGAATGCCGCATATAAAAATTAGTGCTGCTCTGAACAATCCAGGGCATTTTCCTCACACTAGCAATGGGGCTAAGAGGCCGGTATTGTATGTTGTAAGAGGTTGGGAGACCGCTCTGGGATAAGGCAGTGTCCAAGTTGAATCATGGGCAAGGGATAGAAGTTCCTACGAGAGTTTGGCTGTGTGTGACGCCGTGAATTCATGTGAAAGTCAGCTGCAGAACTGGCCAGCTCACCTTGCTCTACACCTATGCCTTGAGCAGATATTTTGTAATAACTGCTCCTAGAGCTTCCAGCAAGGACCCCATGGTGGCTGCTTTCATTCAGTTTCTACCCATACTCCGCAGATCTGCCTTCCCTTTCAAAGGGGTCAGTGGTGTTTGCAAGAACCTAGAAGATGCATGTAGGTTTCCATATAGGGTGAGGAAGCCTGCCCTGAACCCCAGCAAGTTTAATCCACTTCCATCTGAGAGAACAGTTGGCCTTAGGCAAGGCATCTCTTATTGTCTAAGTCACCCTCTGCGTGCATGGGGGTGTGTGTGGACACAAAGCCGTGCATAAATAGCACATTTTCAATCGATAAAATGTGAAGCATGAGGAGCACATGACAGGAGCAGTCTGAGTCTCTGAAGATTTAGCAGGAAAGAAGGCAGCTGCATGGCAAAGCCCTTGCTCATAATTAGGGAAGGAACAGCCTGTGTCCAGGGCGGCTCAGCAGCTTCAACCATTTAAGTGGCAGTCGGCCTGTTTAGTTCTGGAACCCCCGTTCTTTCTGGGCCAGCAGTTGATTTCGGGGTTGAGAATACTGCTCTGGATTATTGTCCTCTCTGAGGTATCCCTGTAAGATCAGGTAGGATGTGAGGACTGAAAAGTCCCATCTGGAAACCATGATGAATGAGAAACACAGCAGTTGCTTCCATGTCATTCTTTAACTTGTTAAGTGAAGGAAAACGGTTTTCCGACCCCTGCGGACTTTCAGGTTTTAACAGGCCATATTGCCAGGTTCGCAGTGGACAAGAAAAAACAGAACGCTTTCTTTGGCTCGAGCGAGCCTCAAGTGTCACGCTTCTCCTTACGAGAAGGGCTCTCCACGGGTGTGACTGGGAGAGGAGTTAACAGGCTTCCCATTGTTACCATGTATTTTTGCCAGGATATTTCATTAGCGTCAACCCTGAGCCGGTCGTCACCTTGCGGAGCCACTGGACCCCGGTGATTTTCAGTGCGGTGTGCGGGGCGATGGAGTGCGGAGGCACGCACGAGACAGGCTCTAATTACTGGAAGCGGAATCACTGCTGACCCAGTGCGGGATTAACTGCTCCTTTGCAGTCTTTATTCTGGGACATTAGCACTGTCTGGTTATCCCGCTTCAGTTGAGGGATTCGGGACAATAGCCATGCTGATGGTAGTAACGTCGGCAATTTCCCTGTTTGTTTTGCAGGTCACAGCCAGGGGCTTTGGGCCTCTGTTACAGTTTGCCTACACCGCCAAGCTGTTACTCAGCAGAGAAAACATCCGCGAGGTCATCCGCTGTGCCGAGTTCCTGCGCATGCATAACCTGGAGGACTCCTGCTTCAGCTTCCTGCAGACGCAGCTCCTGAACAGCGAGGATGGCCTGTTCGTGTGCCGGAAGGACGCTGCGTGCCCGCGCCCGCCCGAGGACCGCGAGGACTCCGCGGGAGAGGAGGAGGAGGAAGAGGAGGAGACCATGGACTCCGAGACGGCCAAGATGGCCTGCCCCCGGGACCAGATGCTTCCAGAGCCCATCAGCTTTGAGGCCACCACCATCCCCGCAGCCGAGAAGGAGGAAGCGCTGCTGCCCGAGTCCGATGTGCCGGCCGACACCAAGGAGAGCTCCGAGAAGGACGCGCTGACGCAGTACCCCAGATACAAGAAGTACCAGCTTGCATGTACCAAGAATGTCTATAACGCATCGTCACACAGTACCTCAGGTTTTGCAAGCACATTCGGTGAAGAGAACTCGAGCAACAGCCTCAAGCCGGGGCTTGCCGTGGGGCAGATTAAAAGTGAGCCGCCCAGTGAAGAGAACGAGGAGGAGAGCATCACGCTCTGCCTGTCCGGAGACGAGCCGGACAGCAAGGACAGAGCCGGGGACCTCGAAATGGACCGGAAACAGCCCAGCCCCGCCCCCGGCCCCGCCCCCGCCGCCGGGGCCACCTGCCTGGAGAGATCCAGGAGCGTGTCCTCCCCCTCCTGTTTAAGGTCTCTGTTCAGCATAAAAAATAGTGTGGAGCTGTCTGGCTTGCCCAGTACCTCTCAGCAGCACTTTGCCAGGAGTTCGGCGTGCCCTTTTGACAAGGGGATCACTCAGGGTGACCTTAAAACTGACTATGCCCCTTTCCCGGGGAATTACGGACAGCCTCACCTGGGCCAGAAGGACGTGTCCAACTTCACCATGGGGTCGCCCCTCAAGGGCCCTGGGTTGGAGGCTCTCTGTAAACAGGAAGGAGAGCTGGACCGGAGAAGTGTGATCTTCTCCTCGAGCGCTTGTGACCAAGTGAGCACTGCGGTGCATTCGTATTCTGGGGTAAGCAGTTTGGACAAAGACCTCTCCGAGCCGGTGCCAAAGGGTCTGTGGGTGGGGGCTGGCCAGTCCCTCCCCAGCTCACAGGCCTACTCCCACGGTGGGCTGATGGCTGACCATTTGCCGGGAAGGATACGGCCCAACACTAGCTGCCCGGTGCCAATCAAAGTCTGCCCTCGCTCGCCCCCCTTGGAGACCAGGACCAGGACTTCCAGCTCATGCTCCTCCTATTCCTACGCAGAGGACGGGAGCGGGGGCTCGCCCTGCAGCCTCCCTCTCTGCGAGTTCTCCTCCTCGCCCTGTTCCCAGGGAGCCAGATTCCTAGCCACAGAACATCAGGAACCAGGCCTGATGGGAGATGGAATGTACAACCAAGTCCGACCCCAAATTAAATGTGAGCAGTCTTATGGAACCAACTCCAGCGACGAATCCGGATCGTTCTCGGAAGCAGACAGTGAGTCGTGTCCCGTGCAGGACAGGGGCCAGGAGGTAGGGAACCCGCATGAATTCAAGCATGTGATCCACTCTTGTGGTCCTTTATCTGGACTCTACCTGCTGCCCCACCGCTCCCAGATTCAAGGTTCCAGGAATGGGACTGCCTTCCCATCCACAGAGGCAGGATGTTTCAGTTGTTCCAAATTAGCTACTTTTGTGCTAGAAGGCACTTGAAGTTTGATCTAGGTTTTGGTACTCAACAAGCAGAGGCAAGCTGCTTACTATAAAACATTCAGTCCAATGAATGAAGGGTGTGTTGGGTCGGGTACCTCAGCTCTCCACCTTTCTCCTCCCTTTCTCCTTCTCCACCTGCTTTGAAAGGGTGCTGTACTCATCACCCTCCAGGGTGAAAGAAAACGGAGAATCACTTTCAAAATTGATTGATTGACACTAGACAAACCCACAATAGCAGGTGCTGGTGCAGCACCCCTTAAGGTTTCCTTGTCAGTAGGAGTCCCCGGGGCCATCCCTTGTCCATGGCAGTGCAGGCCACAAACCGCTCCCCCTCCATCACGGTCCCAGGACCCTGCAGAAGCACCCTGGTCAGGCGTACCTAACTGTGCAGTGGATCGTTTCCCGAGCCTCCCTACTAATGATGAGAGGAGGAGTGGGGGTGAGTAGCTGTTTCTGCTCAGCCTGAAAGCAAAGTAACTTCTCATGCTCTATATCCCTCATACCAATGCTGGGAGACGGAGCGGGAACCCACCAACCACGTTTTGAGCAACACTCCCATGGCTGAGGAGAGAGAATAGACACCCCCTCCGCTTCCCTTTCCCCGCTGTACCATGAAAGACCCCTGCAAAGATCTGAGGGAGTCTTGTGTCATGATCTGGTGTTGTCTGGCTGATTGACAAGGAGCCAACCTGAGACTGCCACCCGGGTCTCAGGCCCGCCTCGGGAGCAGCGGGAGCAGACGCGGGGAGAGGCCCCTGCTCAGAGCTGCTTGCCTGAAAACCGCAGGAGGAGAGAAGCCCGGCCCTCACTAGGCCAGCGCCCTCCATCCGCTTCCACTCAGCCAGGACCTCGGGCCCCTAGTAAAGCGGGGACGGTAACCCAACCAGACGTTAGAAATGCCGCACGGGGTTACGTGCCTTTTCACAGAGCCACGTGCAGGGGATTCAGCCTCTGTGAGATTGGCAAGAAGCACATGAGGTTTGAGTTAGGGCGTGTTTTGAAAGTAGATCCCAAAGCTCCCCGTGCCAACGGCAGAGATGCCCCGTGGTCATTTCCTGGTGTTGCTAGCGAGCCGCTCCGGCTGGTCTGTGACTGCCTGCGGGAAAATGGAGAGGACAGCAACGTACTGGAAGGATTTCATGTAGCTCAAAGAAATTATAAAGAAAATTTGAAGGGGAATTCTTCCTGTCTGAGTACACCCTGTCCCCTCGGGTTTGGGTTGTGCCTAGTGCCCCAGGCAGGTGGCATCTGTGCCCCCCTGAGCTGAGAGGACTTTTTGTGAAAACAGTGAAACCTTGTGCTCTCTCTTTCCTCACTCGTTTCCCTTCCTCTCATCATAACTAAGGTGAGGTTTTCTTTTTTTTTTTTTTTCCCCTGATATTGTTCCTAAGCACCCCTGATGCAGAAACCTAGTCCCTGGGTCAAGTTCATCAGCGTAATGATTTATCTTGCCGAGGAGTGGTGTCTGGAGAAAAGGACAAATGTCTTTGTCTTTGTTTCTACCCTAAGAGGAGCCTCCCACCAGTAAGCTGAAGGGGTTGTATTGTCATGACATTTGCATATGTTCAAGGAACTGTCAGTTTCTGATCATCTCCTTTTATCTCTCTCATATCCCAAAAGAGAGTTTAAAGTCACTCTCTTCAAATGAAATGCCACCAACAAGAGCATGTGTGTTTTTCCTGGGGGTTTGGGCAACGTCACTTGTCTACCTTTAGAACGTCTCAATTCTAAACAAACCAGTCAAAAGGAAACTTCATTCAACCTATAAAAAATTTCATGAAAAATACCAGTGCTTTAAAAATATTTTTACTTTAGGGGCGCCTGGGTGGCTCAGTGGGCTGGGCCTCTGCCTTCAGCTCAGGTCATGATCCCAGGGTCCTGGTATTGAGCCCCGCGTCAGCAGGGAGCCTGCTTCCCCTCCTCTCTCTCTCTCTCTGCCTGCCTCTCTGCCTACTTATGATCTCTCTCTCTGTCAAATAAATAAATATAAATCTTTTAAAAATTTAAAAAAAAATAAAAATATAAAAATATTTTTACTTAAACTTAAACAAAATAAATAAATAAAAATATTTTTAACTTAAAAAAAAAAAAATGCTCTTGGGCGCCTGGGTGGCTCAGTGGTTAAGCCGCTGCCTTCGGCTCAGGTCATGATCTCAGGGTCCTGGGATCGAGTCCCGCGTCGGGCTCTCTGCTCAGCAGGGAGCCTGCTTCCACCTCTCTCTCTCTGTCTGCCTGCCTCTCTGCCTACTTGTGATTTCTCTCTGTTAAATAAATAAATAAAATCTTTAAAATAAATAAATAAATAAATAAATAAATAAATAAATAAAAATGCTCTTTGCATTTCTAAACACTGAAAGCAGGGACCTTTACCAGAGCTCTATACTGTTTCAAGAATCACATTTAGCCCCCCGTGGAAGGGCATTTTGGACAGCGTTGTTAGAATAAAGGTAAACTTCTTCCCAGTTTGACATTTTAGTTTTCCTAGAGTAGAGATTAGGTCTCAGAGACCCAGCATGACTGTTCCTCTTTGGGTTAATAATTTGCTTCCAGGCATTTCTTTGACCCCAGGGGGAAGTATGGTCCCCAGTAATAACACTGAAGGCAAATCCTTTATTCACAAAGTGAACTGTGCCTTGTTTTCCTGAACTGGTCCAGAAAAGGCCAACCTCTGTTGGTCTGAGTCCTGCCCTGATCTGCTCTTCGGAGAAGGCCAGGTGACTCCCCTTCTGCATGAAGCCGAAGGAGACACTGGAGTCAGAAACCAGAGTTCTCCCCTCCAACCAGGCACCTGTCCAGGTGCTCCAGACAGACAGGCCGGGCTCCTTCCCAGCCTCTCTTCTCCACCTCAGTCAGGAGCCAAAATGTTAGCTCAAAAGAAAATAGCAGCATTCCTAACAGCCAGTGAGGTGTCCTTGTTAACCATCTCGTCGGTTCTGACTTCTCTCATCCTTTTTCACAGGCCCCTAGCTTTGAAGAGAGCTTCAATGAGCACAGTATTATCCTTCCTCAACAGTCAGCTCTTTAAAGTTACTTTCTTCTTTGAAATAAACACCGCTTACCCAGCTCCTAACAGACCAAATTTTACAGGCTCTCTCTGTGCCTGCAACAAGACACAATCACATATTCGCAACTCGGGGGGGGTTGAGTTTTAGTTTAGTGGCATTGACTGCTGAACTAGCTTCCGTCACAGAGCTGTTCTA
Organism: Mustela nivalis; assembly: GCF_964662115.1. NCBI lineage: Eukaryota > Metazoa > Chordata > Mammalia > Carnivora > Mustelidae > Mustela > Mustela nivalis. The sequence continues at coordinate 40,214,878 of NC_139024.1, forward strand.
CTGTGTGCATGCCTCTAGGTCCGTCACATCAGGTTAAATCATACGTCTTTAATATCCGCAGACCCCACACAGCACAGATGATAGCTAACCATAGCTATCCTAGCTACCGTCTATCAAGTGACAGTCCAGCTGTTTGCAGTTTTTTTCCCTTCTTACAAAAATTGCTGCAATAAACATTTTTGTGAACATACTCAGTAGTGGTGCTTTTATTTTTGTGGGTTAGAATCCCCTAAGTGGGTTAAAGGTGATGCTGATCTGTGAAATACTGCCTACTTCCCCCAAAAGTTGTATCCTTTAGCAATTTGTGGATGTCCGTTCCCCCCTGTTCTTGCCAGCACTGGCTGTTACCAGTCCTTTTAAATTTTGCCCATCTGCTGGGTAAAAGATAACAACTGACGAGGTTGACGTCTTTTTTCTTCTAAGTGTATGTGCCACTTTTATTTCCCTTTCTCGGACTTGCCACTTTACATCTTTGCCCATTTTTCTCTTGTGGTGTTCATCTTTAAATCAGTTTGTAGGATCCTTAGTCCCTAATACAGGAATATTAACCTTTTATTAGAAATGTTTCCCATATTTTCTCCTACTAGGTCTTTTTATTTATGGCATTTTTTCCCCATACTGAAATGTTTAAGTTTCATGCACTCAAGCTATCCATCTTTTTCTAAATGACTTTTGGGTTTGCTATATTACTTAAAAAATCAGTTTGGGAACTTTTGTCTTACTTCCAATGGTGAAAAATATGAACAGGTCATATTAAGTAGAAAAAGTAACAAAACAGTATGTATAACAAGGTTCTAATTTGCTTCGTAAATATACATATGACTAAAAAGGCAGTATGGAGAGTAAGATAAAAATAGGAGGCAACATTGGGGAGGAATATAAGGAAAGTTTCATTCTGTGTACCTCTGTAATGTCTGAATTTTATGTATGTATATCTCACACAGAGTCATGATTTAATTGAGATACAATTCACACACCATAAAATTTACCTGTTAAAAGTGAATTATTCAGGGATTTTTCAGTGATTCACAAAGATGTGAACCATCTTCACTCTAATTCCAGGACATTCTAATCACCCCAAGAAGAAACACCATCCCCATTCGCAGGCGCTCCTCACTGTCCTTCCCAAACCCCAGGCAAACACTGATCTACCTTCTGTCTCTAAAGACTTGCCTCTTCTGAACATTTCATAACAATGGGATCTTAGGCTGCGTGGCCTCTTGCGTCTGGCTTCTTTCACCGGGCATAACGTTTTTGAGGTTCATCCTCGCCACTGATGTACCAGCGGGTTCACCCTATATCGGTGAATTGTTCTTTTTTATCGTGGAATAATCGTCTACCCTGCGGACATAGTGCACTTTGTTGATCCGTTCATCGGCTGAAGGGCGTTTGTATGGTTTCCTCTTTTTGACTCTTATCATTGGTGTGTAGGTGTTTTGTAGACACAGTTTTTCGGTTCTCTTCATTATGTATGTAACAGTAGAATCGCTAACTCATGTGACAACAATATGTTTAACCTTTTGAGAAACTACCAGACTGTCTTCCAAGGTAATGGCCCCATTTGACATTCCCACCAGCAGTGCACAAGGGCTCCCATTTTGTTTTGTTTTGTTTTTGAGATTTTATTTATTTGACAGAGAGAGAGAGAGAGAGAGCACAAGTGGGGGAAGGGGCAGAGGGAGACGCAGACTCCCAGCTGAGCAGGGAACCTGATGCAGAACTTGATCCCGGGACCCTGGGACCATGACCGGAGCCAAATGCAGCCGATTAACAGACTGAGACACCCAGGCGCCCCCCATGCGTTCCCGTTTCTCCATGCCCTCGCCAGCACTTGTTACTGTCCAGCTTTTTATTTTTACCATCCTAGTGCATGTGAAGTGGTACCTCATTTTGGTGTACAGGTTCATTTTTACAATGTGAAAATGATAGACAAGTCACAAGTATTTCCCAAGGAGTAACCTTCTTTGTGGGATGGTTTTCTACCACAAGCATTTCTAATTAATTGTAGGTTTTAGTAAGGAAGCACTAGAAAGACAATTTGCATGGCCAAAAGGATTGATGAGGTGGACCTGCTCTATTAACACATTTCATGTCAGGAGGGATAAAGCGTTCACGAGTGAGGATGTGTGTACGTTTGTGTTGATGCGTGTGTGGAAGCTCGGAGAAGTAATGTCTGACATGTAATAAAAGGGAAGAGCCGTGTCTGACTCTCACTCTTCCACCCACATGCCATCTTCCAGACATATGTTGTATGTAAAATTTTTATAGTCATTTTTTGTGGTTCATTGAATCAGGCATCTTTCTTAAAATGCCTCTGATTGGTCTGCTTAATAAAAAGAAAACTTCGCAAGGCAGCGTAGACGTCGGCCGCATTTCTAATTAGAACGATGCTCTTGTGTGGTCTAGAAAGATGTTCCCAGCATCTGGAATTCCAATGTGTACTCTGTCTGGAAGAAGAAACCATGTGACAAAGAAAGATAGGGCTAATCAACAGAATTAATAATACCTCATATCTATCAGGCAGTTCGGACCTTTCAAAGCACTTTCTCCATCTGTTATCCAATTTTATTCTTCGGAGCCATCCTGTAAGTTAAGTAGGGCATCTATTATCTTCCTCTCTCACGGATCCTCAAAGAACTTCGGGACAGAGAGAATGAAAGACTGGCCTGAGGTCACACAGCTAATTAATAGCAGTACGACTAAATCCCAGGTGTCCTGCATTATAAAGTGGACCATGAGAATAGAGGGTAGAAAGGACAATTTTGCAGGAAACGTTTCTTAGTGGAGATGGGTGATTCTGTCTCGGGCGTCCGTCTAGCACAGACCTGGCTGTCCGCCTGCCCCCAGCACTGAATCAGCAGCCCAGTGGGGTCTTGCTTCCTCCTGTGAGGAGGGACAGAGCTCCCAGGGTCTTATAAGAACACAGGTGTTAAGGGCATTGAGCCTCAGGGTACTGTTAGCATGATCCGACTCCCGCGGCTTCTATTCAACATCTGGTAACGAAACCAAGAACGGAGGTAGGAAAGAAGATTCGCAAACTGGCTTCGGCTGGGATTTCTAGAGGAAATGCTTGTCTTCAGCTTTTCCTGCAACCTTTGCATCTTTGTCCTTCTCCAGTAGCTCCCGTTCAGCAAACCGGCAGCTCCAGGCAAGTGAAATGCGGTAAGGGGCATGGTGATGTGTGGTCTGCTTACAACCCTGTACAAAAGCTGCAGAGGAAACAGAGTCTCCGGGGAGTCCCTGGGAGCAAGACCGCCATTGTTTGAGGGGGGGGAGGATTTTTTCTCCTCTTTCGTCTCCTATTTGAATTTTCTGCAAGAAGTTATATTTCTTATGTAATTTTTAATGGTATTTTTGTTAAACTGGAAGCAAAGGGTCATTTTGGCTGCAGAGCAGTGTGGTTGTTGGTAAGGAGAGAAGTGGAACAACGGATCTCTGTGGCGCAGACGAGGCGCTGGCTCCCTAGGCTCCCGCAGCAACCCTGCCCAGGCCCTGGAGGAGGAGTATGCTACCACTTTCTCCCACCTTTTGCTGGCCCCTGGGGCCAGAGGTCCCTCAGCACCCTGCCGCAACCCCCTATTTCACCAGGCGCTCCTAAGCTGGAGCTCCCAGAAGGTCTAACCCCACTGTGGGCCCCATTTAGCAGTCTGGTCCTGGGACTGGGCAGGAAAGTCCTCTGTCCTGTTCTTCCAGTCCTGCTCCAGAGGGCTGAGGAGAGAGACTAGCATATCAACGGTAGCCAACCATGCACAGGGCCCTGTTGGTGCCCTTGCCTTGCTGACTCAGTGGCTGCGCCTGACTTTCGGAGTCCCAGCTGAAAACCGAAGTGGGGGTAGGGGGTACCGATGAGCAGCACCCGTGAGAAATCAGTACCCTCAGCCGCACGGGCCCTTCCCCTGCTGTGCGGCGTGCTTAGCCTCAGATGCCTGATGGGCTTCGCCTCCTGTGGGTCTGTTAGCCGACAGCAGGTGCAGGCCAGCGTTCAGACAGGTGGTGGTGGGAGCCGGCAGGACGTTTCATCTTGTTAGGCTGAGTGTTTCGCACTGTTTCTGAGAGTCCAGTGACTGACAATGAAACCACTGCTGAGAAGTAAAACCCTGGAAGAAGAAGTGTGTGGAGGGGCAGTAAGTAAGATGGTAAGCCCTATAGGGCCTATTTGGGTTAGAAGAATTCTCCAGAAGAAGAGCCTCCACTCTCTTGAAGTGTTTGAACCTTTGAAGGCTGAGGTGCATTCGCTGACTTTTGAGCCCCGTTTGGGGAGTCTTGGGGGCCTGCAAGTTTGAGAATGGACTATTCTCCTTGCTCCATAAGGGGGTCTGTGGCTGCTCTTTATCTCCAGGGAAGATGTCCACTGGCTTGGAACTTATGAGAAATGAGAAAGAGCCATGGCCAAGTTCACCATTGTTCCTTCCCAAGAACCCTTCAGGACTTCCTCTTGGTAGTCAGTGTAAGCTCTACCTTGTGAACAGAGCCTATTAGGAAGAAAAAGAGTGGTCAGCCGTGCAGTTTCTTTCCCATGGAAGAAGCTCTATAGCTGACTATTTTCTTTTCCTTTGACCTCTTTAAAAAGCAGATGGAGTTGCAACAGCTCTACCGAAACTTTATATGGCCTTTGCTTCAAGGACTTTGAAACGAGCTTTGTTGATTTTTCCTTTTCCTGTCAACCTCTGTTCTGTTTCCCTGGTGTTTCATATTTGCTGTCTGGATGATTTTAAATACAGTTGCTCTCGGTCTAGAAGGCCTTTTGACTTTCCCTGTGGCCCGAACCGTAGGTACATATTCTTTGGGAAGAGAAGTAAACAGGATTTAGAGCAGAAGCAGCCTTGCTTTTTGGTTGGCAGAAGGAGAGTCTACCCAAGGCCCCATGGTGCTGCAACCTCTGTGGGCAAACAAGGCTTCTGCCTGGTGTGGAAACGTCCGTGTCCCCGCCAGGCTGATCTCCATGTGAGTCAGGCACTGTCCAGGATTGGAGTGTCTGTTTGTTATCCAAAGGGTAGAAAAGGAAATCAAACATTCTTCGGATCATTATGAGCCCTGTGCAAACACAGCCCATGGACAAAGCCTGCTGGCTTTCCCTGGCTGACCGCCTTCAGCAGTGAGAGCAGGGCTGAGCTGAGTGTGGAGAAATGTGTGCTGTGGCGAGTTTGCTTTCTTGGGCCAAAATTGTACAGGTGTCATGGGACACAATTCACTGGGCAGAAGTTGAAAGTTGAATCAGAGCAGCCACTGGGAGCCCTCAGCAAATGTCACGTCCGGCAGGCTCAGAGCTATGAAGGTACCTGACAAAGCAATTGCATCCAGCCACAGAAAAGTCAAATGATCGTGCAGTGTGACTGCCTTTGTGACTGGGGATTAACTAGCCGTAAATGCTGGGATCTAGACCCGGCTTCCTGCATCTGATGCAATCAAAGCAAAAGCCTGAGCTCAGAATAGAGTATCTTCATCTGACTCCCTTGAGCAACGCAGACATAACACGGCAGCTGCTGAATATTAACGAGGGCTTGATTTCTGCACCCGAAAATATTTTGATCAGTTAAACTTGGACCCTCCTGTTTTTCTGGTTTCCGGTTCACTGTGTCCCATTTGTTCTGTCTCCTAGAGCTGTGCTGTCCAGTGTAGCAGCCACACGCGGCTATCGAGCCCTAGAAATGTGCCTCGTTCTGAATTGTGCAAAGTGCAAAAAACGCTTCCAGTTTTGAGAATGTAGTGCCAAAAAAGTAAACCATCCCAATAATGTTTATATTAATTACATGTTAAAATGTTGTGGACCTATTGGACTCAACTAAATATACTATTAAAATGAATTTCAGTTGTTTCCTTTCACTCCCTTTAATGTGGCTGCTAGAAATGGGAAATCACAGCTCTTGTTTGCATTGGACAGCGCTGGGCGGGCACCTGAAGGAAGTGTAGGTTTATAGCGCCATCTGCTGGTCCACGGAAAGCAGACACTGATGTCAACAAGCGCTAAGTGAACGAGTCCCGGACATGGACACTTTGTTAGCCAAGCAACACGCGAACTTCCTTTTCTGAAACAAGACCAGAACCGAACCCCGAAGTCCCTGCATCACCAACAAGAGTCTTGGAGAGGGCAGTGCTGAAGATCCAGGCCTGTGCACTTGACAGAATATAAGGAGAACACAGATCCATCCCTCCAGAGACACATTTCCTCTCCTTGGATAATGCTTATTCATCTTTGTCAAGGGTCTGGAAGTTGGAATCTTGCTGCTGACAGTATCTGCATCAGTTATCACCGCAGCATAACAAATGACCCCCAGACTCCGCGGCTTAACTCGGTTAAGACCTTTCTGTGGGGCAGGAACTCAGGACTGGCCCATCTTTGCACAGCCGGCTTGGAATCCCTCATGAGGCTGAAGTCAGGGGCTGGGCCTTGCATCCATGGAGGTTTGACAGGGCCTGCAGAGTCCACGTCAGGGTGGTTCAAGCACTGACTGGCCAGCTAACGCTGGTTGTTGGCCTCAGGTCTCAGTTCTCCACAACTGGGGCCTGGGGCTGCCTGGGAGGCCTGTAGGCTGGCAGCCGCTTTCCTCCAGAGAGAGAGCAGCCTGAGAAGCCGAAGAGGAAGCTGCAGCCCCTTTTATGACCCAGCCTCAAGCCACATGCTGTGACTTCTACCGCATGGTGGTGATCCTGGGGCAGGAATGTGCATCCTGCTTTCAGACAAGGAAATGTCAATATCACGTTGGAAAAGAAAATGTGAGATGGGATGGCCATTGTAGTTTTGGAAAACACAGTCTGCCCCAAGTGTCCAATTGTGTAGAGTCCTGTGCAGTTCAGAAGCCTGCGCCATTCTGCAGATGAGGAGAGTGAGGCCCAGAAAAGTAAGGTAACTAGGCTGAGGTCTGGTGGAAGGACTAAAGCCCACATCCAAGTCCACCCCAGTGTAGACTTCCCGAGTTCTGCCGCTGCATCTCGTTATGCGTGTCACTGAAAATCACGCTGTTTTTTCGTCTTTCCAACCTCTTTGAGGTGTGTTGTGCTTTCCTTATTCAAGTGTTTCAGACAATTCCTTAGATGATGTCTGTCTGTAAATTGTTCTCTTGCTGAGTTGAGGATCTACAGGAGTGGGTTTCAACTAACTATATAGCCTTTCTTACAAAATTGTAACAGTGAAAAAGTCCATATTTTCCACTATCTCCCATGCTATTTGCTACAGAAATCCCCGGAGTGATAAACACATTATAATTTGTATGTTCACATTCTGTTTGACTCTCTAAATATGACATCTGATTTGTATCTAAGACAAGAAAGGATTAATCACCACTTGCTTTCAGTAGCTTCCATCCTACCTGGTCATCTTAAAAAGGAGGTTTTACTTTTTTTTTTTTTGGACGTTCTGCCCACTGGAATTCAAACTAACAACCAACTACCATAATCATATTCTGCTGTTCTTGGTTTCAGGTCAAACTTCCGTTTCCTGTAGATCAAATCACAGATCTTCCGAGGAATGATTTCCAGATGATGATTAAGATGCACAAGCTAACCTCAGAACAGTTAGAGTTCATTCACGACGTCCGGCGGCGCAGCAAGAACCGCATCGCGGCCCAGCGCTGCCGCAAGAGGAAACTGGACTGTATTCAGAATTTAGAATGTGAAATCCGCAAATTGGTGAGTTGATCTGTTCGTTGCTGTCAGCAACCTGGAGGGAGCAGAAATTGTGCAAGGCTGCGGTGATAAAGGCAAAAGACATGCAGAGAAGGGCCACCATTCAGGGAGTTTTGAGTTTATTTTGAGACAAGTTTCTCCGCAAAAGTAAGAGCCTTCCATCTACAGTTATGTGTGCCAGCATTGTCTACGTACCTTCAGCCTCCCTGGGGATAGAGGGAGTTACTAGTAGCTAACATTTATTGCATACATGTGTGGGCTGGGTATTATTCTCAGATGTCTTTATAAACGATTGCCTTTAATTCCCACATCCACCCTGTGACTTAGGTTCTGTTTTCCCTCCATTTACAGAGAAGGAAACGAGTGCAGAGAGATTTGTCAGCTCCCCACTACGTGGCAGAGCTTGAATGCAAACCCAGATCTTGTATGTTCACCACTGCTTTCTCCTGCCTTCCACAGGAGAGCGTAGAATCCAGATAGGACACCTGAAGTCCCTCGCAGCCCCAGGGTTCTTGATCACAATTCTGCCTCCAAGTGGCTCGCAACTCTTCCCTGGGCCTGAGAGTATTTTGTCTCAGGGAAAAAGCCCCCATCTCCCTCACTGAGACCTCAGTCTTCCCTCACTGAGAACTCAGTTCCCCCTTCCCCTTGGTGAGCAAGCTTAAGCTACAGGAAGTAAATCCAGGGCCCCTCGGGCTCCTGACTTAGCTTTGAAGGCAACCAGTGCAGTCTCATGCAGCTCGACCTTTCTGCTAGCCAAATACTGGAAACATCTTAGATGCTGGGTCCATTGTCAGGCTGAAGAAGAGAGAGGCCAGTGATGTGCTTATGATCTAAGCTCAGGTCCTCGGACTATACATGGTGATGCTTTGCGTCATGGTAGGCTACCATCCTGATGAGACCCTAAGAGCAAGATAAAGCATTTGAAAAATATGAGTAGGGGCGACTGGGTGGCTCAGCGGGTTAAGCCTCTGTCTTCGCCTCAAGTCATGATCTCAGGGTCCTCGGATCACGCCCCACATTGCATCGGGCTCTCTGCTCAGCAGGGATCCTGCTTCCCACCCCCACCCCCACCTGCCTCACTGCCTACTTGTGATCTCTGTCTGTCAAACAAATAAATCTTTAAAAAAGAAAAAAGAAGTATGAGTAAGTGTTACCTGTTTTCAAGGTAGTCTTGGACCTCAGGGTCTTTTTTCTTTTTAATTAACTCCCATCAAGCAGGGGAAACCTGCTCCTCACAGTGGCTTCGCTTGCCCGAAAAATAAAGCCCAAGCTTCCCAGCAAGACATCCATGCTTGCTCGTGCAAATTAGTCAATAATTACCTCCAGCATCACCTTCCACTCCTGTCCTCCAACTTGACCCCAATGTCCAGCACTTTGCACTTCCTGCTAGCCGCTGTTTCTGCTTCTGTCTGTGCCTCTGCTGTCTCCCCTCTACTTCGGACAGGCTTCAAACATTTTCTTTTCTGACTTCATCCTTCATCCTTTGAGAATCAAGTTACTGTCCCCTCTTGAGGAAACCCCTTTCCTGAGTCTCCAGTGAGGCTGAGCACCTACCCCAGGAGCCCAGATCTGACCTCTGGCTTCGTGGTTATCATAGCAGACTTGCCCCATCTAAGTGTGTGACTGTCTCCCCAAGCCCTTGGCCCAAATGGTAGATTCCTCACAACAAAGACAGTGACCGGATCATCTCTCAGTCACACCAGTGCAGCCCCAGGAGGCCTCTCCGGAAATGTCTTTTGCCTTGAAATGTATTTGAAATTGTGACTGGGTTGGGGGATTACAAATCCCTTCTGTCGTTCAAATTTTTCTTTAATGTTGCTTTAACAGCAACAAGTTTGCATGTAAGCGACGTAAGGAAGCAGGACATTGTGGCTGGTGAATATGGGTCTTCTAAAGTGTGCTGGGCCTCTGTGGGGACTCAGCAAGGCTGAGAGCCTGCGGAGTACAAGCACCAGGGCCTTGAACACACGTCCAGGGTCATTCCGCCCTGTACCCCTCTCCAGGAAGTAAAACGATTCTTATCACCGATGTTTAAGGAATGCCTGGTTTTATAATTAGAATTCTTTCAGTAAAACTTTGCAATACGGATAGTGAAGTCTAGTAACAATAAACAACAAATAATAGTCTAAAGCACACACCAGGCAGATATCTAAAGCACTTTGCTGACACTGTTCAGCTGAAAAACGGAGAGGTCACCTCCTACATCTCCACCCCCCAGTTTTGGGAACCCCTTCAGTAATAGTCCGCGTTTCCCCACGGACTGACAGACTCGTGTGCTCCTCAGTGTCCAACTGTCTTTCCTTAGAGCTTCACTGTAACCAGGGCCTGGGTTTATAACTACCTTTCCTGTGGAGAGCCAAAACGCAGTTCATTCTCCTCGCGGGCTAAGAGTGGCCCGGGACCCTTGGGACCTCAGTAGGGGCGTTAGTGGCAGAATGGGGACTGAGATGACCCTCCTGGGCCTGGGTGGTGTGGCCTCCCAGCTGCAGGCCCCCAGGTTGCGCGGCCACAAACGTTAAGAGTTTTTTCACGAGGAGACCTCCCGGCTGCGCTTCGTTGCTTACCCACCGCCCTCTGGCCGCGCTGCGGTGCCCGCTCACCTGGTCCGGGTGCCCGGCTGGCGCTGGCGGGCGGGGACAGACCGGTCGGGTGGGCCCCGCGCGTCTCCAGCGCATGCGCAATGGCTCCCCACGCCCACGCTGCCTGCGGCACACCACTAAGCTCTTGCAAACTTGCATAATGTATTTCTCTCAACTTGCACTCGTACATCTGTTTATTTTTCATTTTTAAAACATGTTTTCTTGATAAATTTATAAATATTTTAGCAGGTGCCCTTTCCCCGTGTAAATCTCTGTCTCCGGCACACACGCCCACGCTGCCTGCCAGATTGCGTTCGTGAGCAGCACGCGCAGCAGCCGTGTCGGAGCCCCCGCCTCCTGTGTCTGCTTCTCTCTCCTCCTTTCGCTCCCCCCTCAACCCCGCCCAGCGCCCTTCTCCCCTCCCTTCTGGGGGTGATGTCCGGTTGCCGCTTCTCTTGGCGTGCACCCCGTGTGCCTCCACATACTTCGCTCCCTGCGGAGAGAGTTGGGGTGACACCTCCACCAGCCTCCTCTCCGCAGCAAAACTCATCTCTCCGACGAGATGGTGGATTTTAGGGACATAAGAGCTTAGGTTCGATTTTCTTGGAGGACGACATCTCGGAACCCCGGGTTCGTGGGCTAGGGCTCGTCTCCGCACCTCGCGTGTGCAGGGAGACCCCGAGCCCCAGACGCGCTGCCCAGCCCCCTGTCCCCGAGAGGACCCGCTGTGTTCCGTCTGTCTGTCCGCCGCGGAGGCCGGAAAGCCTGCTGAGGTTTGAGTGAACCGTGGGAAATTGACCAGAGCCACTCTTTGTTGTTGTGATCTGTGTTGATGTGTTTTCAGTAGACTTCTTTTTAGAGAAGTTTTTGGTTCACCGCAAAATTGAATGCCCCTGCCCCCTGCCCCTACACACTCACCTCCTCCCCGTTATGGACACCTCCCACCTGACTGGGGGGAACCTGAATCCGCACAGGGTAATCACCGGAGCCCATAATTTGTGTCAGGCCTCACTCTCGGTGTGGTATGGTGTGCGGATTTGGACAGTGCATCCACAGAGACTGTACACTGAGTAATTTCACTCCCCTAAACGTGCTCGGTGCTCCACCTGTCCATCCCTCTCCCCCCGCCCCCTTCCCTGGCAACCACCGGTCTTCCCCCTGCCCCCGCCCCATTGCCTTTTCCCAAAATGTCATAAAGTTGGAATCGGCCAATTTCTGACTTTCAAAAATGGCAGCCTAATACACTGGGGGAGATTTTTCAACAACAAAGTTTGGGACTGAGAGTTTTCTAACTGATGCTTTACAAACCCTCATTCAGGAAACCAGAGCCTGGAGGCCCTGCAGTCCTCTGGTTGGAGGGAATGTTGATGGTCGTTCGCCAGACCCCAGAGAGGGATGGAGAGCTGCCCGGGGAGGGGGCAGGGGGCGTCAGGCTCATGGCACACCTGGATAGGCTACTCGGATAGGAAACTCTTGACCAGGCTCCTTGGATACACGTCTTGTAGGTTCCTAGATCCCAGCCTCGTCCGTCATTCACGAGTGACTCTGTCATACCAAATGTAGGAATGGAAGCTGGAAATCCCCCAGAAACCAGGGCTCTGTCTTCCCGTTCAGGTTTCATGCCGCCCCCCCCCCTTTTTTTTTTCTTTTCTTCTCTCTCTTGCCCAGGTGTGTGAGAAAGAGAAGCTGTTGTCAGAGAGGAACCAACTGAAAGCCTGCATGGGGGAGCTGCTGGACAACTTCTCCTGCCTTTCCCAGGAAGTCTGCCGCGACATCCAGAGCCCTGAGCAGATCCAGGCCCTGCACCGGTACTGCCCCGTCCTCAGACCCATGGGCCTCCCTACAGCCTCCAGTATTAACCCCGCACCCCTGGGCGTGGAGCAGAACCTGGCTGCCTCGCAGTGCGCCGTGGGGGAAGGCGCGCCCTGCTGCTTGGAGCCCGCGACCGCTCAGCCCGGGCCTCCCTGGGCCCCTGGCGGCGCCCCGGAGAACTGTACTTCCAGGAGGCCGGAGGGCGCTGAGCCGGGAACCTTCTCAGAGAGGGCGCCTGCTCTGGAATCCAGGAGCCAGACGGTGACCGTGGACTTCTGCCAGGAGATGACTGATAAGTGTACGACCGACGAGCAGCCCAGGAAAGAGTACACCTAGTGACCCGGCCCGCCTCCCAAGCTTTCCCACCTCGCCCACCTGGGTGTTCTACGGTCAGCCTGCGGTGCTCTTCATCTGTTGTCTGGAAGAACCAAGAAGGAATTTGGTGCACACTACAGCGTTCTTAGCAGCAATACTGTTTCTAAGTATTCCCTCCTCTCTTCACGCAGGAGTGATACACAGTTCCCTTCACAATGGTGCTACCCCTTGCCCAGGCAAGGAAAGACGGCAGTGGTGACACTGCCTGTCTGTGGGTTAATTTCAGTCTCAACAGGGATAGACTATAACACCTCTAGGACCCAACCACGGATTTTTTTTCTCAGTGGCCCATGTCACAAACCCTATCTCAGGAATTTCTTCTGAATGTTCAATTTTTTTCATTGAAGACAGCTTCTATACACATCAAAGTTTTATAGCTAGACTGTACATATTATATATAATATATATATAAAATATATATATATATCCATATGCAAAAGTCCTGCATGCCTCAATTTTCTCATCCTAAAACTGGAAACTTCATTTCTCATTTATCAACAGGTTCCAACATTCCTCTTCTTTTGTCTCCAATGCTAGAACTAGTTTGGTAACTGTTAACATGGTCATTTTTCTTGCTTCACAGTTCAATTTCAATTTGTACTTATTTATGGAACAGAATTCAATGTTGGAAGCTTTTTTTTTTTTTTGAGGTTTTATTTCCGACCCTTTTTCTGTTGTTTGGTTTGCTTTGGGCACCGTCGGCCGGTGTCATCTGAGTGTCGTGGTTTGTTTTGTTGTTTTTTTTTTTTCTTGCAGATACTGTACAGTCATGGTCAACTTCGCCACTTGCACTGAGTTTTGGGTCAAACCTATTTTCTTAAATGAAGTTGTTATTACTTCAGTATAACTCAAGTATACTGTATATTCTTTGCTTTTAGTTGAAAAGTAAGACATTTTAGCTAATTAAAAAGCACTCAGGTGATAATTATGTAGGAAAAATAATCTTGCCAAATAATGATTCATCCTAGGATGTGTAGACAATAATCTGCTTGAATATTTTTATAATTCGCCTCCTCCCCACCTTTCCCAGAAGCAAAGTTTAGATGCAGAGAGTTCAGAGTTGATGCTGAATGTTCAGACTCCTAAGTGGGGAGAGAGTTTGGACGTCCACTCGAAAGTGCATCCAAACAGCAGGAACCCATGATTTTGTACCAGAACTCAGCAGGCATTGGCTCCTAAAAATCAACTTAGAACTGTTTTCTCACCCAGGGGGCGAGTCCCATTCATTTCAACCCATCCTTGGGCCTCTGCCTGCTCTTGGAAGGGCAGTGCAGGAGGAACTTCTTGGAAGGATTTGGCTGATCAGCCACCCCACTCCTGCCCCGCGCCCCTTCCCCTTCACAGGCCCCTTGCCCAGCTGGGTTCCCAGGACCTCTCCCTTGAGTGGGATTGAATCACAGCAGCTGGTGTTCTGCGTGTAAGCGGCGTCCTGGGTTAATGCAGCTCAGCCAGAGTAGGAGAGAGTGGGGGCACATGTGAGCCTGGGCTCTGTCCCTGATGCAAGCAAAAGCATTTCTTTCTCCCTCCCCTCTCCACATGCTTTGAGTTGAATTCTGGGGTTTTTCTGCTCGTCTCTTGTCTGAAGGCAGATTTCATTCTGAGGCTTTGGACACGATATGGCCAAGGAGCCCTCCCTGCCCTGCCCCTTCCCCCACCACACACACACACACCTACCCTCACCTGATAATTTTCTTCTCTTGCTGCAAAACTGGTTGGCTTGCAACCCATAGAGAGCAGCTTTCCTTGGCTTTGGGGGCGTGCTGGCCCCCAGCCACGTTTACAGGAAGATGTGCCCAGACCCTGCCCCCAGCCTAAGAGGAGGAGGGGTCCCTCCATCCCTCCCTCCGGTGGGCCCTCCAGCCTGGCTGAGGGAAGAGTCCTGAAAGGTTTGATGTGGGGATGGGGTGGTGGGCAGTGGGAAGTAGATGGTTGACTTTGTTTCTTTATTTGTGCCATTGTTTGGACAATATTAAAGCTGCATGTAAAAGGGGAAATTAGTATATGATGTAGGCGAAAAGTGAAATCATAGTAACATATGTTTTAGTATTATTAACTTTTTTCTGTACAAATATTAGCGCTAAATGTTTAAATATGTATGAATGCCAGAAATTTGTTGGTTCATGCGGTAGGATAAAAAAAAAAAAGGCTTTTCTTTTCAAATAGTTCCGCTTTTAAAACCTGCCTCTGGGTTTCTGTTTCCCCTCATGTGCGTGTGTATGTGAGTGTGTTAGTCTGAGACAGATTCTGAGGCAGCTCAGAATTGGAGCTGCCTTTTTTTTTTCTGCGGTTGTTGGAATTTCTTGGCCTAGTGGAACGGTTCTGTGCTTCACAGTGGAGTTTGCCTTTGTGGAAAACTGGTGACAGCTGGAATTTAAATTCAATGTGAATCACGTGAGGCACCACAGGTCTGTGTTATGGTGGAGTCAGCCAACAGTATTTTGTTTTTAACTCTCTTGTTGCCTTTTTTAAGTGACCTCCTCTTCTTTTGGAAAAAAAAAAGAATGTTTCCTGCTCGTCTCATCACCAGGTCCAAACCAGCCTGTTGGTGTGATCTACCCTGGTGACAGCTTGTGTGCAAACTGGTCATCTTGACCACATTCCGTTGGTCTCCCCCTCCCCCCCAGTCTGCTGTTTGGGCTGCATGCAGGCGCTGTGGCCAAGTCCGGGTGGGGGAGGCGGTCTCCTGTTTTCCCTCCACCCTCTCTGCCCACATTCTCCGGCCATCACCACCGCCCCCTAAGCCCAGCTGCTTTTCTCTCTCTTCAGCAACCAAACTCCTGCTATGGGAACTGGTTAGAAACACTGCTTGAAAAACTCTTTCCATTTCTTAGAGATTTTTTTTTAACGACTTATGATTTTGTTCACTATGTACCATAAACAGTGACTGGCTTTGTGCAATTGTCTGTGTGACCCGTCTTGTCTCCTGCTACCCTGAACCACGTGTTCCTAAGAATTGTTTGCAGGTTGATTCAAAGGGAGGACTAGCTGGGGACCAGAATCCAAACTGCCTCAAGTGGAGTTTTAAAAAACCAGCCTGTCTCCTTAATGTGGGATCCCTTTGTGCAGCCTCTGTCTTTTATGAAAAGGAAAAGCGAGTTAAGAACAGGGAATAGTGTTGGCACAGCACAGTGACATGTAGTTGTGCTCTGAAGGGTCTTTCCTTATAAAAATAAAGGACCCTCCCACCGTGGACTGCTTAGGAAGATCCCTGCCATGGCCTAGTTGGGTCTCCAAATAGGTGGGCATGAGCTGTTGGGGCGGGGACCACGGCGGAGGCCCCATGGCTTGTTACCATGTGCCTGGATCTAGTCCTCCCCTTGGATCTGCCTGTGTCCTACTTGTGTGTCCAGACGACCTCGCTTCATTCAGGTTGGTCAGGCTTTGGGCAGGTGAGTGCTTTGCTGTATGTGTTTGTTTCTCTGCGTTATCTGGGGGTGCCTTGAATAAAATCAGACTTCATTACGTACTGATTCTGGAACAAAACTGTTGCAAAAACAAAACAGAGCTGGCAAACTGACTAGGCCATCCTGCTATTTCGATTCCGGGTTCCCTCACAATGACTCAGGCGTCAGAGGTGATGCTGCAGTATAAAACATTATTTTGTATATTGTACAAGTAATTTATTAACTGTCTTTCTAAAAGTATGCTGCTTTTAAGATGCACTATGACTTTGGATTTAATCCTTGTATTGCTTTCCCAAGGAAGTAAAAAAAAAAAAAAAAAAAAATGGCTAGCGATTAGAATGCCAACTGCCACTTCTCCTTAAAAAGGAGGCCAGGGACCAGCTCTAGGACTTGCACCAGCGAACTGCTAGAAATCAGGTGGCCACAATATGAAGTTCGAAGGTATTATCAGGAGATCTAGGGGTGCCTGGCTGGCTCAGCCAGTAAAGCACATGACTCGATCTTAGGGTTGTAAGTTCGAGCCCCACATAGAGATGACTTAAAATCTTCATTAAAAAAAAAAAAAAAAAAAGGCCTAAACCTACACTTTCTTTCTGAATACTTTATGAATGCCTTTAAAGAAAAAGAAACAAAGGTGTATAAACTATAAGCCTTTTAAGAAATCCCAGAGTCCTGTCCCTACATGCTGCTCCACATCCTGTGGAGTACAACCCTCTCAAAGTGGGTAGTGCCTACAAAGCTACTTGGCTACAAAAGACCTACCTGGCTGGATCTCCACATTCTACCCCATTGAAACGAGCAGCTGCTTAATCAATAAATGACTTTAACCTGCTCCCCTATGGCTTCTAGTTCGGGAGGAGTCGTAGACCAGGAAGGCATCAAATTTTGTCTTCAAAATACTATAAATAGACTGAGGGGCAGAATCTTTTTTTGTTGTTTTTTTTTTCCTTTAAGAATAAAACTGTTCACTCAATCATAAGTTAGTATTTCTTCCCCAGATTGAGGATCTTGTTGTAGGTGCAGTTACTGGCGAGGCAGTCCACAGCGCAGTGCCCTGCGTGGAGTCCGTGTGCGTGCAGGACGTCCGTGTGCGTGGAGACAGTCTGTATGTTCTCAGCACCGCCTGAGCCCTCTCCTGACCCAGGCATCAAAGACTGATGCTGCAGAACAGACGATATTTGTACACAGAGCGTGTGTGCAAATAGTATTTGTACATAGAAAGGACCTGTTGTGGCAGATTGAAGATAAATTATTCAACCGACGGTGCAAAAACATTTCTTGCCAAGAAAAGGAAGTGTAAAGTATTTTCCTACACTCCACCCTGGGAGATAATATTTATATCAGATGAGTATCAGTGCATTTTAGTTGTACTATGAACCTGAGGCTGCCGTTCTGTTGGTCGCAGAGGCCCACTTTGTCGCTTTGATTTCATGTTGTGACGTGGTGCATGCATCTCGCTATCTAGCGATGGATAAACAACTCTTTCACTTCATTCCCGTTTATTGACCTCAGCTCAAACAGTGGCCCTCCTTAGAAGCCGAAGGGCACCAAGACCATTCATTCAGTGCCAAGTGTTCCTGGGGGGCTGACTGGACACGCATGTGAGGAAAGAGGGAAGGGACGTGGACAAAGAGGGGCTTTCCTACCAATGATGCTAAGTCTCCTGCCAAAACACGTCTGCAGGCAGAGGGGGTGACCTCCACGGGGTCCTAATGGTGCATTTGGCGTGTGTGAATGATGGGATGCCCATTCACGCTCGGACCTAAAAGACCTGCCACTTCTAGCGAGTGACCAGGAAGATTCCAAATGCACTTGGGAGCTCCGGGTGCTGGTCAGACACACAGTAAGCCGTTCGAGGCAAGCACCACCTTTTGCTCGTGAGGCCAGAAGGGCCTGGGAGAATTTGTTCCAGAACCAGTCTGATGCAAGTGCACCTCTAATATATGCCTTACAAACTCCAGAGGCCATATTCAAAACAGGGTCTTCTCAGTGTATGCAAGGGGCCACAGCCCCTCTTCTCTTCCTCCCCAGGTCGAACAATACGGACAGTTTCACACATATCTACCTGTATAACCCTCTGTACCTCTCATAACTGCTCAACGACTGTAACAGGTTACATCAGGTGTTTTTCTACATACTTTTTACACAGATTCTATGCGATTAATGTAACTTAATGCATCAATTTATTGTACTAGTTCTTAGGCTTGTCTTTTTTTTTTTTTTTCTAAGTGATTGTGGTTTTTGTTGTGGTTTTTAATTGTAAAAATGAAATGGCTGTTGATGCTTATTCTCTGTAACTAAGAATTTTTACCATTTGGGGGAAAACAAAACATTGCTATGAACTAATGAATTGAAACTTCATTTACTCATTGTAAATACACTATTGTGCAAAAAAAAAAAAAAACTTTTTTCACTCAATTGAATTGCTAGTGTTAACTGAATTTTGTCTAGACACCATTTCTGTTGATGAAATAAAGACATATCATTACGCATTGTAAGCTGGTTTTCCCTGCCTCTGATCCCTGTGTTACAGATCACAGGGTTGGAGGCCTTAGGAAATCTCTTCTCCAAAAGAAGCTATGTGTCTTCCTCTAGCTTGGACCCTTACCTGCTATCTGATTAATCTGATTAGAGACGTAAAAAATATGATAATGCTAATGTGACTTTTAAGTTTTAAAAAATTCCCAGTGCCTGTGAGAGCAGATAAAAAGGCATTAAACGTAATTTCCTGGCTTCAATGTTGTGCGATAGCTATGCCAAATGTCACCATTGAGGGCAGTTGGGTGAAGGGTATTGTTTCATACAAGAACATGTGAACCTACAATTATCTCAACATAATAGGTCTAATTTAAAACAGAAAGCTAGGGGCACCTGGCTCACTCAGTCCGTGGAGTGTGTGACTCTTGGTAGGGGTTGTGAGTTTGAGCTCCATGTTGGGAGTAGAGGGAATGAGTAAATGAATGAATGAATGACTAAAACAGAAAGCTAAAAGAAACTAACCAGAGAGAAAGGGGCATTAAACCAACATCAACATACAATGATGAGTAGGGCAAGGAGTTTAGAATTGTGGCTAAGGGAGTAAATACATTAAACTAGAAAATGGTATTTGATCATTTGAGTCCTGGATTTTGATGTAAAGGGAAAGCGAAGTATTGAAGGGCAGGCAGGCTACATGACTAAGAGTTAACACTGGACTGGGGTGGTCTGGCTAAGCTGTCTAAGAGGCCATAAATAATACGTTCTCATGATATCTGAAGAGCTGCTGAGATCTGAGCTACCGGACGTGCCTGGCCTCACCCCATCTGCCAGATGAGAAAACTAAAAGGTACTGCCTTCCACTGCCTGGGCATCCTACTGAGCCAAGGAGGGCTTCCAGGGAGCATATAATGGGTTTTAGCAACTGTTAGCGAAACAATACAGGCATAACATTGTAGGTGTGAGAGGTCAAATACAGTCCTTTGCCTGAAGATATGAAGTTATTCAATCCATTCTGAAAAAGCAGGTGGGTCTTAGTCCCCAATTTTTCTACTAAGAAAACCTGGTCATTTAGGGGCATCTGGGGTGACACCATGGGTTGGACGTCCGACTCTTGATTTCAGCCGGGTTGTGGGATCAAGCCCAGTATCGGGCTCTGTGCTCAGTTCCAAGACTGCTCAGGTTTCTCTCTCCCTCTGCCCCTTTCCCCTAGTCATGCCTGCATGCTCACGTGGTCTCTCAAATAAATAAATAAATAAATAAATATTTAAAAAAGAAAGAGGGGCCCCTGGGTGGCTCAGTTGTTAAGCCTCTGCCTTCGGCTCAGGTCATGATCCCAGGGTCCTGGGATCGAGCCCCACACTGGGCTCCCTGCTCGGAGGGAAGCCTGCTTCTCCCTCTCCCACTCCCTCTGCTTGTGTTTCCTTTCTCGCTCTGTCTCTCTTCCTGTCAAAAGAAAAGAAAACAAGAGGGAAAAAAAATCTTAAAGAAACAGGAAAAAAAAAAGAGAAGGAGAAAGGGGGGGAGGACAGAAAGGAGGGAAGGAGGAAGTGCGAGGGAAGGGAGGGAAGGAAAGGACAGAAAGGAACAAGAGAAACCGGACAGTCATTCGCTACTTTGACCTTCACACTTGCCCTTGTAGTGGGAGTAACAATCATAGTTTGAAACAGAATGAAGTCACCGTCTGCAGAAGAGGGGCATTCCAACACTGCCCTGCCCCAGATGGGCAGCAGCCATCCTCTTTCCTTCAAACGCGCACCTTCGGAGGGATCTGTATCTACTTCCAGGGTACAGTGAGGACTCCCAGATTGGTTTCCCCTACACCAGTCCCTGCCAACAGTTTTGTTGGATCTCTTTGGGAGTAACTAAGCTGTTGTTTCAAACAGCTCTAGAATTCTTCACTCCTCTCCAACCCATCACCCTCCCCGCTCAAGTAGGATGCACTGGCAAGACTGTATTCGATGTTGAACACCCGCCTTGTGATAGGACTCTGAGTGGAAGTGGAAGGGGTTTCCAATTGTCCCCATTTAGCACCTTTGCTTTCCAGAGAGATGGGAAAAGCCGCTCATCCCACATCCCATTATGTGAGTGTCTTTCCTTTCATTTGATTCGAGAACATGATACCTTCTATCCTCATACCTCTGGCTCCTACAGATCCCAACATACACCTGCCGCTGGCCTGCTCAGTCAGCCAGAAGGAGGAATTACTGGTTCTTCATGGCTGGGGTTTACTCTTCCCCCTTGAAGACAAGTGCCTCCCTGATGCAGCGATCCTCACCCTGAAGCAACAGAAGGAATCCATCAGAGGCACGCCAGCATATACTGGAAGCATCACGTTTTACACTCACCCTTTAACATGTTGTTTAACTTCTCTTTGTGCTGTATAGTTGATGACCCTGTCAAGATTTCTGAGGACAAAGGAATTTTAAAGTAAAGGGGAAAAAATGCTGCCATACAGGCTTCTGAAAGAGTCTCTCAAAATGGCCCTATTGACAGGACGTGACAGAACACCTGCGAGTAAGGAACAGATAGGAGAGCTGAAAGGTCATATATTGTCTTTGGCATCCATACAGAAACAAACATTCATTCAACCAACACTGTACTGTGAGCTGGGCATCCAAGATTTAAAATGCACGGCCATTATCCTTATAGCTTCCATAGGCTAGTTGGACAGGCAGCTGTGCAAATCAATTGTTGCCCAGGGGCTGCGGACTGTCACGGCCAGAGAGCGCACAGCTTCAACGCTTCCTGGCAGGAACCCGAGCCTTGGAGCAGCGAGATCCAGGTTTGTATCCAGCTGTAGAGCAGACACTTCAGCCATGTGACCTTTAGCTGTGGGGCACATTCCTCAGTCTCTTTGAGCTTCCTCTGATCTATAAAGTGGGGATCAACAATAATCTTCCACAGCTGTACAAGGTAGAGCTGATGCATCTTAAGCACCTGGAATCTGGTGTGCCCCTTGGTGGTACCCACTTGGACTTGGCCCCAGCATCATTTTCATCCACCTGGTCTTCACTGGCTCTTCTAACAACTCACTGTGGAACAGCTCATGCCTCTTCATATCTCCACACCTCATTGCCACCTCTGCAAAGTATGGGGACAGAGAAGACTCAGTAGCCATTTGGGCTAGAAGCACAGCCCAGCCCCATCCAATGCTGGGCTCCCCTTCCACAGCATCTCAGGCATTCCCCAGTGTATCAGGGTCCTCCAGAGAGATGGAACCAATAGGAGATCAATCAATCGATTGATCAATCCACCTATCTGTTCAATGGTCCCAACTGCTGCTGTGCTACCGCAGAGCAGGGGTGCTCTCTGCAACGAGCAGGGCACTAAGTCCCACCAGGCTGCTAGGTTGGGGAAGGATAGCCATTTCTCAAGCCTTCTCCCCTCAGAGTGGCAGCAGCTCTTACCCCGAGATTTTCTCTCCTGGTGCACACTTCCTCCCTGCCTCCTCCTGCCTGACACAGCACTGGTAGTGAGGCCAGGTGGGGCAGTGAGAGGTCCATCCAGCCCCATCAGAGGAGAATCTCCTGTGCAGGTGGGCCCAGCTGGGGCTACCCTGTACACACCCATTGCCCAGTGGGTGTCTCTGTGGAGGGAATGGTTCCCACAGTTCTTCTCAAAGTTTGAGCTATCAAAAGTGCAACTTTTCTGCCACAGATGCCGGCTGCTCCTCGGTCCATTTTTCTGGCCCCACGTATGAATTATTTTTTCATAATAGATGAAAGTTCTAGAAGCATGTTCTGAAAGAAATACGAAACAAGAGAAACAAAACAAAATAGACTCAAAGGGCTTGCAAAAGTCAGTCCTGTCCACCCACCTGGGACTCTGTGTATGTCACAAATACCAGGGGTCCAATCAAAACCCGCTGAGGACAATTCTCCCTAGGTTGACCCAGAGATGACTGACCACGGAAGAGGTTTTATTCCCTGAAAGATATGAATCCCATCTGCCATCTACTTATCCTCCTCCAGTTATTGTTTTTGTCCAAAATCCAGGTCTAAAACTGTCAGTTAACCTTTTCCAAAGCTCCATCTTTGTTTCTTCTACAATTAGCCAGATTTTGGGTTATTTTGTAATGTGGAAGAGAAAAGGGATCCAAATGTGGAATATTCCATTTTGTAATAATTTATCCTTGATCCTAAAAATCTTCTAAACTTAGGCTGCCTTGTGCAGAGAGAGCTAGAAGCAGTATGAGGTATAGAAAGAGCTCAGGTTGAATCAGATGGGCTTGGAATAAAATTCCAGCTCATTCACTCAACCAATAAATACTAACTTATGTCCCTGCTACGTCCAAGAACTGTGCTTCACCACATCCTAACTGTATGACTTCGGACAAGTGATCTATTTCTTCTCTTCTATTTCTTCTGCTCAGCAGGGAGCCTACTCCCCCCCCACCCCACCCCATCCCACCCTCTCTCTGCCTGCTTCTCTGCCTACTTGTGATCTCTCTCTCTCTCTATCAAATAAATAAATAAATAAATTCTTTAAAAAAAAAAAAAACTACCCCACCTAAACACTACCGTCCCTCCCTCAATTCCCTGTCAATACGAAGACTCCTCTCACATGGACGGAGGTACAAGAAAGGGAGAATGATTAAAACTGTCTTGCTGACTTCACAAATGTTGGTAAAAGCAGTAACCCCTGGCAAGGTTACTCTAAAATACTGAATCTCCACCCTGGCTGCACATCGTAATCACCAGGGGAGTTTAAAAGTACCAATCCCAGGGGCACCTAAGTGGCTCAGTCGGTTGAGCGGGGACTCAGTTTCAGCTCAGCTCAGGATCTCAGCATCTCAGAGTTGTGGGATCAAGTAGCACATCAGGCTCCTTGCTCTCAGCCTAGAGCCTGCTGGAGATTCTCTTCCATTCCCTCTGCTCCTCCCACCCTGGTCTCTCTCTCTCTAATAAATAAATCTTAAAAAAAAAAAATACTAATCCCAGGGGCACCTAGCTGGGTCAGTCACAGCATGTGACTCCTGATCTTGGGTTTATGAGTTTGGGCCCCACATTATGGGTAGAATTTACTTAAGTATCCTGATGTGCATCCCACCCCCTGAGATTCTGGTTTGACTGGAATTCGATGGGTCCTGGACACAAAGATTTATTAAAGCCCCCAGATGACTCTAACTCATAGCCAGCATCAAAAAACCTGCTTTAGTTTGGTGTGGGTTTCTAAGTAGCCACAGTCTGATCCTAAACATAGTCTCCTGGTTAGATGACTGGTCATGACAAGAAATGAGTATCAGTTTGAAAGAAGTATTATAGGAAAAAATCTAGGAAGGGTGATTCTTCCTCAAGATATGGCTTTAGTGCAGTAACAAAATATCTCTAATCTCATAGGAGATATGAAACTGGGATAGAGATTCAATCATCATAGATTTAATCATTATTAAGAGGAGAAAGCAAGTGTGTGAGCTCAAACAAGTGAGCTCAACTAGGAAGTTCTCCCTCCAAACTTGGAGGAGTTTCTTTTTAATGGAAAAAAGCAGTTAGGAGCAGTGGATAAAGCAAGTGTCATTCTTTTTTCTAGAATTGAGAAGAGTCCACAGTAAATATCTATTGTGTGTAAACAATGAGTAGGAAATGTTTATTCCACACTGACTTTTCAGAAAACAGAATTAAAATCAATACAATATTGATTTCGGTCTTTGTGAAATATACCACCAAATATTTGTATATGACTTTTAAGTGCCAGAGCTATTAAAACAATGGAGCACATCCTCCTTCCTTAGTGAGACAAGGGCAACTCAAGGTTACAAATGACCCCTCTTCTGATCCATTTTCCACACTGTGACAGAGCTTTCTAAAATGTAACTCTGATCCCATCACTTCTCCACAGCACACCCTCTATGGATTCTCCACTGCCTTCCCATAAGACCTCCATGGCTCCTTCTCCAGCATTCCCTCTCCATAGCCTTCCTACTTACCAGTGCCCCAGCCACACATAGCTCCCCAGACAGCCCTGCTGTGTCACACCTCTCAGGCTTTGTCTGTGCTGCTCCCTGTACTGGGATAGCCTTCTTTCATGTACCCCAGTCCTCCGAGGTCTTGAGAAACTTACCACATCTTTTTAAGACTCAATTCAAAAGTAACCTCCACTATGAAGCTTTTCCTGACCCATCCATAAGGAATTGACCACTCCTTTCTTTGCCTGCCCACCCCTTCTAATATAGCACCTTACACTTGATGACTTTTGCCTGCTTACCTAACTTTCCTACCCGGACTCTGAGCCCTTTGGATGGCAGAGCCACTATTTTATCCATTTATAAACCCAGCACTTACAAGACTGAAGGATATCAAGTAGGTTTTCAGTAAATCCATTTCGTGAATTGAATTTAACTGAATGTATTGAATGACAGGATTTAACTCCATAAATTAACCTCCCTCGCCACCTCTCCCTCTCTTAACACACACATATATATACACACCAGGAAGCTAGAAAGTGAAGGCTGAGAAGTAGTCAGGGTGGAAAACCTCTTGCAATAGTTCTGTGTTCAGTCAGGCTGTCTGTCTTTACTTACCATTGATGTTCTATACCCAGTGGCTGAAGGCAGAGGCAAGGGGCTATTTTCCCGGTGCAGAAGGTCCAAGCAAGAGCTATTCCGAGAACTGGAGCTTCCTGAGTCACTGTGCAACTGTCCCTTTTCAGACAGCAATCTGGACAGAAAGCTGGCCTTGCGACTGCCCGGGTGAGATCTGTCTGTCCAGATCCCACTCTTTCTCACACTGCTATCGCTGTCTCTACAGTAACTGTGCAAATCTGTGAGAGGCTCTCCTGAGGTTCGTCGATCCTGGGACTGCTCCCAGGCTCCTGTTGCATAGGATGGGCAGTATCTAGGATCTATCTCTGTACCTAGCCAGGAGTGGGAGTTGCCGTTTTGCCGGACACAGGAAAGGCGTGTTTGCTGTCTAGGGTGCTGAATCTGAGCGCCATCATCCCAGGGACAAGGGCTGTGGACATGGAGCTGTCCACTGTGCTGATCCTTCTCAACCCACTCTTTTTTAACACAGCAAGGGTCTACTTCAAGTTGCATGGGCTGTGAGCTTTGCCACATGGTTTTAGACTTCGGCACATTGACTCGAATGACTTGCTGTTGATTGTTGGCTTGAAGTAGAGAGATTCTTTTAGGCAAGGGAGAGCAAATTATACACTCCTGGGCCACTGAATATTTTTTCAAATGGAATGGGGTGCCACTTTCCTTCTCAATGCCCTCATTGCTGGATTTCTCATAAAGTGCCCTCATAATTTTCCTGATTCCAAGATGAAATATTTCCAGTACATTGAGGAACAAAGATATGGCTGCAATGCTGTGCATAAAGAGCATGAAAATTGTCTTCTCTGTGGGCCTGGATACAAAGCAATCCACTGCATTAGGGCAAGGGGGCTGAGTGCATCTGTAAAGGGGATGCATTTGAAACCCATAGAGAATATACTGGCCTATCATGAATGCTACTTCCATCACAGATCTTGTCAAGATGTGTAAGACATAAGTACGCAGCAGACATCCTTTCAGAGGGACTTTATGGATTCTCTTCTGCTCCTCTAACCTCTTCAGCTCTCTATCTATCCTTTGTTGCTCCTCCAGTTCAAGCTCTGGATTCTCCATCTGGACTCGGAGGTGTGACTTTTTCTTCTGCCTCTCCTTCTCAAAGGCCCTGAGTCTATAAAGTGCATGGCCCATATACACCAGAGAAGGAGAAGACACAAAAATGATCTGTAAAACCCAGAACCTGATCAAAGAGATAGGGAAAGCATCATCATAACAGATATTTTTGCAACCGGGCTGCTGGGTATTGCAGGCAAAGGCTGACTGTTCATCATCCCAGACATCTTCAGCAGCCACACCAAGTACCAGCATTCGGAAAATGAAGAGAATAGTCAGCCAGATTTTCCCCACTATAGTTGAATGGGAGTGAACTTCCTCTAGGATGCCACCCAATAAATTCCAGTCCCCCATGGTATGAGACTAATGTCTGAAACATACAGAAAACACTGAAGTTAATAGCACTCATAGACATAATATACAAAGACACAGGCTCATCAATAAACCAGGTTCTTTATTCATGTCAGCAAAGCTATGAAGGATATTCCAGCCCTAATATTTATGGCCCATGCATGATGAAATAAGATACTTCCCAAGAATATGTTTTTGGAAAACAAAAACAAGAAACAAAAAACCAAAGACAGTGCACAATCTGATCCAATTTCCTGCTTACCCTCTCCTCTCCCACATGAGGTGGACTATCATTCCACTGTATGCAATAGCCCTCACATTTGTACAATGCATTCCATCACAAATTGTGTTCATTTTTCTACCACATCAGATGCACATTAACCAGACATCCTATATGGTCTTAACTAAGTCTCACCTTCCCCAGGAAGTTTTCCCTAGCCATCCTAAGTCAGAGTGATTTTTCCCCTTATTGAATACCCACACTATTGTTTATACCACTCATTTGACATTGTGCCTAACAGGAGTTTTGTGATGGTTGTGTTTTCTGTACCTCTTTGTGGAAAGATACACTCTTTGCAGACAGAGACATATTCCACAGCATTTTGTTCTTTGCACACAGAAGGTATCATTAAATAATGGTGGGATGAATTGTCATTCCATTTTAATTCAGTTCCTTGACCTTATCGCTGAGATAATCATCAACAAAAAAACCAAGTAGATCCTCATTATGTATTATACATAACTCCCATTGCAAGTAAAG
Organism: Mustela nivalis; assembly: GCF_964662115.1. NCBI lineage: Eukaryota > Metazoa > Chordata > Mammalia > Carnivora > Mustelidae > Mustela > Mustela nivalis. The sequence goes on from NC_139024.1 coordinate 40,241,866, forward strand.
AAAACAAATCAGTCAAATAAACCCTCTGGAACAGGCACAGCGTAGCAGTAAAAATTAAGCAGACACAGAAACAGTAACAGACATGTGATTATATCCACAAAGCCACATCTGCAACAGCATGTTTTCATAAAAGCTTTGTTAACTTAGAAGAAAAGTGAATATAAACTGCTTCTCTAGTAAGCTTGTGATCTAGGAAAGAATCAAAGCATAGCTGACATGAATAAGTTATTTGGTTTACCCTGAAGAGAAAAAAATGTTTTTCAAAGTTTGATGAGATTAAAATGTTTGATTGGTTAAAGACTTCTAAGATGCAGATTTCCTGGTATTAAAGATATATAGAGAAAAAAACAGGAAAGCATTACTAAGTTAAAACCAGTAATGAAAGAATTTTCCCCTTCCATAATTCATTCATTAAATAATATTGACTAAATCTTACTATCACCTAGGCATTGTCCTAAATGCCAGGGAATCCAACAATGAACAAGATATACTTCGTCCAGCCCTCACAATACTTAGTCAAAAGTACTCTCACTAACCTATAAAATGGACAAATAGTGAAAAAGAATAGATGAATATCAACTCATAAAAACAAGAGAGGGGAGCCTGAGTAGCTCAGTCAGTTGAGAGTCTGACTCCTGGCTTCTGCTCAAGTCATGATCTAGGGCTGTAGGGTTGTGGGATCAAGCCCCATGTCAGGCTCTGTGCTCAGCCAGGAATGTGCTGGAGATTCTCTTTCTCTCCCTCTTCCTCAACCCCTTCCTCACTCTCTCTCTCTCAAACGAATAAATAAATCTTAAAAAAAAAAAAAAAAAACAAGAGAAAAAAACATAGAATCATTACATTTTCTCTAGTTATCTCTCCAGACATAAAATAAATCCCAGGTGGAATAAAGTATTAAATGAAAAAAAGTCAACTACAAAAGTATTAGAATAAAATATAACATTTTATAACTTTGAAGTACAGCAAGATTTTTTTAAGGACATCAGTGCCAAAAATTGTAATTAAAAAAGGTTTTAGATTTATCCAACAAAGTTGAATGGCAAAAGTGGAAATGTCCAGAAGGTATTTGGGTCTAGAGAATAAGAACAACAATGAAAGGTACAAACTAGAGATAAACATTTAAACATTTGTGAATAATCACTGAATAGACAGAAGTCACTTAGGGACAAGACAAAGTGAGCCAATGACAGAACACTCAGAACCAGTATAGGAAAATAAGTTTACAAATAAAAACGAGAAATGACCAAAGTGGAGGAGGGGGACCATGAGTACAGTGTCACTAAAACCAAAGGACAGAGTTTCAAGGAGAGACATAATGCCAAATACACATACACAAACTCCTCTATTTATATAAATTAATTATGGGATATATCACTCTCAGGAATTGGAAAACAGTATTTGTAAAGATGTCAATTCTCCCCCATATTGATTGATACAGGGGCGCCTGGGTAGCTCAGTGGGTTAAAGCCTCTGCCTGCAGCTCAGGTCATGATCTCAGGGTCCTGGGATCGAGTCCCGCATCGGTCTCCCTGCTCTGCAGAGCAGAGAGCCTGCTTCCTCCTCCTCCTCTCTCTCTGCCTGCCTCTCTGCCTACTTGTGATCTCTGTCTGTCAAATAAATAAATAAAATCTTAAAAAATAATAATAATAATTTCTTTAGGGCACCTGGGTGGCTCAGTTGGTTAAGTGACTGTCTTCAGCTCAGGTCATAATCTTGGAGTCCTGGGATCGTATCCCACATCAGGCTCCCAGCTCCACAGGGAGTCTGATTCTCCTTCTGACCTTCTGCCCTCTCTTACTTGCTCTACTTGCTCTCTCAAATGAATAAAATCTTTAAAAATAATAATTCCTTTAGCACTTACAAAAAAATCTAGACCACCTATTTTATATAAAAACCCTGCAATGAGAAAGCTTACTCATTTCATTAACTTATTCTCTATTTGGAAGTCCTAAACCATTTAATGCTTCTTATTGCCACTATCGATTTAAAACCTGTTAATTATTACCTTTAAATAGGAAGTAAAGGAAAACTAGGCCAACATGAAAAACAGAACTACAATCATGCATATTGGCATGCAAAAGCAAAATTCTTAAATATTCCTATGTTTCTTAAAAGTAACTACTTTTTACCAATAACAACTACAGTCCTAGAAATATTCTTGAATTCTATTATCAAATACTAACTTAGCAACTCCCATGTAAAAACTGGGACTCCTTTCCTGAATTTTATTTCAGATCTTATCTTTCTATACCCATAGGGATTTCCTCTATTTCTCATAAACAAGAAAGTCCACATATTTATGACTTACCTTATGGGTGGTCAAAAAAAATAGTTAACAATCAGGCTCAAAGAACCTTAAAGTTGGACCATGAGTGGCTAATTAGAGAACAATTGCTGCTGGTTGCAGATATAAAGGCTCTGATCAGCTCTGATTCTGGGGCAAAATCCAGAATGAGCACAGTAATTCTGATCAATAGAGTCTAACCTACTTTCTCCCTGGAGGTCAAAATATCCTTTGCGGCTCTGCAATTCTCTTGTAGTATTTTTTTTCTAACTGATAACCATGACTGAGCCTCTCCTTGTATATCATATTTAGAAATGAAAAGTGAAATAAATGAGAATTTTCCTTTTTTATTTGTGGAGGATTACAGTGATTTGAGGTTTTTTTTTTTTAAGATTTTATTTATTTATTTGACAGAGATCACAAGTAGGCAGAGTCAGGCAGAGAGAGAGGAGGAAGCAGGCTCCCTGCCGAGCCAAGAGCCCGATGCGGGACTCGATCCAAGGATCCTGGGATCATGACCTGAGCCGAAGGCAGAGGCCTCAACCCACTGAGCCACCCAGGCGCCCCAGTGATTTGAGTTTTGGGTACACTTCTTCCAAGTGACTGCTCTGGGAATCCATGTCACAGATCAATGGGTCATGTCCAATTTTATTTGACAGCTGCCTGGGGTGAATCTTGCCTCATCAAATGTGAACAAGTAACAATGGAGTGACAAACCCAAAGTGTTCTTGCAAATCATGTTAGGCTGAAAGTAGAAACATCTCAAAAAGAGATCAATAGACTGAGAGGGGCTGCACATGTCTGTAAATTAATTGTTCTAGCAATACTCTATTAGGCTGAAATAGGCAGCTCGGAAACTTTCAGTAGGTAATCTGAAAGCCTTAGAAATCTATGTCAGATTTTTGTGGAGAAAGTATCTGAATTCCAGAAAGGTCAAATGACTTGCCCAGTGCAGACAGAGACTAGGTCTCCTAACTCCCAGTCTTGTAACATCTACATTAGTCACATCTCGAGTAGTCTTACAGCCATCTCAGAGGGGGTGACAGCAAAGGTATCACTGGAACCCAATGATGACTTCAAATCAGGGCTCCTATGTACATTTTTTTTAAAGTAGGAGCCCAGCATGGAGCCCAACAGGGGCTTAAACTCATAACTCTGAGATCAAGACTTGAGCTGAGATCAAGAGTCTGACACTTGGGGTACCTAGGTGCCTCGGTTGAGCATTGAACTCTTGATCTCAGCTCAGATCATGATCTCAGGGTCATAGACTTGAGCCCTGAGTCAGTCTCCACGCTCAGCAGGAAGTCTGCTGGAAATCTGCTTCCTATCCCTCTCCCTCTCCTCCATGTTCTCTCTCTCAAATAAACCAAACTTAAAAAATTTTTTTTGAAACTACATAAAATTACTGTTAGTTTCTAAGTATCATTTAACTATTCTGTTTTCACATATTTAGTTTTGGGTTTTTTTTAAAGATTTTATTTTTATTATTTTTTATTTATATGTCAGAGAGAGAGAGCGAGCGAGCACAAGCAGGCAGCGGCAGGCAGAGGCAGAGGCAGAGGGAGAAGCAGACTCCCCACTGAGCAGAGAGCCCCATGTGGGACTCGATCCCAGAATCCTGGGATCATGACCTGAGCTGAAGGCAGAGGCTTTAACCCACTGAGCCACCCAGCCATCCCCACATATTTAGATTTAAAGAAAGGATAATAAAAGCTAAACAGCTGAGGTTAAATTTGCACTATCTGTCACACTAGCCTCAAGTATAAATTATCAGAATTAACTAGAAGCAAAAACATATGATGTATTAATATGTGTATTTATATGGTATTGGGCACACTGTCCCAGAAAGCCCTTGACATGTAATTCTAAAATTCACGTGAAGAGTAATGAATGTAATAACTTTAAAGAATCTTGTCAAACATTAAAAAAATCATACATTATGCATAGAATAATTCAGAAGGGTACACAAGAAACTCCTAACATTAGTCGCCTCAAGGGAAGGTAACCAAGTGACTGGGAAAGAGGTGGGATGAATCTTGTACACTGAATCCTCTCAACAGCAAATATATTACCTAACTCAAGAAAATAATGTTTAAACTAGGCAATGAAGCAAAAATAAACACAACCATGTCAATTTGTTTAAAAAAAAAAATCTCCTGCAGATGAACCAATCTGATCACTTCATTCTTTTTTTTTTTTTTTTCAAAGATTTTATGTATTTATTTGACAGACAGAGATCACAAGTAAGCAGAGGCAGGCAGAGAGAGGAGGAAGCGGTCTCCCTGCTGAGCAGAGAGCCCAATGCGAGGCTTGATCCCAGGACCCTGGGATCATGACCTGAGCCGAAGGCAGAGGCTTTAACCCACTGAGCCACCCAGGCGCCCCTGATCACTTCATTCCTGAAGACTTTTAGCAAGCAGGTGAGTATCTTTAAGGCAGAGGCACAAAGTGGGCATCTCCCCCACAATATCACAGTGACAACCGGAAAGGTCCTGAGGAGGTAACTAATACTAATACCGCCCTGTCCATTGCTGGGGAAGAGGAGCTCCACCCACTGCCTCATCCCCAACCAGCCCTTAGGCTCAGCAGGAATTAGCACACAAAAGGATGACAACCACTCCCAGAGAGAACAAGCTGTTTTTGTTTTTTCAAAGTTCCTACTTTCTCTCACCAAATTATGTTGAATCTATGAAGTCCCTGGCAGGCCCAAGACACACTCTGAGAAACAGAAGAAAACAGTTTACAGAGAACAAATGTCTCACGATAGAGGAAAATGCACATGGAGTGAGTTACTGCCTCTGTACCAGTCAACAGTACCAATACTTACCTTGTCACCTCAATCACAGGTGGCGACATATCCTAGTAGGAGGGGTTGTTGGTTTTCTGCAAGCAGCTGTAAAACATTGGGACTGGGAAAGCTGGCATAGCACCAGTGGAGAGAAAGTATAAGTAATATAGGTAATATAGGAAAGCGGCAGCAGAAGAGGAAAGTTCATTTGCAACATGTCCCTTTTCTGCTAATGAGATTCAGAAGGACTTACCATGAGAAAGAAAGAGACTGCCAGGAAAAAAATGTGAGAAATGAGGGGTGCCTGGGTGGCTCAGTGGGTTAAGCCTCCGCCTTTGGCTCAGGTCATGATCTCAGGGTCCTGGGATTGAGCCCCACGTCAGGCTCTGTGTTCAGCGGGAAGCCTGCTTCCCCTCTCTCTCTGCCTGCCTCTCTGCCTACTTGTGATCTGTCAAATAAATAAAGTCTTTAAAAAAAAAAAAAAGGTGAGAAATGATAGGAACTGGGTTAACCTATCAGGTTCCTAGCAAAGAATTTGGCGTTCTTCAGACAAAAGGTATTAATTACCATGCCAAAAAAATAATGACACCAGTTACAGAAAAACAGAACTGCAAAATAAAAGGTCAAGATGAGTGACTTTCAAAACACTGTAAAAGCAGAATCTAAAGTCAACTGCTGTTAGGAATTCCACTTTGGAAAATGGTAAAAAGAGGCACTCTGGCTGAAGCCAGTCAGGACAGAGGGCCAAGACTTACCTACTGCACATCCCCACTCCCCGCAGTCCAAAGACTTGCCTGAAGAGTTCATTTTGAAGTCTTGTTTTAAAAATAATCCCTCCGGGTGCCTGGGTGACTCAATGGATTAAAGCCTCTGCCTTCTGCTCAGGTTGTGATCCCAGGGTCCTGGGATTGAGCCTCATATCGGGCTCTCTGCTCAGCAGGGAGCCTGCTTCCTCCTCTCTCTCTGCCTGCCTCTCTGCCTACTTGTGATCTCTGTCAAATGAATAAATAAAATCTTAAAAAAATTAAAAATTAGAAAATAAAATAAAAGTAATCCCTCCACTTGCATAAGGAAAAGAAAATCCAAAGATGGTGAATTTCAGCAGGAAAAATTTATTTTTTTAAAAAGATTTTATTACTTACATATTTATTTATTTGTTTTTGAGAGAGGAAGCAGCAGAGCACATGCACAAGAGAGGATGGAGGAGGAGCAGAGGGAGAGGGAGAGAATCTTTAGCAGCTCCACACTCAGCGCAGAAACCAACACAGGGCTAGATCTGACCACCCGAAGATCACGATTTGAGTGAAAATGGAGTCAGAGGCTTAACTGACTAAGCCACAGGCGCTCCAGGAAAAACATTTAAAAAGTAGCAATTCCAGGCTAAAGTTTAACGGGTGACCCATTATGTTTTTCCTTTTCTTTTTTTTTAAAGATTTTACTTATTTATTTGACAGAGAGAGAGATCACAAGTAGGCACAGAGGCAGGCAGAGAGGGGGGAATCAGGTTCCCCGCTGAGCAGAGCCTGATGCGGGGCTCGATCCCAAGACCCTGGGATCATGACTTGAGCCAAAGGCAGAGGCTTTAATCCACTAAGCCACCCAGGTGCCCTATATTTTTCCTTTCTAAAGAGTTTTATACTTTTTTACCACATACACTTTGCTTCAACAAAGAAACAAATTTGACAAATGAAGATGCCTCAAACATCTTTTGTATTTTAATCCTATGTGAGTTAAAAAAAAAAAAAAATACATCTGACTTCAATTATCAGGGCATTTTTGGGAAGAGTCATTTCATAAATGATCTCTTTAAATCTTGCCAGTAAGGATTTTAAAGTTTTTAATAATACTCACCTTCAAATTCTATTACCATTTACCATTTACTTTCTCAGTGCTTTTTTTTTTTTTAAAAGATTTTATTTATTTATTTGAGAGAGAGAGAGTATGAGAAGGGGGAGGGTCAGAGGGAGAAGCAGACTCCCCACCAAGCAGGGAGCCCGATGCGGGACCCGATCCCAGGACTCCAGGATCATGACCTGAGCCGAAGGCAGTCACTCAACCAACTGAGCCACCGAGGTGCCCTCTCAGTGCTTTTTAAAAGGTCATTCTAAGGAGCATGAAATTAGATCCCACCTTCCACTTGTAAAAACTGTCTATGACAAAAAAAGGAAGGAAGGAAGGAGGGAAGGGAAGGATAAAGTTCAATGACAATGCCAACCTCAGATTAATGAATGTATGAGATGCAGAGATAACCATCTCATATTTAGGAGACACCACTGCTTAATAAACAGAGTGCTTTCCTCTCACCTTCAGCCAGGTGTCTCTCCCAGGATGTGTGCTCATGAACCTAATTTAATTAACTACTTTGGTTCTTAACTATGTAACCTTAAGAATTTAGAGGTATGCTTGCACATGTATGAAATGATGTGTATGAAGTGACTCATTATAGTATAGTCTGCATCTGCAGAAGACAGGAAACACCAGCATGTCCATCAACAGGGAACTGGTTAAATAACTATGATAAATTCACACAATGGTGTATTTCCAGCTATACAAAAGCACACACTGGCATAGTTCCAGCTATACAAAAGAAAAAGAATGTACAGATATGGGACATTCTCCATCATATATTATGAAATGAAAATAGCAAGGTGCATAATTCTAAAAGGTGTGTTATCTTTTTGTAAGAAAAGGGAAAATACGAAATGAAAATGTATACAGTAGTAGTGAAAACATACACAAGAAATTAATATGAGATTTCCCTAATAGGGTGGACAAAGAAAAAGACAGGAGCAAGACTCAGAGGGATACATTTGATATCTTCTTGATTTTTAAACAAAACAAATGTATTATCTACCCAAAAATTTCAATTAAATTCAGAAGTAATTTACCCACAAGAAGCTGAACGCATGCCTTCCTCAACTCTTCTCTGCCTTGGCATCCTTCAAGGACCATATCATACAGCACTTCCTTTATGTTGCCCCAACTTGTTGCTTGTCACACTAGTATACCACTTCTCACAGTTAGTTGGGTATTTGTCTTCCCAGGAAGCTGATCCTTCAGAGGAAGAATGATTCATCTTTTTATCACCAGCTCCTCTCACAATGTCAGGACTTAGGCCCCTCAATATATATTTTTAAAATATACCTCAAGTGCACTGAATCAAATCAATCCTAATCCTCAGATCATGGAACACTGTCATTCTACCATGCATGGCTCTTTTTAAAAATTTATTTTTAACAATAAAGTGAACATCCATGGACCCACACCAAACTGAGAAATAGAACACTGACACCAAATGTTTATGTAGATGCCTCTTTCCTAACCCTTCCTTTGCCTTCCTGAATCTAGACATAGACCTTACAGCCTTCACAAAAATTAACTAAAAAATGGATCATAGACAATACACTTGTCACCATCTTGTATGAAGGCTAGCTACATCAATTTTCCTGTCTTCCGTCATCATGTAGACCACAAAAGTCTAGACAGTCCTGACATCCCAGAACATCATACTGGGCTACAACATGCTTATGGATCTGATAAACAGGTAGCAAGTATGGTAGATGCTTTCATAATAAGACATGCAAACCACAGCATAGGATATAAACCCCCATCCAAATGAAGGGGCCTGCCACCTCAGTGGCTTCTGGAGGTCTATCCCTTGCAAAGTGAAAAGATATGTTGCTATCCTTCGCACTCAACCGAAAAACAAAACCCATGTTTGATAAGCCCTTATGAATTCCAGAGGCCATTTGATGTGCTATGCTGGCCCCCTGAATGATTAACCTGTAAGGCTGTCAGTTTTCACTAGGGAACACAGAAAAGGCTCTGCAGCGAGTTCAAGCTGTAGTACAAAAACAGTGCAAGATACCAGCAAATCGGATGATACTTAAAGAGACTACAGCTAATAAATATGTTGAATGAAGTCTCTGTTAAGCCTCAATAAGAGAATCAAAGGGCATACCTCCAGCAAAGCTATGCTCTGCTAGAGCCAGAATGCCTAACCATGGGTAATCGAGTAACCAGGTGACCCAAATCGCCTAAAATTAACCAGGTTTTATCTGACCCATCCAACCACAAAGTTAGGCACAAAAAGCAGCATTCATCACTAAGAGGAAATGTTATAGAAATAAGCAGGCTGAAGCAGATCTGGAAGATAAAAGCTCCATAAGCAGGTAGCTCAGACTCCTTTAATATGAAATACTGTACGCAGTATGTGATACTGCTTCTCCTCACTCGATCCACACCTCTGGCCTCAGGTACAGCTGCTTATAACCAGTTAACTGAGGAGAAAAAGATTTGGGCCCGGTTTCCAGGTGTTTCTACAGTACATGATAGCACAAGCCAGAAGGTGACTGCTATAATATTACAAGTCCAATCAGGACAGGATGAAAATGGGAAAATTTCCCCAAGGATGGGGGTAAGAAGGGGCATAGAATTTTAACAATATATACAGTTGTCTCCTTCACTTAGAGAGAGAGGGCCAAAACTAGAATCCATTCAAGGACAGTGGTTAAAGGCTTGACTGGATGGTTAAAGACTTCAAAAGAACATAATAGGATATATGACAAAATCTAGGGAAGCAGCAATGTGAATGAACTTCTAACATTATACAGAGTGTCCCATGTGAATACTCACAAAAGGTATCTACTTGTAGAAGAGAATCTCAACGATGAGATGGACAAGAGAATACATTCTGGAAACAAGTCTCTTTCCCTGGCAAACCCAGTGCTTACTTTCGTGTAAAAATGGCCATATGGCAAGAAAGCAAGCTTTGTATGAGCTCAGCAACATAGACTTCTCACCAAAGCTGTTTTGGGTACCTCCACTGTGTAAGGCTTAACCTCTCAACCACAAAGTCAAAGTTGAGTCCAAATATGGACTAGCCAACTACTCAGAAGCAGGTGTATTACATCAGTTCATGAAAGAGGTGACACTCATATTCTTAGAATCGCATTACGGAATACCTGTTCACCATTATTGCATTCCACACATTTTCTGTTCAAGAAACTCATTTCACAGCAAAATTGGTCCAGCAAATGGGCTTATGCCCATGAGTTTCACAATATCATCATATACCTCGCAGACAAACAGAAAAAGAACACTCTGCAATGCATTTTATGAAGCCTGCATAATAATCTGAATACCAAAACATGACATTAAGAAAGAAAAATTTTAGATCTCACTCCGTCCACCGAAGCAGAAAATCCTAAACAAAACATTAGCAAACCAAACCTAATATTATATAAAGAGGATCTAATATATCACATTAAAGTTAGGCTTATTCTGAGATTACAAGGTCTGTTTAATACTTAAAAACACAATTAACATTTACAAAATAAAGTAACTAACATTTTAATGGAAATAAACATCGATTCATGATTTTTTAAAAAAAGAAATCTTTAAAAAAAAATCTTTTAGGAATGGCTTAATCTGTAGAGTATCCATTTTTTTTCAATTCACAAGAAGCCTCATATTGATAAATTATACTTTTACACTATGAGATCAGGAATAAGACAAGAACGTTCATTCACTATTATCAATTCTAAATATAACTGTATTAGAGTTCTTAGCCAAAAATATGTAAAAGAGCCTGGGTGGCTCAATGGATTAAAGCCTTTGCCTTCGGCTCAAGTCATGATCCCAGGGTTCTGGGATCACCCGCATCAGGCTCTCTGCACAGCAGGGAGCCTGCTTCTCTCCCCCTCTCTGCCTGCCTCTTTGCCTACTTGTGATCTCTGTCAAATAAATAAATAAAAATCTTTAAAAAAAAATGTAGAATAAAAAAAAGGTTTAAAGATTATAAAGGTGGGGCGCCTGGGTGGCTCAGTGGGTTAAGCCGCTGCCTTCGGCTCAGGTCATGATCTCAGGGTCCTTGGATCGAGTCCCACATCGGGCTCTCTGCTCAGCAGGGAGCCTGCTTCCTCCTCTCTCTCTCTCTCTCTGCCTGCCTCTCTGCCTACTTGTGATCTCTGTCTGTCAAATAAATAAATAAAATATATAAAAAAATAAAAATAAATAAAAATAAAAAAGATTATAAAGGAAAAAATAAAACTGATTTCGTACAGAAAATTCAAAAGAAACTACAAATTTTTAACACATATGATAGTTTAGCAAGTCTCTAGTCAAGTATATTTCTGTATACCAAAAGAAAATGAAATCATTTACTATAGGATCAGATACTAGCAAACACTAAGAAAACTCTAATGAAAAATATGCAAGACATACACATACACACACATCATTATTTAAATAAATTAATTTCAATAAATGGGATATACCATGTTCAGGGATTAAAAAATTCAACATTGTAAAGATGTCAGTTCTTCCCAAATTAATTGATTCATAGCTTCTGTGGAACTTGATAAACTGATTCTAACACATATGTAGAAATGTGAGGAGCCAAATATATCTATTACAATGGTGAGGAAGGAAAGTGATAGAGTTTGTCTGCTGAATATCAAAACTTACTCCAAAGTTAGGAAGGTATAAAAGTTTAAAAATGTTGAACTTTAAAAATCAAAATATGGCACTGAGAAAAGTAGTAGTTCCATGAAGTCCCACAAAGTGAATACTTGTATATACTGCCTTTTTTTTCTTTCTTGTCCTAGTCACACTTCACCAAGGTATCTAACCACTCTTACTGCTTAGCTCTTGTACTATCTCCTTGGCTTCTTTTTTGCTATTTTCTCCAAAAATGTTTACAATGTGGACTTCTGAATGGCAAAACTTAATGTTTTTATTAAGGCTCTCACATTTGAATAACTTAAATAGATGTAAAACTTTAGGTCCAATGCTTTAGAAGTTTTTCTTACAGCCAGTTTTGTTCTTGAAAAGCCTGAGGTCAATCTGATTCTTGTTCTTTATACAAGAAAAAAAAAAAATTATGAGAAAACTTTTTAGATTTTTCTCATTATCTGTAATACTCTTAAATTTCAGTATGTGTCTAGACGTGGGTACTTTCCTCTTCTTTGATACTTTATGGCCCTTTCAATCTTCAATTTTTTTCTTATCCTGGACCCCTTTTGTTACTTGAATGTTGGCCCATCAACTTCTGTCCTTCATCTGACTTAAATCTGTATCCATGTTTGCTTTTTTCTTCTTCTTCCTTTTTTGTTGTTTTGTTTTGCTTCTTTCTGGGAGAGTCAATTTTCCAACTCACTAATTTATTCTTCAGCTGTATTCATTCTTTTTTTTTATTCCATTTATGTTATTTTAAATACTATGGTTTTTATGTTTCTACTTGGGTTATTATTTCTTATTCTTGTATCACATTGCTAGTCTTCCCTTTATTTCTTTTAATGTTTATGGGCTTAATTTTAGAGCCTAATTGTCTTATGTAATGGGAGTTTTATTTTGAACCAGTGGCACCTCTTAACCACTTTACTTTGGCCTATGAACTCACTTACCTAGTAGTGTGGGTTCTTCTGAGTGATAGTATGCTCTGGGGAAAGACTGAGGGCCAGCCCTCTGGGCTATGTTGGGGGTTCAAAGAGAGGAAGGAAGAGAAACCCCTACACTAGAAACCCCTAGTGGATAGTCCCATCACTACAAAAACCACTGTAAATTATTTCAGTTTGTTATCTACCAAGTAACCCTTCAGATCAGAGCTCCCTCTCAGACACCATGGGAGAAAAGGCAATTTTCTAAGGCACTTCCTAGAGTCTAGGGCCGACAGTGCAACCCACCAGTCCTGAGTCTGGAGGGGGAGGAGTGAACAAATAATGCACAAGCTAGTCAATCCTTACCTGTCTTCCCCAAATCTTCACCCAAAAGGGCTTTTTGCTGCCAGATTTTATCTGTGAAGACACCTGCAGGAGAGGTCTGGTTCACTGTACTAGTACCTGCTGTGAGAAAGCAGGCAAAGGCAACTGGTTTTCTCTAATGAATCTACTCACAGACATTCAGCCAGCCACACCCCCACCAAGAACCACTTCGAAACAGCTCCCATGTCTCCTGGGAGTTCTTTTTTTTTCTCTTTTAATCATTATCTAAACATACTAAAAGAAACATTCTAATCAAAATATAACAGAATTTACATGGCTTTATTTATACATTACTGGTATTGAAAGCAAACTTTATACAAAGTTTTATACACGTAAAAAAAAAAACCCCTTGGCTAGGCAAAGCCATGTATGTGTGTACACACACAAACACATACACACACACAAAGTATTTTACATCATCGTAATTATACATATTTACATATACACTATTTAAATTATTTTACAATTTATCAAAATGAGAGGCAATTAGAAAAGCAAATAAAAATGGATGAAAACAAACAAAATAATTGTTTAAAATACTACAAAATTATTTTGAAAAATCTAGAAAAGAAAGCCGTTTCTCTGAAATATCAAAACTAAAGTTTCAATGCCATTTCGTTGTTGCTTTTATCTTAATAACAAGTTCTGTTTAAAAATAAATATCTTGACCAGTAACAAGTGAGCAAATCAGACTGATGACTGGAACAAGCTAAACATGCTGACTTGAGATTCAAGAGTCAGCGAGTAATAGTAAATGTAGACTTTTATCTAGTAATCAAATACGCCATAAAACTGCCCTCTACTTCCCCATTTAAAACATGAGGAATTCTAAGCTTCTGTGTAGTATGCAGTATCAACTAAGACTCCAAGGAGTTCAGCAATTTATCTGTAATGTAAGAAAATGCTGACATTATGGTTCTATTTTTCTGATAGGACCCTTTTATAAGGTGTTATTCTTTAAATGTGTTCACTCAGATATCAGCATTAAGAACTAGCTTTTTACAGAATTAATTTGGTAACTTTATTGCTATATTCTGATTTTGACAAGAATTTAATGAGACCATAGTACTTAGGATGAAAAAAAAAATAGTTGAGACAGCTAGAAATAAAATAACCTACAGTTTTTGCTATCATGCAAGCAAATAAAATTTCAAATATCAAAGCCATTAAGATTTTAGATTTGTATTGGAACTAAGAAGCATAACTTCCAGGAACAAGTTAATTCTTTCATGAATGTATATTATCTCCACGAGAGAATGGAAGTCACATTTTAAGAGAATATTCAGGTAAAATAAAACCTCAGCTGAAGTTCTTAAAGGCAGTGAAAATTTTAAAGCACAGTGAATCTGAAAAAGAATCAGGCCATTTTGGAAAGTTCTTAATAAGTTTTTTCCATTTAAATACTCCATTACTCAATCTTACATTCCGAATTATGTAAATAGGATTTTAACATCACAGTAAACTGCTAAATATCTTCTTAAAATCTAATTAGCAAATAAATTGCTTAAAGAGGATACTGAAATTAACAGATTATCTATCTCAAGATAGTACTTTACACTGGGTCCAGAAATAGATTTAAAACAAAAATATTCAGGACGCTTCACATTAAGACCTATGTCCAAATACAGTTTCTATTCAGATTTAATTTGAACTGAATTTGAAATTTGGTGTTTTGTAGTCAAATAATTATGATTACAAATAAATTGAAAAATAGCAATAGGTTACATATCTTTAAAATTTTCCTTATGTAAAGGTCCAAAATATCTAAGCAATTGTTTCAGGTCTTACAGAAAAAAACCCTGCTGATAATTATTGCCTAAATAAACCTGTATAGAAATGGCTTAAATAAACTGAGGAAACATGTCTGTGAACATTATTAATTTAAATTAACATAGTAAATCATGTCATCTATTCAGATGACAGTGGATTTCATGTTTATGAATGATGTATGTTCTATATTCCAAAAGTATTTAGTACTAATTAAAATTTGAAAAATATTAAATTACAAAAACAACAGATTTCATTAACAGTGAAGTATGTGCTATTGAAAAATGTTTTATTTTCTTCATCTATAAAAGATTTTTTATTAACCAACAAATGCATTTCCTCTCCACCTTACACTCATCAGCCATCAGAAGGTTGAAAAAAAATGTCATATAGTATGTCAATTACACTTAAGAGAGAGTTGAGAGATGCCATGCTGATCTGAACTGCAGCAGGCTTCACTCTGAGCAGGTCCCTATGGATGAGGTGACCTTAGAATCCTGCATGGGCAATCATCCTCCAACCTGTAACTGAAGCAGGGACTCAACTGGATGTTTCTCACCCACTACTCGTATCTTCAGTGACTAACAGGCCCTTAACTGCACAGTAAGTAACAGTATCAAACATTTACTTTACTAGTCTCCTGTAGCAGAACCATTAACTACCTGCATTTTGACTTTTCAAAGAGCTTCATTAACTGCTGGAATCTTTCTGAGACCTGAAAAATGTTAAAGGAATGTTAATTACAGATATCTCAATAACAGGTTTTTTTATCTGTGATTAATATTTTCATAAAATATCTAGAGAAAGAAAAAATAGCCCTCAATAATAAAGAAATGAAGTAATGCTTGGAAAAATGAAGTGCCTTCATACAAAAGGTGATTACAGGTTTAATTTTTAACATTAAACTTTCTTAAACAAGCAAACATCATTACAAGACAGCTTGAAATTAAATAGGTAAATGGTAAGACAATAGGGAAAAAGATTAGAATCATTCCAAACTTCTTCCATAATCACCAAGTTTTTATTTTATTTTTTTAAGTTTTAATTTCCTTAAGTAATCTCTATGCACAAAGTGAGGCTCAAACTCACAATCCTGAGATAGAGAGGCACATGCTTTACTGACTGAGCCAGCCAAATGCCCCTTAATAAGTTTTTAACAGTTGTATATGAAGAGCCATATTGTTAAAGAAGTTAGCTAATTAAAAAAAAAAAAAGTTAGCTAATAAATATCTACATATTTTAAGCATGACAAAAGTTAAATCTATTTATAGTAGCAACACTTGTAAAAACTACAAAGATGCAAAAATTGGGTAGTTACCTGATACGGATCTTTATTCAATTTGGCAGCCAAATAAGAAAATGTTTTCAGTGATGGCCCTCTTTTTTGACACTCCAATAAGATTTCCCGGTCATCATTTCTGAAGAGAGAATAATGGTATTTGTTTAGCCTTTGCATATTAGAGCCGAAAAGTAACAAAAACTCCACTGCCTTAATATCTACAATAGAGGTGACATTTTTATTAAAAACCACAGAAAAAAAGAAAAAATGTATATACCAAAATATGGACAATGAGGATCTCTGAGAAGTATTATGGATGATGTCTGAGCTCACAGGTATTTCCCAAAATTTTCTAAAACAAAATTATTATTCTAATGCCAAAATTAAAGATTTTTTCCAAAGTTCTCTCTTTAATTGTTTGGGCCCAAACATGGTCACAGTCTTAATAAGCAGCAGCACCAACAGTAAAATGGAATCCAGATCTTCTCATTCCCAGACCTGTTTTTCCACATGGTCTGAACCAGAGTGTGTTGTTATACTCTCTGAGATCCTATTCTGCCATCTGTAAATTACCTAGAAGGAAGGCACGGAAGACTGTGGTATTAAACAAAACTGGTCACCAGGAAGTTGCTTGCTACAGAACTCCCTCAGACCTTTGAGCACTTCTGGGGCCCGAGGTTAAGAGCAAAAGCAAAGAGACAGTTTCTGGAGATTTGAGCTAAGTTCAGGGTGACAAGGGAGAGAAGACGTGGGGCTCTCAATAGATTAGGGAGCCAGGCTCTCCACGTGTTCCCAACACCAGCTGTTACCCAACGTGCATGCCCCCAGACTGCACTTTAGAGACTGGTGGTGTTCTGTGGCAGCTAGTGTTTTTGGTTAAAATAAACAAATCTCTCACTTAAAAGATAAAATACAATAAAATTAAGTAGAATAGAATAAAATAAAATAATAAAACCGGTCACCAATTTCAATATGATTGAGTTTCCCTCATTATGCACACTAGATAAGTCTGGGGAGCAATGAACGTCTAGTCCAATGGTTCACAACTTCAGTTACATTTGTGTCTGAAATGGGGTCTTTAAATCTACATTTCTTAAAAGTTCACATAGGAATCCAAAGTGCAACCTATTAATGAAACTTTTTTCAAACTCCTAGTTTAGGGGAAAATACAAATTACAAAGCCTCACACTTTCTGCCCTGTCTTACACAACCTGTCCTTCTTCCTTTCTAAAATGTGGCTATTGGGGGAACGGGGGAGCGCCTGGGTGGCTCAATCAGCAAAGGATCTGCCTCTGGCTCAAGTCATGATCCCAGAGCCCTGGAATCAAGTCCCACAGCAGGCTTCTTGCTCAGCAGGGAGTCTGCTTCTCCCTCTGCCTGCAGCTCCCCTTGCATGTGCCTCCCCCTGCCGACAAATAAATAAAATCTTTAAAATAAATAAAATATTTTTAAAAATAAATAAATGAAATAAAAATAAAATTGGTTATGGGCACCTGGGTGCCTCAGTTGGTTAAGCATCAGCCTTCAGCTCAGGTCATGATTGAGCCCTACATCAGACTCCATCCTTAGCATGAGAGCCTGCTTCTCCCTCTTCCTCGGCTGCTCTCCCTGTTCGTGCTCTATCAAATAAATACATAAAATCTTTCTAAAAATAAAAATAAATAAAATGTGGTTATGCTAGGGCACCTGGGTGGTTCAGTGTTTTGAGCATCACACTCAATTTCGGCTCCGGTCAGTCTTGGGGTTGTGGGATCGAGCCTGACATCAGGCTCTGCACTCAGCATGAAGGCTGCTGTCTCCCTCTGCCTCTGCTTGTCCCCATGCTCACACTCTCTTTCAAATAAAAAAAAATAGGTAGGGGCGCCTGGGTGGCTCAGAGGGTTGAAGCCTCTGCCTTCGGCTCAGGTCATGATCCCAGGGTCCTGGGATCGAGCCCCTGCATTGGGCTCTCTGCTCAGCGGGGAGCCTGCTTCCCTTCCTCTCTCTCTGCCTGCCTCTCTGTCTACTTGTGATCTCTGCCTGTTAAATAAATAAAATATCTTTAAAAAAAAA
Organism: Mustela nivalis; assembly: GCF_964662115.1. Lineage (NCBI taxonomy): Eukaryota > Metazoa > Chordata > Mammalia > Carnivora > Mustelidae > Mustela > Mustela nivalis. The sequence continues at coordinate 40,259,799 of NC_139024.1, forward strand.
TAGGTAAAATCTTTAAAAAAAAAATGTGGTTATACCAGTTCCTTACAAATCAAAGAATTTTTAGTTAAAAAAATGATGTCACAAAAACAAAAAAACAGGAGCAGCTGGGTGGCTCAGTAAGTTACGTGACCAACTTAGCTCAGGTCTTGATCTCACAGTCGTGAGTTGGAGCCCCACACTGAGCTCCACACTGAGAAAAAAAAAAAAAAAAGGTGAAAACTTATATCCATGGTGCTAATGCACAAACCTGGTTAAGAGCCTCTGCTCTAGATCATTCCATACTCCAGCTGAACTGTACTCTAGAATGCATCTTCTACCATCTTTGGCCATTTTTGAAGTATGTCATTACCTGCCTTATTTTAGGATGGGATGACTAAACTATGATGACACGACAGAACAGATGACTGGCCTGCAAACATTTCCTGGTGACTTGAGTCTCAAGAGTCTTACCTTGTCCATAAAACTATAATTTCTCCCTTCTTTTTAATAACATTCTTTGCAGAAAGGCTTTTAGGAGATGTGGCAGATGCTGCTGATAGATCCTTAATCCCTGGGCTTGACGATGACGGCTCTTTGCTCACTGCAGGGTCTTTTTTCTTACTGGCTTTCTTTCGGTGAGCTTCACCATTCTCACCAGAATCTTGGGTAATTTTCTTGGTCTTTTCCCTACTGCTTAAGTCTGTTTCCTTCCTCTGTTTTTTATTAGAATGGTTTAGATCAGAAAGGTTTTTTCTCTTTTTAGGAGCATTATCCAAAGCTCCAGGCAATACTGAATCATCAGAATTTGATGCCGGCTCTGACTTTAAATCATCCTTTTTTACTTCGTGTGAACTGGGAGGTTCTGAGGTCAAATCAATATAGGTTTCCTCAACAATGCATTCCAAAGGCCTGTCGGCCACTTGCACCTTTTCTTCCTTACAGTTATCTTCATCTACGCATATCACCTGACACTCAAAGTGTTCAACAGCTAAGGCAGGACAGTTCCCTTCGTTTTTACTCTCACTTGAAACATCTTGTGTCAAATCAATAAAAGCATCTACGGTATCAGGCTGCATTTCACCTAGTATTTGAGCACTCTGATCCAAACTGCCTTCAGAGCATCCCAACTGATCAATATTTAAAACTGTTACTTCTATGAATTCCCCCAAGTTTTTGGTCTCAGGGACTGAGTCTTTCGTGAGGTCTATATAGGTGTTTGGAAGATGATCCTCGACAGAATGTGAAATTTCCTCCATTGGAGGCAATTCTTCAATGCTTTCAGGTACTTTTGGTTCCCACACTTGGTGCAACTTAAAGCATTCATCAGTCACTTCATTACTATGGCCCACTTTACCTGAAGCATCTTTAAGAAATTCATATATATCGGGAACCTGTGTTTCTATCATACAGTCCTGTTCTTCATGGGCTGATTTACTGCTATCAACATTGTTGTCAGAATTTAGTTCCTCCGCAGATTTAAAAACTCCATTCTGACATGAAACATAGTCTTTCTCTGCTGCTTTATCAGCGTCCTTTTCCACTCCAGGCAAAGATGCCAATGACTCATCAGCCACCGCATTCTGTTTAAGACTAGGGGAGGTAGATGGTGCTGCCCGCCGTATTTTCACAATGAAATGATCATTGGACTTTTCCATGATGACAGCATGCATGGGTAGGTTGGGGTGGTACTGAAAGCCTGGAGCAACAGACCGACTTGTCCATGATGAAGAACAACTTGATTTGCTGCTTGAATTATCAGACTCCAGAGCTAAATGAATATCTTGTTCAGATGCATCCTCTTCCTCAAGTAAGGCATCCTCACTAAAATGGGCACTAATAACTTCTTCAGGAGTTGAACTGGACAAAACTTCAGGCTTTAGGAAACTGAGATGACCGTCTGACTTCAGAGGTGATGGCACTGTTAAAGAGACCGCTAGATCTTCCAGAAGTATGGAGGAAATGCAGGGTTTGCTCTTTTCTGAACTACACACATTATCTTTACTCAAAGCTATATTAGTGGACACGTCAAACATGCAACTTTCATCCAACACATCAGGATGAACTGGCAACGAAAGCCCTGAAGACAGAGAAGGGCCTTTCTCAGATGATAATAATGACCAATTATCATCACTAATCATTTTAGGACATGGTGAAACCACCCCTGAAACTAGCTCATCGGTTGTACAAGCTGGTATAGATTCACACTTAAGACTCTCCAGCAGCTGTTTTTCTGGGGTCTTTAACTCCCACTCACTTTTTTCATTACAATTAACGCTGTTATCTAAAAGGTCAGAACCCTGTAACAAACTTTTAAATATTTCACCCATCTGGGCATCACTCACTAAATTAAAAGTAAGGCTAGAGGCTTGCTGTTCAGTGAGAATTTCAAAACTGCGCTCTGGCTTCAAAGCTGCATGCTGGGATGTCTGCGTGTCTTCAATGGTGTTGCCTTCGGTTTTTTCTGGCTTTGGGGTGCCGGGACGGTTTGGTTCCAAGGAGTGTTCTTCAGATTGAGAGTTCTTAATATTATCGAAGGAAGTGTTACAACTTTTTTTAATGTCACGCTTTGCTGTGTTAATATTGAAATTATTTTGGTCTTGATGTTTTTCCTCAGACTTTTTACATCCTGGTAAAGACTTACAATTAGCAGAATCTTCTGATTTGGGGGATTTCTCTTTCAGCATTTCCTTGCTGGAGCAGTCCACGTTTCCCTTCTGACCATTTGAATACTGGGCTTTCTCTTTATTTATCTTCTCACGTTTTCCTTCATCACTGTCACTGCCAAAGTTTATGGAATCACAAAACTTTACTAAGATTTTCTTAAGCTTTGCGAACAAATAATCCAGCTGTTCATCTACAAATTTCCACAGTTTTTTTTTCATATCTGGTAGCTGCTGTTCAAATAAACGGTCCACAATGCCATTCTTCTTAACTTGCTTAAGCTTGGATTCTATAACATCACAGAGATTATTCTGTAAAGTAGCCATGGACTTTGAGATTTTAGATAAGTCAAGGTGTTTAATTAGTGATGTAAAACTCAAAGTCGCTGACTCAATAATTCTATGGAATTGCATCAATGAAAATTTTACCTTAAATTTCATATAATTTTTCCTTACATGTTTCCTTATCATTCGTAACATGTGCATAATCTCCCGTACAGAAGAGGGTGCAGCAATAATCGGAACTATTTTTTCCAGGCTGGAAGTACTCATTGTCTTGTCTTTCTTCTCTGTTTTTGAAGATCTGCTAGATTCACTTCGTCTTTTATTCCATTTGCTTTTGGTCTGATGGATTTTTATAGAAGATGTTTTTCTAGTCTCTTTACCCAAATGCAGAGTACTTTTCCTACTTCCTGGGCTAGTTTTTGTGTTCTGCACTTCAGCAGAAGTTCTAGGTGTGACACTTTTTTCAAAACTTTTTTGTGGCTTAGATTTTTCATTGTCACTTATAATTTCTCCTTCTTCTAATTCATCTAAAGATGAGTTCTTATGAGAGTCTGTATCTGCAAATTTGTCAGACTTGCAAATTGGCTTTTGATTCTCCTTATTGAGATCAGACTTGCTCTTGGAGGTAGACTGAGCTGAATTTGGTGGAAATATATCTGTGGAAGAGAAATATATATTACAGTCACATGACTATAGTCTTCAGTCATTTGAGATTTCCATACTAAATATAATAAAAACTTATAAACTGCAGCAATTCATTTTTTTTATAAGTAGGCTTCATACTTAGTGTGGAACCCAGGGTGGGGCTTGAACTCATAACCCTGAGATCAAGACCTGAGCTGAGATTAAGAGTCAGATGCTTAATTGACTGAGCTACATAGGTACCCCCAATTCATATTTTAATAGCTTTTTTATAGTAGAATGTTAATGCCTAATAATTAATCATGTTGTATGTCTTTACTGGTCTTAATTCATGCTCAGTGATAATATAGTTTGGTCATCAGACTAACCATCAACCAACTCACGGTATCTTTGGGTATCTTCATGTTAGCAGCACCACCTACTCGATACCATTTGATGATGGCTTTTGAACAAAACTCTGAAAGCAAGCAGAGTATTTGAAACAATCTGCCCTAATACTCTTTTTTGTAAAAAGAACAAAATTTAGATAAAAGGCTCAATGTACATTTCAAATCAATGACAGAGGTCTGAATAATATTTTAGTTATGTTACCAAAAAAAAAAAAAAAAAAAAAAAAGAGCACTGGGACAGCTGGGTGGCTCAGTCACCCTTAAATGTCTGCCTTCAGCTCAAGTCATGATCCCGGGGTTCTGGGATCCAGTCCAGCATCAGGCTCCTTGCTCAGAGAGAAGCCTGCTTCTCCCCCTTCCTCTGGCTACTACTGCCCCTACTTGTGCTCAGTCTCTCTCTCTTTCTCTCTCTCTGTCAAATAAATAAAATCTTAAAAAAAGAAAAGACACAAATTCTTCTTGCTTATGTATTTTGCATTCTCACATAAAGTTATAGAACATAATATAAACTATTACCTTTATGACTGTTATTACATAACGGAACTTGAGATGGGCTTTCCAATCTAAGAACTTTTGCTACAGGTCTCACTGGACTATTCAGAGGACTGATGGCTTCTGGAATAGGCCTCAGGTGATTAAAGTCAATGCTTAGAACTGAATTCTCATCATCGTTATATATTGAGTTTGTTTCACCGATTTCCATTTTGTTGTCCATTAATTCAGTCTGCTGAAGTGAAGATTCTAGTGTCTCTTTAAGTGAGGAAGGCTCCAAACAACAAGACTTATTTTCAACCAGTGGTGTATCTACAAGAGAAGGCTCAAATTTGCGGTTACCATCTTCTGAAAGGGCTATTGGCAAAATGCCAGTTTCTTCAACTGAAGGCTGCAAAATGCTGTCACTGGATTCAGCTACTTCTATTGAAAAAGCCTCTTTCATTCCTATACCTCCAGAAACACAAGAATTCACATCATCATTTTTTTTGGTATCCAATTCTAAGCCAAAGTTTTGAGAAACATTTGTTTGTAATATGTCCACTACTACAGGAACTGCTGCCTTTGTATCATTAATGGTTTGTTCCTTTTCTGCTGGTGATGGAAACATGGATTCTGTTTGTTTTATTTCCACGGGTGCTGAGAAAGAAGTCTCTGTATGACAAATGGGCACATCACAATCCACAGTATTCTCATCAGATTTAACTAACAAACTGCTTTCTTCTTCTATTTTCCTTTCTGGATTACTGGTCCTGACTTCAGATACAGCTGCAAGAGCATCCTTTGGTTCCGACACCTTGGATTCCGTTTCCTCTGTGGTATGTTCATTGACCAAGGAAACACATGTCACTGTTGTAGCATGCACCAAGCACTCCAAATCACATATTCCACTGGATTTGGGGATACTGGTTATCTTATGGTGGTTATCCTGAGAAACAGGCTGCTTTTTAGCAGGAGAAAGAGTTAAGTTCAATTTTTCCATAAAACTCAATTTTAAGTCTTTTGTTTCATTTGGACCAATGTCAGCTTTAATTACAAGCTCTTTATTATCTGTTCCTTGAGAAACATCAGTGTTAGAGACTTCACCTTTATCACTTTTTGGCTCATTTTGTCTCTTTAAATCAGTAGTGGTTTTCTTAATTTCTTTGTTAGTCTTCTGCAAATGTTCTGTAGGTGTTCTTTTTTCACTTCTTATATGCCTACTTTCTTCTTTGCTTTCTCGTTCTCTTTTCCTCTTATCTTCAGTTCTATGCCGTTCTGCTTTTAAAGGTGTGTTTTCCCATTGGTGCACAACATCAACTTCCTTGGAGTCAATGTGTTTATGAGCTCTACTGGATGAAAGAAAGGATGGACATCTTCCTTCTTGAAAACTATGATTACTTACACCTCTATCTCTTTTACAATCTTCCCTTCCTCTTCTCTCTTCTAGATGGTATTTACTTGAATTATGAGAAGATTTTATTTCACTCTTGGAATGAGGAAGTAATGCTCGTTCAGATCTTCTCCAGTGATCCTGGTCTTTTACTACAGATTTAGATTTTTGATCAGCTTTTCTTTCTTCTTTGTCTTGTGATTTAAGTTCTTTTCTATTTGTATTTTGTGATCTTTCACTTTGTCTTTCTAGTTTTTTGTCACTTTGAGAGTCCATTCGAGTGTATGACCTTTCTCTAAAGGTCTCTTTCTCCCAAGAAGAGCTAATTCGTTCATTTTTATAATCCAAATCTGTGTTACTTTTGAACTTTGAATTTTTGCTTTCAGCCTTTGGTTCACCTTTACCATATTTCTCAGGACGTCCTTGTAGCCTTTGACTAGTCTCTATGTTCCTCGGTTCACCATCACCACAACTAGTATTTAAGTCTTTCCATATTCTATCAGTTCCTCTGCTATATTGGCTATGTCTAATATCTTTTCTCCCTCTTCTATTATCTTCACTTGAAATACCCTCACCGACCTGATAATGGGAACGTGACCAAATGCCATTGGTGCAGTGTTTTTCGATAGATGGAGGCAAATACAAAGTGCTCTTTTTTTCACAATATGATTTTCCTTCCTTTTCGGGATTTGGCAGTGAAGTGCTATGATGTCCATCTTTAGAAACATCACTTTTCACTTTGAGATCAGTCTTTGAACAATCATCCAAATGGGGAGATCTGGATTTAAGATCTTTTGTTTTAACTATATCTGCTATCCTTGCAGTTTTGTGATTATTTCGAAAATGTGAGAATTCGGACAATCTATTAAGAAATAAAAATTGACAACAAAAACCAAAGTTAATTTCTTGTTAATAATTCAGATTTTAATTACATGCAAAAACACTTTAAAAGTCAGGCCCCACATACTGGCAAAATTAATTTTATTTCATATAAAGACGTGAGTGACGCTTACCAGCTTCCAACTAAATGGGCCCATTTTTAAAATAAGGAAACTCCCTTTTAGTTGTTTTGCTCAAACTCTGAAGGACCTCTCCATTCTATCCCAGCACTTAATCAATGTCTTCCAGACTTCCCTCACCACAGCAGACCACTCCCAAACTAACCAGAGATTCATTTCTTTTAGAACAAGTGACATTATTTTCTTGTCCTCGCTCACTCTAAAGCAACTAAAACAGAAGGAAAAGTAAAACAATGCCAGACAACACAGATAATCATAGAGTTCAATGGAGCTCTCTACCCCAGTTTTCTATTTCACATACAATTCCACAGTAAACCAAAGCATCAATACCCATCTTAAAGTGGCACATACTACGCAAAAATAAAGAGAATTCTCTCTTAGGGGAATAGCATGTACTTATTGTTTAACAACAACAACAACAACAAAAGCCTAAGTCTTAAGGTTTTATAGTAGAGTTCCAGAAAACTGGCAGTTTTCCTAATAATAAAATGTAAATAGCTCATTTTGGTTCCTTGTAATACTTTAAGTCATCTTCCTAAACTTCTATAACTTCCCTGAATCTCCATAAATGTATTCCTAATCAGTACTAAATGTATAGAGAACACCAAAGCTTAAAAGACTCAGGAATAAGGGGAGATTTTTATAAAACAAAAGAGGACATGGGTGACATACAACCTAAAACAGTATGTACATTTTATATGGATTTTGTTATGGGCTAAATTGTGCCGCCACCTCCCCCCCCCAAATTCTTATGCTGAAGTCCTAACTTTCAGTATCTCGGTGCACCTTGATTTGAGGACAGGGTCTTTATAAAGGCAGTCAAGTTAAAGAGAGGCCACTAGGGTGGGCCTAATCCACTATAACTAATATTCCTATAGAAAAGGGAAATTTGGGGACGCCTGAGTGGCTCAATTCGTTAAGCGGCTGCCTTCGGCTCAGGTCATGATCCCAGCGTCCTGGGATCGAGTCCCACATCGGGCTCCTTGCTCGGCGGGGGGCCTGCTTCTCCCTCTGCCTCTGCCTGCCATTCTGTCTGCCTGTGCTTGCTCTCTCTCCCTCTCTCTCTGACAAATAAATAAAGAAATAAAATCTTTAAAAAAAAAAAAGGGAAATTTGGACACAGACCTATGTGGAAAATAAAAGCAACAGAAGAGACACAGGAAGAAAGCAACCATTTACAAGCCAAGGAAAGAGGCCTGGAACAGATCCTTCTACACATAGCCCCCAAAAGGAATCAATCCTGCTAACACCTTGATCTTGGATTTCTAGCTTCCAGGACTATGAAACAATAAATTTAAACAACAATATTTATTAAGCTACCCAGTTTGTGGTCATTTGTTAAAGCAGCCTTAGGACACTAATAAATATCTTAGCTCAAAAAACAATTAGAAGATACCTTCCACTTGGGAAAGATGAACATAAAAAACACTAACCATAAAAGAAAAACATCTGACAAACTAAACATCACTAAAATTAAAAACTTCTGGGCAACCCTCTTGGGTCCCCTCCCTCCTCAAGAGCTTTGTATTATCACTTTATTAACACTCAATAAACCTTGCTTTGCTGCCCCCGCCAAAATAAAATAAAATAAAAATTAATTAATTAAATTTAAAACTTCTATTCCTCATAAGACACAATAAAGAGTGATAGACAAATCACAGAATGGCAGATGTTCACAATAAATTTATCCAACAAAGAACTCATATTTGACAAAGGACATATGTGTTATGTATGTCATACTTATTAAACCTATAAACTATTAAACTATAAGCTCCTAAAAGATAGTTCTAGCCCACAGAGCTCATAATACATATTAGTATAGCTCCTTACTAGATAAAAGTTATGAAAAGTTTTATTTTAAGAGGTACCTAGGTAGCTCAGTCAGAAGTACAACTCTTGATCTCATGGTCATGAGTTTGAGCCCTAGGCTGGGTATACAGGTTACTTAAATAAATAAGCTTTTTAAAGAAAAGTTTTCTTTTAAAATAAACCTTCACATAATATAATTTCCAGAATGCATACTCTTAAACTTTTACCTTATGTTATTTTTAATTTTTCTATTAAACGTAACGTTTCAACCAAATGATAAACACTTACCATTAGAATACCAAATATAGATCACAATTATAAAGTGAAAATATCGGCAGAATATTTATTAGATAATATACAACCACATCAATTAATCTAATGACATTATTCATATTCATATTTCATTTATTCACCCAGTGTCTCTTTCCACCCTGTTCAAACATGACACCCCACCCATAAAAGATCCAAAAATGTATAAAATTTCCCCAATATTTCAGGAAGCAATCTTACACCAGTTGCACTGATGGGATTTAGGTTAGTAAACACACAGCCATCTTCATTTTCAAGTGGCCTGAAGTCCTTTATGATGCCATACAGTCCACACATAAGATTATTTTCTCTCACTCGTCAATTATTTATTGACTGTCTGCTATGTGCTAGGCTCTGAGCCAGGCTCTTGATAAAATGGTGAAGATACACAGACATAGTCCCTGCTCCATGAAGCTTACAGTTCAGTGAAAAGACAGATACTAAAAGAAAGTTCTGGCCCACAGGGCTTTTAAGAGAAATAACTTGTAGATAAGAAGATACTAGGGGCACCTGGGTGGCTCCATGGGTTAAAGCCTCTGCTTTCAGCTCAGGTCGTGATCCCAGAATCCTGGGAGCGAGACCCACATGGGGGGGGGGGGGGGGAGTCTCTCTGCTCAGCAGGGAGCCTGCTTCCCTTCCCCTCTCTCTGCCTGCCTCTCTGCCTACTTGTGATCTCTGTCAATAAATAAATAAAATCTTTAAAAAAAAAAAAAAAGAAGAAGAAGAAACTAAACAAGTAATTCTATTACTGATTTTAAAAACTCCAAGTATACATGAAGCCACAAAAGAGAAATCTGACCTATTCAGGAATAACAGACTAATAATACCCCTGCAAAAATGAGTTGGTTTTTAGCAGGTGGAGAGGACACTTCCGGGCAGTGGAAACAGTCTATGCAAAAGCAGAGCTCACAGTACATCCAAGGAATCAAAAGAATGCCAGAGACATACCAGAGCTGTTACACCTAGGACAAAGGTAAATGCTGAAGGCAAGGCCTGAAAAATAGTTTAGGACCATATTGTGAAGAGTGAGGTAATTCTATGATAGTGAAGTGTCCAGACTTGTCATTTTAAAAAGTATCTTATCTGGGGGCACCTGAGTAGCTTAGTAGGTTAAGCATCCGACTCTTAATTTCAGCTCAGGTCATCATCTCAGGGTTGTGAGACTAGACCCCATGTAAGGCTCCGCACTCGGCAGGGAGCCTACTTAAGATTCTCTTCCTTCCTCTTCCTCCACCTTTCCCCTTCCATCCTCTCTCCCTCTCTAAAAAAACAAAACAAAACAAAATAATAAAATTAATCATAAAAAATAAAAAAAGTGTCCTATCTGCAGCTTTAATACTGATAAAAGACAAACCAAAGGCCCAAAAGAGCAAGAACGGATGCAGAGATACCCGCACAAAGACGACTGATAAGAGTTGACAGGTAGCAGTGATGGTAGATATGATGAGAAATAATAATTAGAGATTATAAAGACATAAAAATCAGCAGGACATAATAATGAATTTAGATGTGAGAGATGATTAGAGAGGTAAGTGTCAATGACTTCTAGGCACGGTGACTATGTGGCCCAGTTTGCCAAGCAATCTCACTGCAGTTATGAATAGCACTCACTTCTACTCTCAGAAGGATCCTGGTGTGGGAAATAAATTGTCATTCTACCTCTAGATCTCTGGCCTGCACCAGCTGAATAAATGATGGGGAATCCACTGAGGTGGGAAACATGGAAGAGGTTTGATCATAAATTCCATTTTGGATGAGGTAATTCTGAAAATTCTGTATAGATGTGAAGTAGTTATCTGCATATAAATGGAGCTGACCTCGTATGAGTGAGATTACCTTATATAAAAATACTGATGGAGAAAGATAAAAACACAGGTTTGAGCTTTGCAGAATTCCAACCTCATGAAGTATGAGAGAATAAACCCCAAGTTAGGAAGAAAACTAAGAATCATGAAAGTCAAAGCAAGAGACTATTTCAAAGAAAGAAAGTCAAGTGTGTCAATGTGAGGGCAAATTAAAATCCAAAGTCAAAACTGTTTGATGGACTTAATGGCAGTCACCATTAGCCAAAATGACAGCTGTTTTGGTCTACCAATGGAAGCAGAATCAGTGTGAAAAGGAGTCAAAGGTGAGTAGAAACAGAAAATGAAGACAGAAAGTTTAGATAACTGCTCTGGAGGTCTGGCTGTGCAAAGAAAGGAGAGAGGTAAGAAGTTCCCTGGAGAATACTGACCAACCAAAATTTTAAAGAGAGAGGAAACATTGGTCACTTAGAGTAAAACCTTAAATACTTAATGCATGATTTTCCTATCTTTCCACTCAAAAGTTTAACATAGTCCACATATCAACACCCAAGTGATTTATACACAGATTCACACCCTTCAATTGTACCTTTGGTGAAGATTATTTATTTCTTCATCTTTGCGATTTATTTCCACTCTAGCGGTTTTGATAAGTGCTGAAATATTCTTCTTAAGAGATTGGTTTTCATTTTTTAAGCTGAAATTCTAAACACCATAAAATACATTTAAAGTACATACAGAAATAAAGTATATGTCTACAGGATTATTAAACTTATATAATACAACTGATGATTACTGAATGTGCTAACTATATGCCAGGCATCACACTTTTTATCTTATGTAATTCTCAAAAAAGTCCGATGAGAAGCACTATTATGCTCATTATACAGCAGAGATTCAAAGATGAATGGCACCAGAGCAAGGCCAGTCCAACTGAAACTATTTAAAACAGGGTTCAGAATGAAAAGGCAATAAAAAGTTCAATAAAGGGATGTCTGGGTGGCTCAGTAGGTTGGGCATCTGCTTTTGGCTCAGGTCATGATTCCAGAGTCCTGGGATCAAGTCCCACGATAGGCTCCCTGCTCAGAGGGGAGCCTGCTTCTTCCTCTGCCTGCTACTCCCCCTGCCTGCTCGTGCTGTCTATCTCTGACTCATTCTGGCAAATAAATAAATAGAATCTTTAAAAAAAAAAAAAAAGAAGTTCAATAAAAAGGCAAGAAGAAAGTTCTGCCTGGGTAATTATCTTGAAAATTGAAAATAAAAATGATAGAATTTTATTATATTTAACAACTGTTAAGTTTAACTTAAGTTAACTTGTAACAGTTTAACTATTTAAGTTAAACTTGTTTAACTTAAGTTTAACTTGTAACAATGTACCAAAACCAGGATGAACAAAGAATGAATTTATTAGTACTAACTGGTTCTTTGGGGAAAAGGGAAACAAAGAGAAATTACTTTACCAAAAAAAAAAAAAAAAAAAACAAATAAATAAAAACCAGAACAAGACATGACATTCCTGTATGCTGTATCATGTTCACAAAAAAAGCCACTCTTGCAAAAATTGTGAAGGCATCACCATTTTCTCCCAATGGCCATTCTAAAGTTTGCTCCTCAAACCAATCTCTTTCAAACCACCTGATACCATCTCCATTCATTTTCCATTATTTAACTGTTAACTAGTCTAACAGACCTTTACATAAATGTCATTTAAAACATCAATCCATTTTCTTATATTAGTTTCCTTGACACAAGGAAATAATGCATGTTTTGCCAGATTTACTGTTTCATTTAACACTAAAAAAAGAGTTTGCTTATAAACTGCCAACACTTTAGCATCTTAATTTCTAACAAAATCAATTTAACACATTTTGACTTAAAATTAAAAAAAAAAAAAAAAAAAAAGGCCCTAGGGCCTCAGTAAAGTTTCTCTCTCATTGACTGGAGCAGTAAAAACAAAAACAAAAAGGCAAAAATATTCACTATAATCCTACCTGTGTCTGTATTTCCTTAAACTTTTTCATCAGCTCTTTCATTTGCAGCTGACATTTACCATATTCTACTTGCAACTGTAAGATAGAAAAAGATTAACTTAAGCATCATTCTAAATTATTTTCTTAGGTTAAGTGACATTTCAGAATATTTTAAAATTTAGAAAATCAACCCACTATGAAGGATAGACAAGGTCTAGTCTAACAGATATTTAGTAAAATTACTAGTTCTAAAAATTGTCCCAACCAAAAACTTATTTTGTTCAGTTTCACATTCAATCCAGACCTTAAAATTCAAGGGAAAAAGAAATTTGTCTGAATTAAGTCTTGGGACATTTTAAAACTTAGAACAAATCATGAAAAGATAAAATGTTTTATTATACTGATTGCCTGTTGAGGTTTTATATATTCATACACTTAATCAACCAAAATTATAACTAAATTTAGACAAGCATTCAGAAACGATTATTTTAAAAAGCAGATCTGAAGGCAGAGACTGACTTGAATATTCTTTTAGACTAAGAGCTACATCTTAAACACAGAATGTTTAATAGTAAGCTGATGCCTGAACTTCAGAAGCTACAAAAGGTAAAATAACTGTCCTTAATTCTGGCAAACCGTACATCATTATATGTTGCCTCCTTTGCAGTTCCTTCTTCGGTCAGGATTTCTTCATATAAATCCAAACAATTTCGGGATAGCACACATGATTTGGACGCAATGTCTAAAACAAACAAACAAAAAGCTCTTAAATTAAAATATGTACTTTCTGATTCAATCCTATCAAAATTGCAATGTCATTTTTCCACATAACTGGAAACAACAGTCCTAAAATTCATATGAAATCACAAAAGACAGCAAATACACAAAGCTATCTTGAAAAAGAAGACCAAAGCTGGAGGCATTATATCTAGTGATTTCAAACTCAAAGTAATCAAAACTGTATGCTACTGGCATAAAAACAGACACACAGATCAGGGAAAACAGAACAGAGAGTCCAGAAACATATATGTATCATCAGTTAATTTATGACAGAGAAGCCAACAATATACAATGGGGAATGGATAAGCTCTTTCAATAAATGGTGTTGGAAAACTGGACCCCAACTTACTCCACACACAAAAATCAACTCAAAATGGATTAAAGACTTAAATGTGAGACCCAATTTATTTCTCAGGAAAATAAATATAAGGGTAAGTTTTTAGACATCAGTCTTGGCAAAGATTTTCTGGATCTGACATTAAAGGCAAGGGAAATAAAAGCAAAAACAAACAAGCAGGACTACATCAAACTAAAAAGCTTTAGCACAGGAGAACCTGGGTGGCTCAGTGAATTCAGTTTTCAACTCCTGATTTTGGGTCAGGTCATGCTATCAGGGTCATGAGATCAAGCCCCACCTTAGGTTCCACAATAACTATAGAGCCTGCTTAAGAGTCTCTCTCTCCCTCTCCCAAGCTCATGCTCTCACTCTCTTCCCAAATTAATTGATTAATTAATAAAAATAAGCTTCAGCACAGCAAAGGAAACCATCAACAAAATGAAAAAGCAACTCAAAGAATGGGAGAAAATACTTGCAAAGTATATATCTGACAGGGGGTTAATATCCAAAACATATAAAGAGCTCATACCACTCAACAGCCAAAAAAAAAAAAAAGAGAGAGAGAGAGAAAAGAAAAGAAAAGAAAAAAGAATCTGATGGAAAAATGGGCAGAAAAACTGAATAGACATTTTTCCAAAGACATAAAAATGGCCAACAGGAACATGAAAAGGTGATCCACATGACTAATTACAGGGAAATGCAAATCAAAAAACCACAATGAGATATTGCCTTACACCTGTTTTTGTTTTTTTAAGATTTTATTTATTTATTTGAGAGGCAGAGATCACAAGTAAGCAGAGAGGCAGGCAGAGAGAGAGGAGGAAGCAGGCTCCCTGCTGAGCAGAGAGCCCGATGCGGGGCTCAATCCCAGGACTCTGGGATCATGAGTGAGCTGAAGGCAGAGGCTTTAACCCACTGAGCCACCCAGGCGCCCCGCCTTACACCTATTAAAATGTCTATCATCAAAAAGACAAGAGATAAAAATTATACATATAGCATAGGGAATATAGTCAATAATAATGTAAAACTTTGTATAGTGACAAATGGTAACTACACTTACCATGATGACCACTGCTTAAGGTACAGAACTGTCAAATCACTATGCTGTATACTTGAAACTATTATAATGCTGTATGTCAAATATACTTCAATAAAATAAATGAATAAATAAAAAGGACTTGCCGCAATTAGCAAGTAAACGTTTAGTAAAGGTTGCTGCTGGTTGTATCAGAAACCTCCCCT